>NW_025113107.1:11924257-12463279 GCF_010416935.1 Polistes fuscatus | reverse complement strand
TATTATACCTAATATATGTGTGTATATAACAAGGTTAGGACTCTCCCAAGAAACAGTGAGTTCGTGTGACTCCTCTTATCCTTCCCCCCCCCCTCCTCTTCCTTCTCTCTTTCTTAAAGAAACAACCATTTGCTTGTCCGTTTAGATCATCGTCATACATCTATATATATATAGTAACTTCGATTGTAATACGCGTTACATGGCATAGAACGAACGAACCATGGCGTGTGCATGGAAACGTGGACGGAACACGTGCCACTACTTTTCTATTTTGTCTCTCTTTCTCTCTCTTTCTATATATATATATACCTCTTTCTTACTTCTCTTATTCTCTTTCTTCTCGTATCTTATCCCTCCCCTCTCCTCCCCCCTATTTTTTTTCTTCGACAACTTTATACCCCATATGTTACCACATACACACATTTGCGAGATTTGCGGACACGTTAAATAAATAATATTATTTGATTTATTTGTAATCGAGAAATGAATTTAATTCATCGTTCTAATGAAATGTCAATGTTTAATTAGATATTAACTAAAACACATACGATTCGTGAGTGTAGATTAGATCGTAATATTTGAAATTACGAATAAAAGTATATAATAATAATCATAATATTTGACGGATAGAGTTAAATTATTAAAATGTTTCGATTGAAATTATAAGTTGGTTGTTTATACTTTTGTCTTTACTCTTATTTATCAACAATTATTTATGCGTTATTATTTGAACAATACAATTTACGATATTAGCTTCTATCATTTCTTATTATCTATCAAAAAAAAAAAAACAACATATATCTCGAAAGTTCCTTTCTACGTTTACACGTTCAAATATCACGAACGTATAATAATTAATTAGATGTCAACGTTTAAAATCGTTACTTTCCAAAGGGAGTAGGTAGGTATGCCAACCGGATTTAAAAATTATTGTCCAATGAGAATACTCCAATCGATATATTAAAGAAGAATCGTTTTCGTAACGACAGCAAATGGCTCTTTATTCCCGTTTAGCAAGCTTTCTCAATGAGCGAAATTTCATTTCTATCGATGGTATATAAATCTACCAGAAGAGAGAGAGAGAGAGAGAGAGAGAAAAAAGAGGGAGGGCGGTGGGGGAGGTGTCGGAGGGGGAGGGAATTTATCGCTTTAAGGTATATGCTGCCGTTTGTTACACGTACATTTATATACATATAGAAGGAAAGTATCGTTTCGGGAAGGCAAAGGAAACGAATGATTCTTATCTTTCCAACTCGTTGCCGTCGGCACTCAGATCGTCGAAAGAATAAATTCTACTGCACCCGCAAAACAGCAGTCAAACCATGCTGTCCCCATAAACACGCTACGATAAAGACGAAGACGACGACGACAATAACGTTCAATACTATTGGAAGTACCCTACTTTCATAAGCGCATATAGACAACATATATTTTCGATTGGTCAATCGAAACCATGTACTTGAAATTATTTTTTATTTGCTTTTCCTTTTTTTTCTTTCTTCTTTTCTCTAAAATAATATTTTTTAATCAGATGTATCATACTTAAATGACATTGCAAATAATTGAAGTTTATCGTTGTAATATTTGACATGTAATTATACAACACGTTAGGTATCTCTATTTTTTAATTACATATATATTATATATAAGAATATATTTTAAATTAGATATATCATAATTAAATAATATTGTAAATAATTTAGGTTTATCGTTGTAATATTTGACATATAATTATATAACACAATACGTTAGGTATCTCTATTTTTTAATTACATATATATATAAGAATATATTTTAAATTAGATATATCATAATTAAATAATATTGTAAATAATTTAGGTTTATCGTTGTAATATTTGACATGTAATTAAACAACAACACGTTAGGTATTTTTATTTTTTAATTACATATATATATATATAAGAATATATTTTGAATTAGATATATCATACTTAAATGACATTGTAAATAATTTAGGTTTATTTGTAATATTTGACATGAAATTACAGGTATTTTTATTTTTTGTTAGGTATTTTTATTTTTTAATTATATATATATATATAAGAATATATTTTGAATTAGATATATCATAATTAAATAATATTGTAAATAATTTAGGTTTATCGTTGTAATATTTGACATATAATTATATAACACAATACGTTAGGTATCTCTATTTTTTAATTACATATATATATATAAGAATATATTTTGTGAATTAGATATATCATAATTAAATAATATTGTAAATAATTTAGATTTATTTGTAATATATTTGATATGTATTTATATATATATTTATTTAAAATCCCTGACATATTACTTATTAACCGATATACGTATAAACCATAAAACATATATAATTTTGCAAGGATAATCCTGCCGGAAGGTATACACGAAGAAGTTAGTATCATCTTTTTCTTCATTCGTTCGCGTTCCCGTTTACTTCGATCATTCTTCATTTCTCGACGGTTCTCGTTCAATGACCAGCAATTTGACGGGATCTCGAAACTTCACGAAGATTATCACCAACAGACGTTTCGATTTATTACGTCAATGTAATTACCATCACAAGAAGACACATACATACGTGCATGCCTACGTATATAACATAAACTTATCTTTCTTTTGCTTTTTAACCAAAATTAAAAAAATTTATATATATATATATATTTATATAACAGTAGTTTCACCATTAACTTCTACGTAATTATTATTTCGAGTAATAATACTTTGAAAATTGATCTCATCCATCATCGAATGCACTTTCAACGTTAACGGCAATTCTAACATTTTTTTTTGGGGGGTAATTCGACTTCGTACGAGAAAAAAATGATCTATCGAGATCAATAGGATTTCAAAATCACTCCGAATCCTCGAGTTGCTTACTATTCCTGACGATTTATTTTACAAATATAATTCTCCACCACGAAAAATAACAACATATTTTCATCTCTCACTTATGCTATACATAAAAAAATGATATAAATTTCATCTCTAACTTTCTAAATATATAATTATTATTGCTCGAATCGTAATCTATAATTAAAAAAATGTTGTTCTTCAAAAACGAGAACGATAAACGTTACATTATTTTTTTTCTTTTTTATATTAACTTCATCTTATACGAACAAAAACGGATCTATCGATCCGTACGATCGGAATTCGATCTTCATTCGATCTCTTCGAATGACCGACTTTTATGAAGTTTATTTTGGAGATGCAATTATCACGAAAGACATACATACATACATACACACATGCATACATACATAATTCTTTTTATTTTGCCTCGAACCAAACTGACTGACTGACTGAGTTCAAATTTCACCAACAATTCTACATAATTATTCGAATAATCTTCCATGAAAATTGATCTCATCCATCATCGACTACTTTCGAGGCTAACGATCTTAGATACATTTCTTTTGAAATTTCATTTTATACAAGCAAAAACGATATATCGATCAATTCGATCAATTAAATCTTTTGAATCATCGAATGACCTACTTTCTTCAAATGAATACATACATATATATATAATCATATTTTATAAAAATAAATGTAAAACCCGTCATTAATTGCATTCCCAACAGAAACTAATTTCAAATATTATATTTCGAATTTGATTTGATACGAACGAAAACGATCTATCGATCGATACGATCAATTAAATCTTCTGAATCATCGATTGACCCGCTTTCTTGAAGTTTATTACTTCAAAGAAGTTTCAAAAGATGTCTTACATTTCTACTTCTTCTTCCCCCTCTTTCGTTAGTTCCTTTAATGAGCACGGAAACGGAACGAAAGACATGCTTTACAACGCCACGCACTTCTCGGTAGGTCGATTAATTAATCGTTTCGTGTTCAAAAACTATATCCGCGTTAACGAGATAAACGACATCGTTCAGGAACGAAGACGTGCCAGTTTTTATTCGCGAAAGTTTTTACTCGAGGGTGTACTCCCTCCCACCGTCCATTCCCCCCCCTTTTTTTCGTAATTATATTTATTCGACGACTAAATAAATTGAGCACGTTAAAAGCTTAATTATCTATTAACTCATTTGCATCATTAACATATATATATATATACTATCATCGAATCGTATAAATGCATATTCAATTTTCTCGATCCTCATCTTAAGAAATTGTTTGCATAATTTTTAATTCGATATTTTTTTTACCTACCTTTACCCCCTACCTCATTGAACTTTTGTAGAATGGAAACAAAAAAAAATGTAGTCATAGTACGTGTATGTTCATTCACTCGCATACAGGCACACGTTTCGTACCCACGGCGATTAAATACACGAATAACTCGAAAGGAAATTTGTAACTCAGTCAAGGTGTGTACCTTCAACCTTTGCTTTCCTACGTGTATTATACATGCCTGCATGTATTTAACCATACATACATACATGCACGCATACATATAGAAATAAACTCATCTGTATATAGTCGTTAACGTTCCTTATGAATGGGACGAGTTGTGTACAACTACTACTACTACTATCTATTTTAATCCCATGAAAATTAACTTTGGCTAATATTACATGGTGAGTACGTAGGTAGTCGTCAGGTGCCCTTCCTCGAGTATAAAATGACCTTCGAAAAAAGAATGAAGCGTTTTAAAAAGGGCTACTCATGCTTACACACACTTACACGCTTACACCTTCGCATCGTACTACTCGTGCTCATTCGTGTAAAATTAATGCAGTCAATGGACGGCCGATTGTTTCCATCCAGTTATTTTTTTTTATCTTTCTTCTTCTTCTTCTTCTTTACGAGACCCAAAGACGAAAAGCCACGAGTATCGAGTGAAACGTTTAAAAAAAAAAAAAGAAGATATAATACGAAAAAAGTTTGTTCCAACCAATAAGCATACATCCGTGATATCCTTAGAAAAACTCGGATCGTTGAAAAAAAAAAAAAAAAATAACAAAAATTACATTTCCTTTTACCTTACCACCATGCAAATATTTATTTGTTATCGTGTATAATTATTAAATTCATTTCTATTATTAATCAATCGTTTGAGTATAAAAATACTTAATGGGATTAATATGCATCAGTTTTTCATTTATAACAAATTGATATTTTATTATATAAATAAATAAACGTACAATCAACGTATGAATTAATTCATTCAATATAAAAATATAGAATTTTTAAATTGAAAGTAATTCAAGTTATCGAACGTTTCACGACGAGCAATGTAATATTATATTTACAATTATTTTCATGAAAAAATATCGATTATTAATATTGCAAAAATATTTTCTCCGATAAATATCATACTTTATTTCTTTTTTATTATTATTATTCTTCTTCTTCTTCTTCTCCGCATTTACATTAATTAGATATTTATTTATTTTTTTCTTCCATTAAATATATATACTTTTCATTTCGTTAGACATACGTAAAGAGGAATAAATGGAATTCATCGTGAAAACCGGAACACGATAGACACTCTCTTATCGGCAACTCGTTCGATTAGTATGCTTCCCCATACTTTTCTCTATCCTTCTTTTTACACACATATATATATATATATATAATATATATAAATTTTTTTTTATCTAATCTTACAAGCAACGACATCCTAGCACCACGTAATAAGTATATACACCTACATAATTGCACGTGTTTTAAGTATTTTTTTTTTTCCTTTTTTTTTATTCTATCTGATTAAAATATTCTACTACTACGATATAGAAGAGTTGATACCTGAGAAAGTCTCGACCACTAATGATCTTTCTCTCTCTCTCTCTTACACACTCTCTTTTTCCCTTTTATTTCTTTTTTATCTATTTATCGTTACAAGGTTGCAAATTATTAGAAAGATAATTATACAGCTGTCGAAGTATCGCAAGTATATCATCTCTCTCTCTCTCTCTCTCTCTCTTTCTTCTATTTCTCTTATTCGTAAGTTTACTCGCGTACATTGCCGTATTCTGCATGCAATAAACTTATAATTAGCTCGTCTTCGTCTTCGTTGTTGTCATCGATGTAAAACGAAGAGAAATGTGTATATGTGTGTGTGAGAGAGAGAGAGAGAGAGATAGAATATATATGGGGTTTGGAATAACGCCAGCGTTACTTAGATACTACTCTACTACCTACGTTAAAAGTAACGAGAACTAATGATCAGTAATATAACGTACGTTTGGCAAAGATAATCGAAACGAGAGTAGAGAAAGATGATGATGATGACGAAAATATGATGCGTATAATATATTTAAAAATATTATTATAGATCTATACCTCTATATACTAACAATTTTGTTTTTCCTTTCTCATAATATATTGCAAGGATCGATAAAAGAAAAAGAAAATTTTAATAAAAATAGTCGATCAATAAATGAATAATTACGCGAAGTTTTGACGAAATTTCAAATGAACACTTAAGATCGTTCGAAATCGTTAAATAAAACATCGAACATTCTATTCGCTTAACAAACAAACGTAAGAAAAAGAAAAAATCTTAACCCTTAACGAACCAATGTTGCCATATAAGCGACATGACACTTTTACTTACTGAATTATCATAATAATTATTCATTTTAGGCTTCTACATAGTATGATAGTTTTTTATATAGAATTTGACGCTTTATCAGAATCCAGAAAAAAAGTATTAGGTATTCCATTTAAAAAAAAATAAAAAATAATAAATAAAATAGTAATATATAAAATAATTTATAAATAATAAAATAATAATAATAAATAAAATAACGATGACCTTGAGATATCTCATTAAAAAAGTACATGAAAAAAGAAAATTACATTTGTCCCCTAATTTTGTTTAACTATACGGGAAAACATTTTTTCGTACAATGTATACTTTACGAGTTATTTTGAAATGATTCACCCTGTATATGTTAATAAATTTTCACTGAGAAAAAATTCTAAATATTTTCTTTGTTATAAACTTGTACATAAAAACGTTGAATACACATTTTGTCTTCGTATGAAAAATAACTTGAACCTGGTGGGAAGTAAACTTGAAATAATTTCCGAACCGTTAAAGGTTAATTAGTATGACACGGTCACGTGACAACAGTCACGAGAGAAAACGAAAGTGTATACGTATATATATATATATATAATATTATACTCGAAATGAAAGTGAGGTCACGAAAAATACCTTATAAGGTTGTCGAAAGAAGAAAAGAGGATCATCTAAGGGCCAGCCGGAAAAAGAAAAAGAAAGGAAAAAAAAAGGAAATAGAATGGTGGGAGGGAGAGGGGTGGTAGAGAGAGAAAATGAGATGGACGGATAAATAGATATTAACAAAGAAGAAGAAGAAGAAGAAGAAGAAGAAAAAAAAAAGAAGAAAAAAGGAAAAGAAAAGAAAAGAAAAGAAAAGGAACAACACGAGAGAGGTAACTTCAACTCGTGTGCAGCACACGAGCTGAACACGAGGAAGAACCAACCAACCCCAATGCACATGCTCGATATTCCCATGGATTCCGTTGCCTTATGGCGGTCGACTTGGGCCCTGTCCTTCCTTATTCCCTTTTCTTTCTCTCCCAAAGTTCCAAACTATCTTTTTCTTTCTCTACTTTATCCCTTCTTTTCAACGGGGTTCTTTCTAAATACATACACCGTAAGATTTCCCTCTTCCACCTTCTCCTCGCACGCGGCCTACGATAACGAGGAGGGGGAGAAGAAGAAGAAGAAGAATCGTCGTGCGTAGGCACGCACATGTCCCAAATTCCCACAGTCCTAAAGGTGTACCACCTATGCTATATACACACCATAGCATGGTATATGGTGCACACCATGCTATATACTCTTCTCTCTCTCGCTCTCCCTTCGGACCTCGTCACCTTCTTAGGTATATGAGTATATAAGAAAAAAAAAAAAAAGTTAGAGGGACGATGAGAGAGATGTGGGCCCACATAATATAACGACCCATACACGTGGACAAGACAACAACCACGGGCATGCAGCCACGTGCATATTCACGTTCTCGCCCTTTTTCGCGCGCTTTATTATTCTTATTCTTATTCTTACATTCTCATACTTTTTTTTTTTTTTAATAGTTCGAACTTGAATGACTTTTATTGCTGTTGTTGTTTAACACTAAACGTGTATCGAGATTTAATATATTATATATATATTTTAATATAATTATATTAATATAATTATTATTAATATAATTATTATTTAATATAATATATATTTTTTAATTTAATATATATAATATAATATAATATAATATATAATATATAATATATAATATAATATAATATAATATCATATATTATATATATTATTATAGATATATATAGTTATTTAATATCGTGAACGTTCTAATGAACACACTTTAGGAAAAAAGAATCTTTTTCGCGCGCGCGTTTTTTTTTTTATTATTATTATATTTTTTTATTCTTATTTATTTTGATTTTAACTTAAAAGATTTTTCTTGTTGTTCAACACTAAACGTATCGAGATTTAATATATACCTATTATTACTTTGTTTTTTAAAAAGTAACATTTATTTTCATACAAATAATGAGATTTTAGCGCCAATTGAATATCTTATCTTATTTAGAAATGAATAATGTATATTTTATACGTTTTCATCTAATTTTTTTTACAAATTACACGGAAGTTGTTATTTGACCGATCGTGATACGTTTAGTATTAAAATCTTAAATGAAAATAGAGGTGGTATCTTCAAGTAAGGCACGTGTTAATGAAATCTTGAGAGAAAGAAAATTGATATTTATATAATTTTATCGTTATAGTTATAGGAATTTGAAGAATGGTATTTTTGTTATGGTGCAATGTTAATCTTTTTAAGAGATTTCATATAAAAATTTGGAAAATATTATTATCTCAAGAATGTTCATTTTCTGCATCGTATATCATTCGATAATTAAGAGTAATATATGTTTGACATTAAATTAAATTCAAACGTTTTACGTGTTTATGTTTAATTAATCGTTTAATTAACAATATACGTATTTCTATCAGTATTCGCGTATCTTGAACACGCAATGAACACACGTACAACGACACAAAATCGATTAAGATCTTGGTAGTACCTGCTCGTAATTAGAAGAAAATAAATCCTTCCTACCTCTTCTCCCCTCCCCTCCCCCCCCACTTCTTCCCATATTCATGATAACTTGTTAAAAATAATATCACGTTAAAAAACAAATCGATGATTCTGAACATAACCAAGTGTGATACGGGAAAAAGAGAAAGGACGTTGTTACTTGTTCCGTTATCAATCGAAAGATAAAACAAATTATGGTAAACTTGATTCGAATAAAACGCGAACTACTATCTGCATACATTTCCGTCATCGTATATATGTTCATTCAATTTACATCAAGTCCGTATGATTGTAAAATATTACATAAGTTGATAGTATTCGTAAACGTTTTCGCTATAAATTTAAAATCATTGATATTCGTATTGTAATTTATCATATAAATGAAAACTTATTTTAGGATTTTTCAAATTTCGAAATTGGATATTCATTTTATTCCATAAGAATTATCGTATCGTTAAACAAATATAATTTGACGTAATTGTTAATTAGATTTTACAAGAGTATTCGTATAAACCGTAAATAATATAATAAAGATACAATGATTATATTTTTAACAAGTAATACATATTCGGTTAATATTGTCAAATTTTTATTTATCTTATAATAAAATATAACTCTTATGTGCAATAAAAAATTGATATCAATTTAAAAGTTAAATAATTTTAAAACACTATTACCGTTTATAAAAGCTTTGAAACATTGCATTACTAGAAATAAATCTAAAATTATATATTTGATTCCATAGAAATATTATTAAATAACTAAATTCATGTAAAAAAAAAAAAAAAGGTACAAATTAAATTAGATAAAATTTTATAAATAATAATAACCTAATTTCGTTCTCTCGCATAAATTTAATTCAAATAAACGACACTCATTTACACAGTTTACGACACTCATTATACATTTTCCATTGAAATTGTATAAAATCTGACACGCATATACGCCCCCTTTCTCCCTATCTGTCTCCCTCCCACCCGTTCTTAATAGACGTCCATTAAATAAAGATTTGTCACGTCTAGATTTTCTTGATTAAATCATTAAATTGATAAATCACTCTAGACGTTGCAACTTTCTCACTCTCTTATTTTACTTTAACCCGTATCTCATTTTGGTTGTCCTCCTAGTGTGTTCATCCACCCACGCTTCTGCTAACGTGTAGAAGAGACAAACGAACCAGTGAAATAATAAGCGTAGGCAGAGAAATAGAAAAGGATAAGGGAAAAGAAAAAAACAAAATGAAAAAAAGTTCGAAGAAAGAATAAGAAAAGGAAGAGGAAGAAGAAGAGGACGAGGGGGAGTAGGAGGGGGGAGGGTGTTAAGGGGAAAGTATTAAAAAGGACAATACAAGTTGAAAAGAGAAACGAAAAGAAGAAGAGTTGAGTGTAGTGAACAATCTTAGCAATCCACTTAAACGGTGATTCCATGTGCCTTTGAGAAAGAAAGAGAAAAAGAAAGAAAGAGAGAGAGAGAGAGAGGCAGAATGAGAAAGAGGGAACATAAGAGAGGACACGTGTTCGCGCGCGACCATGCAATGTATGCATGCTGCACTGCCCTGCACTACACTGCAATGCACGTTCGCGCGCATTCTCGCGGAACTCGAAATGCAACAGCAGGTTCGGGATTTTCCCGTAGAGTATTATATAGTTCCTATAAGAGAAAGAAAAAGAATAAAAATAATAAGAGAATTATTCTTTCCTTGTAAATAAGCCGGTCTCGTATTCGAGCTAAAAAAAAAAAAAAATAAAAAGAAAAAAGAGCAAAAATTCCTATCGTTCGTCGATAAAGTTTCTTTTCTTTTTTTTTTTTTTTTTAAATAAATATGCGATACGTTATAACAACAAAATTGTAAGTAGGTAAAACACGATGAGAAACGTGTTTCCTTATAATTGTAACAAGTATACAATGTTTTTCGTTAGAAAATAATTCGCGTTTTAAATGTCGTACGAATTGTACCACCCCCTCCCCCTCGTCCTCCTCCCAGCCCACTTTACATTACGAGCTTTCATAAATTTGTCGTTCGCAACACGATTCGCATTATTTGATTTTTCTTTTTATTTTTTGCGTGCTAAATACTCAGCAGTTCGTTCATTGGCGTGTTGTTGATTATTTTGTTTTTTTTTATACAAATGTCAAAGTTGAATTGGAGGAAGTATTGGATCGATCGTGAAATCGATGAACTATAAATCGTGTCTTACGTAATAAGATCTTCGAAGATTATCTTTTATTATATTACATCATTCAGTATTGATCGTTATTATAAAATTCAAAAATAATCTTTACATCGCAATACGTAAAAATAAAATGGGGACTAATTGAGATTTACCTATTGGAACGAATTGAAAAATTTTTAAAAACGTTTTTCTTTTTTTTTTTCTTTTTGGAACATTTCTGTTTCAGCAACAATCAGGAAACGATAATAAAGGTCCCGTCATTCTGGAAGAATTACTTTCACCGATGATGTTGCATCAAAGATCAATCGATAAAATGAAAAATAGAGATAGAAAAAAGAAAAGAAAAGGGGCGCGTAGTAAGACTTCAAGGGATCGAAGTACAAATTGTCTCGCATGTCTAACTCGCCTCTTTAACCGTATTATAAATGTATACAGTATGTCTGTATGTATATGTGTGTGTGTGTCGAACGAAATAAACGCGACGTTTGTAAACGGCAGATGAGAGAGATGAGGCTGCAGGAGTCCGTGGGAAACATCCTCGGTGGTGTTCCTTCCTTAGGAAAGGGCTAAAAAGGGAATCCTTTAGTGGTCGTGTGCACGTACACGCGTGAATTTTGCTCTCTCCGTAGACAGGGAACTTTCGGCATAAGAGTGAGAGAGAGGGGGGGGGTAAAAAGCAAAGCAAAGCAAAGCAAAGAAAAAGAAGAAGAAGAAGAAGAAGGTGGTGGTGGTGTGGAGGAGGAGGAGGAAAAGAAGAAGAAGAAGAAGAAGGGAGGGGGAGGTGGGGGGGAGGGAAGAACCGAGCCATCTGCCCGAGTCTCTCACGATTTCAGACCAGCTGCCGATATCTGCTCGCGTATAAGCTTGTGCATCTCTCGTGAAAGAGAAGAGAACACTTGAGTGTGTGAGAGCAAGAGAGAGAGAGAGAGAGAGATACGAAGCCGGGGGCGCTAAATGCATCCCGTGTGCACACACTTACTTATTCGCGACTAGGTGAGGTGTGTAAAAGTGCGCCGTTCTAAAGTCGCCCACGGCTATCGTTTGCGGCGCATTGAACGATTTTAACTCGGCCCTTTTGCTCTTTAGAGAGAGAGAGAGAGAGAGACTTTACCTTCACGACTCATTTCCCTTCCTTTCCTTTCCTTTCCTTTCCTTTCCCTTCCCTTCCTACTTACTTCCTTTAAAATGGCTTCTCTTATTCACTTTTTCTTTTCTTTTCTTCTTTCTTTTTTGCACACATATCTAAATGTACACGTATGGTGGTACTGACTTTCCAAGGGTTCTTCTATACTCTTTCAGGTATATGTTGTATACTAGTATGGTTTAGTATACTTGCCTGGAGGGTTCGTTAATCGACCTACTCGTGCCGATCGCGTGCACTGCACGAGTTGTCGTCGTCCTGACTTATCGAAACCATGATTCTTCTTTAGATTATATCTCTTCTTCTTCTTCTTCTTCTTCTTCATCTTCGTCTTCTTCTTCTTCTTTTATTTCTATTCATTTTTCTATACGGTTATTGAATATTATAGAAGAAAAGAAAAATGAAAATTTAAATATATACATGTAATAATTTTTAAAATTATAATATATAGATAATTAAGTAATTTCTTACGAGACATAATTAACACCTTTCGTATCATAAGGATCAATGGTATACAACCATTTACCTCACCTTGTCAATAGGGCCTTAGGGGGGAGAAGGGGGAGAGCAGCGAAGCTAACCGAACTACGTGAAAATTAGTTGACAATGTTTGAAATATATTTTATCGATTAATTCGAGTTAATGTTTCATATTTTAAATATTATTCGATAATACTATTAATAAAAAATTAGATAATTATTTATATATCTTTTATTCGATATATAATAAATCGATCGAGAACAATATTTTTAGGTACAATGTTTATTGCTGACAACAATTTTATCATATTAAATATAATTTACATATTATCATTTAATTATTTTATTTATTATATATAAATATATTCATTTAATTTATTATTTAATTATTGGGACCGTCACCGAGAATGTTTAAGAAAGAGAAAAAAAAATGTTAAAATATTTCATTTCTCTAACAATATCCTCGAATAATATTTACTTATCGTTAAATATAAAATCATCGTCCAAAATAAAAATTAAACGGTAACAACCCCTATAACGTTAATACCGTTTGCTAGTGGCTTTCCCCTCCTAGCGGTTTCCAACCCTCTATTGTCGGGACTGTTAAGAATGGCATTAGGAATGTCGTAAATGGATCTGGCTGAAGGGAGAGAGAGAGAGAGAGAGAGAGAAAGAGGGGTGAGGTGTGTAAGGGGTGTAAGGGGAAACCTTACTTAGTACCTGTTGCTAGTAGCATAACCATTCCTCGTTGGCTACCGTGCAACAACGTCACGTGTATGTACCACTATGTATTTCTGTAACATTTCCCGGAAGGTACCTGCATCTAAAGGGCTGACAATACGAAAGGGTCTATCCCTTACCCACCCCTCCCCATCCAGCCGTTCGATAGCGATTATTCCACCCTAAATGCAAATCCTTGATAAAAGTGAAAGAGATATAGGAATGGACAGGTGAGGGGTAGAACAGGAAAGGGGAGGGGAGAAAAATCACCTTCTCTCTTTTATTCGAACGAATCTATCGCGTGAGTTACAAAAATAGTTGAATTCAAAAAAAGGGGGTGGCGGGGGAGGGGGGGCAGAGAGAAGTAGGTGAGGATAGAATGAGCAAACCGTTTTTCGAAAAATAGGGCTTACGAATTTTCTTCCCTCCCCCCCCTTTTTTATTCAAGGGGGTCAAGTTTGGATAAAATATGAAAACGGTTGTTAGGGAAGGGGGAGAGGGGAGTGTGTGTGTGGGGGGAGGGGGTAGATAGAGAGACCATTGAAATAACGAGGAAGGTCAGGCACATGCGTGCATATTGCATCTTTTGTGAATAGAAAAACTTCTTCAAAAGATGATAGAAGGATCCGTTTAATTTCTATGGGGGTTTGCTTCTTATAGATATTATTTTCTACGTTTCCAACACCTACGTAGTTTTTAGATATAGGGGTGAATTCTTTTTTCTTCTTTCCCCGCCGCCGCTATCGCCGCCACCGCTTTTACCCTTCAACGAACGTCTCGAAAAAGTGTGGGAAAGTTTTTAGTTTGAACGTACGAAAAAAGGAATCTGTCGAGAGGACAACACCCGTATGATGATGGGGTCTTGTTTCCTTACATTAGTCGGGGGGCAAGGGGTAGGGTGGAGTGGGGGGAAGATTGAAGCATAAGTTTCATGCTAATATAAACCGACGATATTAGTGGGAAGGCTTAACGTTCCCTCCCCTCACCCCCTCCACCTTCCCCTCCCCCGCCACCATCATTTTTTTTCCTTATTCTTGTTGTTGTTCTTCTACTTTCCTCCCACCACATCCCACTATCCTTTCCCAACCGTTGAAAATCTTCACCGAGAGTTTCTAATTTTGGAAATAATACGACATACGAGAACACGATATTATGGTACATGTGACATAAGTAACTTTCTAATATATACTAGACTTTCTCAAAGTTTTTATTCAACCAATGTGTTTCCAATATTTTCTATGGAAAATAAATACCATATTGTTGGAATTAATAAGAAAAATTATGTTTTTTTAATAATAATAATAATAATAATAATAGTTGTATGATATTTTTTGTATTGCACTTTTATATTCATTGGATTATAATTTATATTATTTCATTTGGTACGCGTATAGTTTACACGAATTTTGACGAATATTTATAATAATATGTAAAACACTTATTTCTCGAAGTATTATTATTTATCTCGAATGTTAACGGTCGTTCTTGAAAATATATCGACGAAAAGTATTCCTTTGAAACTCGTTAATCTTTCAAGAAAAAAAAATGTGTTTCCAATATTTTCTATGGAAAATAAATACCATATTGTTGGAATTAATAAGAAAAATTATGTTTTAATAATAATAATAATATAATTGTATGATTT
This sequence comes from Polistes fuscatus, assembly GCF_010416935.1. NCBI lineage: Eukaryota > Metazoa > Arthropoda > Insecta > Hymenoptera > Vespidae > Polistes > Polistes fuscatus. The sequence goes on along the minus strand of NW_025113107.1, from coordinate 12,448,052 downwards.
TTTGTATTGCACTTTTATATTCATTGGATTATAATTTATATTGTTTCATTTGGTACGCGTATACTTAACGCGAATTTTGACGAATATTTATAATAATATGTAAAACACTTATTTCTCGAAGTATTATTTATCTCGAATGTTAACGGTCGTTCTTGAAAATATATCGACGAAAAGTATTCCTTTGAAACTCGTTAATCTTTCAAGAAAAAAAAATGTGTTTCCAATATTTTCTATGGAAAATAAATACCATATTGTTGGAATTAATAAGAAAAATTATGTTTTAATAATAATAATAATAATAATTGTATGATATTTTTTGTATTGCACTTTTATATTCATTGGATTATAATTTATATTATTTCATTTGGTACGCGTATAGTTAACACGAATTTTGACGAATATTTATAATAATATGTAAAACACTTATTTCTCGAAGTATTATTATTTATCTCGAATGTTAACGGTCGTTCTTGAAAATATATCGACGAAAAGTATTCCTTTGAAACTCGTTAATCTTTCAAGAAAAAAAAATGTGTTTCCAATATTTTCTATGGAAAATAATACCATATTGTTGGAATTAATAAGAAAAATTATGTTTAATAATAATAATAATAATTGTATGATATTTTTTGTATTGCACTTTTATATTCATTGGATTATAATTATATTATTTCATTTGGTACGCGTATAGTTAACACGAATTTTGACGAATATTTATAATAATATGTAAAACACTTATTTCTCGAAGTATTATTATTTATCTCGAATGTTAACGGTCGTTCTTGAAAATATATCGACGAAAAGTATTCCTTTGAAACTCGTTAATCTTTCAAGAAAAAAAAATGTGTTTCCAATATTTTCTATGGAAAATAAATACCATATTGTTGGAATTAATAAGAAAAATTATGTTTTAATAATAATAATAATAATTGTATGATATTTTTTGTATTGCACTTTTATATTCATTGGATTATAATTTATATTATTTCATTTGGTACGCGTATAGTTAACGCGAATTTTGACGAATATTTATAATAATATGTAAAACACTTATTTCTCGAAGTATTATTATTTATCTCGAATGTTAACGGTCGTTCTTGAAAATATATCGACGAAAAGTATTCCTTTGAAACTCGTTAATCTTTCAAGAAAAAAAAATGTGTTTCCAATATTTTCTATGGAAAATAAATACCATATTGTTGGAATTATAAGAAAAATTATGTTTTAATAAATAATAATAATAATAATAATAATAATAATAATAATAATAATAATAATAATAGTTGTATGATATTTTTTGTATTGCACATTTATATTCATTGGATTATAATTTATATTGTTTCATTTGGTACGCGTATAGTTAACGCGAATTTTGACGAATATTTATAATAATATGTAAAACACTTATTTCTCGAAGTATTATTATTTATCTCGAATGTTAACGGTCGTTCTTGAAAATATATCAACGAAAAGTATTCCTTTGAAACTCGTTAATCTTTCAAGAGAAAAAAAAAAAGAAAAAGAAAAAAACAATAATATAATATAAGAAACGAATAAGCACTGGTTTGCTAAAGGCGAACCATTTGCCACGTAAAAGCGTCACGAAAAGTATCCTAATTAGGCAATGAAAGGACTCTTTTGTGGTCCTTGTAAGAAACCCTGAGTAAAAAAAAAGGATACCGATAACACGTGCGTCGGATTTTGAGAAAGAAACACACACACACACACACAGAGAAAGTTATCTTTTCGTTTCGAATAAGAACATTGAAAAGAGAGGAAAAAAGAAAGAAAGAAAGGAAAAAAATATTTCCAATAAAGGAATATCGTTCTAATATCTTGAAAGGCATCATCACACACGCAACGATAAATTTTTTTATACGATTTCTATATTCGATAATTTAATAATAATATTTATGTGCGATTAAGTCAATTAAATATTTTAAAAAATATAAATGATCATTATAATATATACGTAAGTACATTTTTTGTTCGATAAAAATTATATTAAAATGTTTCAATAATTAATATATTAAAACGAGATTAAATAATATAATTATTATAAATGTAATATAATTTCAATCAAATATTATTTATTTGTATTTTAACGTTAATACGTATTATTTAAAATGCTGACATGTAATTAATATTACATTGACAACTTGTATAAAAAAAATCCTAATTTTCTATAACAATTATTAATCATTTTTGTTTGAAATATTTATTAATAATATTGAAAATTACGTTAACCCTAAAATATTCAAGCGAACAAATATTTTCTTTCGTTTCAGACGTCTCACCGAGTTTTTTTGATTGCAAGATAAGAAAGAAAGAATTGATATAAAATAAATGAGATATTTGTTATGAAAATAAACATCACGCAAAAGTTTCTTTCGTCCGCGAGTTTATCAATTCTTCTTTTATTTTTATTATTTTCCCCTTTTAGAAGAAAAAACCTTGAGAAAGTCGGATTTCATTGATCAGAAAACTCTTTGTTGGAAGTTTTTTTTTTTAAGAATTTAAATTTACAGACATGACTGTGTATATACAAGGTGAGGTATTTCAATTAAAACAACTAATAAATATCTTTATGAAAAATAAAGACAAAGTTACGTTACATATACAATTATATATTTTTAAATGCATTTATCCTGCGCAATTCTTAATTCTTTATAAAAAGAAAATATTTTTTAGCCTATATTAAGCATATCGAAAAATAATTGATTCAAAATAATATATACTAATTTAAATATAACTTGCTACATACATTTTAATAAATATATAGATGATCTCTTAAGAATATTAAAATTCGATCCAACAAATGACTATTTAATTAATAAAGTAATCAAACAAAATTACAATATTCGTATAACATTATAAAATAATTTTAATTATATAATAAAAAATCTTAAAAACATATATAATAATTTATCATAACCACACTCGAAAGATAAATTTTCTCTGTAAAAACTTTTTTTCCTTTTTTTTTTCTTCATAATACCCCATAAATAATAGGAAATAATTATAAGTACTGATTTAAATATCTCACTCACTACATTATACGTATACGATATACGTGCTAACGATATAAATATTTTACTTACTCATTAATATCTCTCGTAGAAAACTCGTATTTTCTCGCAACCATAATTCTTTAAATGATCAAAAACTCGTCTCGATCACGACGCACGAAAAATAATTACTCACAACTTATGTACATATTGACAATTAATTATCGTCACATGCGATTACGAATGTGATACGAATATTTATATATATATATATATATAAATATCGATACATATACGGTACCATCGTCGAATATTTTTCTTAATAACACGTAGTATATTGTCACGGTCACTCGACAAAAAGAATCTTACTCGTACAAAAATTAATCCCAATAAAATAATAATTATTATTATTATTATCATTATCTCGATATCTCGAGTTTTTAAAAATAATCATGAGACAAAATTGCGCACAAATAATCCGACGTAAATGTAACGAGAGCAGAAAAAACGAGGGTGTGTGTGAGAGAGAGAGAGAGAGATAGGGAGAAACTGAAAAGCAAACAAACAAACAAAAAAAGGAAGCAAGCAAACGAATGTCGAATCGATTAACGCAAGGAACAGCAGCAACAGCAACAGCAACAGCAGCAGCAGCAGCAAACCATCGAAAAACAGCTTTCCATTGGACTTATACATATATGGTGTTATTAACTTACTAAATATAGAGTCAAGCAAGTAATCAAGTAAGCAAGTATTCGAGCAAGAGTTAGTATTCAAGCACGAGCGAGCATTGATTGGTGCAATGTACGATTGTTCACGACCAATCGCGTGATCCCACCATTCAATTATCGTTCTCTTCCTTAATTGTCAACCTTCCTTGTAATCAATCATCATCGGAGATGCACATTTTCGATAGATATTTGTTATATTATTTTATTTTATTTTGTTTTTTTCTTTTCTTTAATATGTATATTAGCAACGTGACGTATCATAATTAGTCCTGCCGTTTTCTCATTCCGATGTTGTACCAATTAATGGGTTAATATTATATTTGAATCCTCGTGTCATGTAAAAAAAAAATTACAATCTTGTCTTTAATAGTAATCAGTTTTTATTAAGTAAAAAATGCAACGTGCATTTGTATCGTTTTCGTTTGATATATAAATATATTTTTTTCTTTAGATTTAATATGTTCATGGGTGTAGAGAAAATGTTTCGAGATGTATTGAAACACCCTGTATATATATATATATATTTATAATTGTCGATTAAATAATCAATCGATAGAATATTCTAACATAGTTCTATCGATCTCGTTTAATGATCTATTGATAAAAAAATACGCAAATATTTATGGTTAAAATATTAAACGATAAAACAAAGTAAAAAATATTAATAGTAGTTTGCCAGAAGAGAAAAGAAAAAGAAAAAGAAAACTGAATAATGCGCAACTGTCCAAATCAAATTATCAGTTGCATCAGATTAAACTACGACGATTTTACATTTTAAAAAGCTAATTAATAATCTGGTCCATCGACTAATTTGCATATACTCTCTCGTGGACTCCTAAAAAAGTAATCTTCAAAAATGTTATTAAGCGCCGAAGATAAGGAAAACAAGTCGAATTTAAAAAAAAAATAAAACAAAAAAAAAAGAAAAGAAAGAAATAAAGAAAATATAAAAATCCAAGCAAACTTAATTTTATACCAGAAGTAAAAAGCTGAAGCTACTAAACGACAAAAACGAAAACGAAAACGACGAAGAAGAAGACGTTCCCTGAATCGAACGAGATTTCCTCCACTACCTTTACCTTTACCTTTTTTACATTTATTTATATTCCTTTGTTTTTTTTCCCCCTTCTTCTTCTTCTTCTTCTCCTCCTCCTCCTCCTTCTTCTTATTATTATTCTTATTCTTCTATTTTTCACTAACAATAAACCTAAAGAGACAGCGCGGAATTCGAACTGAAAAACGCTCTGTCACGTATCTTTTAAAATGTCTTCCTTCCCTCTCTCTTACTCTCTTTTAAAAATATATCCTACTCTCGATCTTGATATAAAAAAAAAAAAAAGAAAAAGAAAAAAATATACACATATATATATAAGAGAAAGAGTGAGAAAGAGGGAAGAAAATACACGATTATGTCCTCGATATTCTCGCGTCTGACTCACCTCGTGCCAGCACGTGTTCTACCTGTGCACCACACCACCACCATAAGAATATCGGAGTCGCGAGTCTCTTTTATCCCCTCCCCCCTAACCCCATCTCCTCCTTCTCCTGTTGAACCTCTTACGGTGAGGAGAGGGGCGGGCACGCACACGAAAGAAAGAATGAGATCTTTATGTGTGTATCCACGGTTCCTTCTTCTTCTTCTTCTTCTTCTCTCTTACCTAAAGGCCACGACTATGTTCTTCTTTTCTTTCCCCTTTCACGTCTTACTCCCCTCGTCCCAAACCCCTTTTCCTCTTCTTCATCCCAATGAAGAAGAAGAAGTTCGTCCTCGTCTATCTCATCGGTATTCGAGAGGTTTGCTTCGGTCTCGTGGGAAAATGAGGCAGGTGGTAGTTAGATCTTCGAGTTCAGGAACGAGAAATGTGCCGTGCTTCTCTCTCTCTCTCTTCTCTCTCTCTTTCTCTCTCTCTCTTTCTCTTTCTCTCTCTCTTTATCTGTTTCTTCTTCTCGTTCCTCTTTTCTCTATATATATGTGTGTATATGTATATACAATCTCATTCATTCGAGATCTCACGTACATACCTAGGTACGAACACTTATACGAACACGTATACGTATACGTACAACACACATATACACGCACGCATGTAAGAGAGAAAGATGGAAGGAGAAAAGACCCGGCAGGTACATATTTCTGTTCGATCATCAAGGTAGGACCAATTAACGGATACTCCCCTTTAACGAACACTACTTCCGGCTCTCGATTTTAAAACCGAAATCACGAAAAACTTTGACGCTTGGCTAATCTCTTTTTTTTTTGTAGAAACGTAGCTTATTTGAAATTTTGTATGATTATTGGTATTGATTATTGGGTATTTTAGAAAAGGGTATAATAAAGGGAGGGGAGAGAGGAAGGAAATAAATATATGAAATATATATACATATATATGGGGAAACTGAATAGGATGAAGCAAAAGTTCATGCGTTTTTTTATAATATTTATAAAATAAATTTTTCAAAAACAATCCATTACGCAGTTTTAAAGTCAAATTTCAACACAATAAACGCACGAACTTTTGCTTCACCCTAATTCACCCTAATTCTATTAATAATATTAATTTATTATAATATTTAATTATAATAGTGTAGTTATAAAAGTGTTAATAATATTTAATTATTATAATATTATCACCTAATAATATTATAATATATATATAAGCGATAGATTTATAATAAAATTTTTAATTAAAACATTTAATCGTTTATTTTATACTAGTTATAAATTTTCAATCGATCGATGAAAAAAAATGTATATACAATTATTTCACGAATCGTTAATGATAGTTAATTATTTTTATATTTTTATATACGTTTTATTTCCTTTTTTTCTATAACGTAAATAAATATAAAAAAAAAAATATATATATATATATATTGGTAAAAAAAACCCGAAAGACGATTCGTAAGCATCGTAACCTTTTTTTTTTTCTTTTCTTTTAATGAAGGAATAATAAATTTTGCCAAAAAGGACATTAAATTGATACAACTTCTCCTTCCCCGACCTCGTCCCCCCCATCCTGTTTCATTTTCTCCAACGACGATACCGTGTGTGAACGCAATATTCTCTACCAAAATTGATACTCTAAATTACGATTACGATTCTTTTATCTCTCGTCTTATTATTATTTTCTGTTTTCTTTTTTTTTTGTTTTGTTTTTTTTTCGTACATCACCCTTCTTCTTTCTTATTTTAGCTTATTTACTTCGTTTAACTTCTTATTGCCAAAAATTTCACGAAGAAGAGCGAAAGTTACCGTCTTACTCTCTTTCGGTTTCATTAAGGAACGCTAATTATTCCAAATGATCATCTTTTATTCTTTTTCGCAAAAAATTGCATAAAATTGTTTTTCCCATAACGCGATGAAAAGAAAAAAAAAAGAGATTAAGAGAAAAAAAAGAAAAGAAATTTGCAAAAGGAAAGAAACAAATTTCAATCCCAAGTACGAATTAGGTGAAATTACACGAGCAACTTGACGATTCTTGGATATGATAAAAAAAAAAGGAAAAAAGAAAATTAATATAACACAATTTACGAATCCCATTATTGTCCCGTAAAACCTTTTCCCTCGTATCGTAATCATATCATTATTTCAAGTAAAATCCATAAAAATGATTTAGACAAAAATGAATATTAATTATACTACTCATTATTAATCTAAATAATTTTGACGAAGTATTGTAAAGCAATAACAAGAAATAAAATCTACCCCTACCCGAGATGTAGTTTATTATTTAATTATTTTATTATTTATAATTTTAATTTAATTTAAATTATTATTTTTAATAGATTAATTTAATTATTATAATTTATTTTTAATTTAATTATTTGTAATAATAATTTAATTTCTTGAATGCTACATTTTTCAATACACAATTTCAGATAATCCAAGATCATTTAATTCCATAACTAGCCAATAAACGATCGTTGTGTCAAAAAAAAAATATAAAATAATATAAAATAAAGAAACAAAACGAAAAAAATCAAAAGCGATCGACAATGTAGGGGAAACCTCAGCTCTCTCATAGACGTACACATTCATAGACACACATACACACCTACACACCTACGAACAGCAACATGGTAAAGAATCCTCCAGACGGAAATGAGAAAGATGAGTCAGCCTCCTAGGAATTTCGGGATATAAGCTTTAGGCTTGACGAACAACGTACCTGAGAACCCAGATCAGTGTTGGTGGTCCTCCCCCTACCATCTCATTCCAACGGTTTTTTTAAGATGCGTCATTAGACGCATATCATGCAAAAGATGTCGTCTCCTCTTATGTTTAATCGATCATCATCTTCATTAACACATTATTCATTGATCACGAACATGTTCGTATACGTGCGAGTAAAAATAAATAAATAAATAAATAAATAAATGTAATTATTATATTCAAACGTAAAATAATAATATTTTATAATTTTCATTTTCATTTTTTAATTATAATAATATTTATTATATTCAACGTTATTCACATAATATTATTAATAATTATTTATAGGTATTTATAATATTTGTCTCCTAATATTTGTAAAAGTTGATTTCGTATTAAGGTTTTATTTCAATAATGTGTCAAAAACTTGCCAACCGTCACGAATTTGTCGATTATTCGAAAAGTTAGATATTATTTCGACGATCATTCTCGAATAACATTAATTTATATATTTTAATTTATTATAATAAATAATTATTTTTATTATATTTTTTATTATATTTTTATTTATATTTATATAATTTATTATATAATTAAAGAAACAACCATTAAGAATGAAAACTCATAAATAGTTTTTTAATAGTTATTATAAATATTTATACATCGTGAGAGATACGATTTCTTCATCCTTCATCCCACCACCCTCCTCTCCCCTGCGACCTAAATTAACCTACCTACTATCCTCAATAATTTTGAAGTAACGCTATTGGACGAGGCAAATTTATTTAATCGTCGATTAACAAGACATTCTGCGAAATTTGTCTTTCCCCATGCTCTCTCGGAAAGTTTTCTTCGTCGTCGATGAAAATTCTCACGTGCCAAATTCTTCGAGAATTTTTCGAGAAGAGAAGACAACTGGTCAATATATTATCGAGACGATTTCTTACCAAAGAAAAAATAACAAACAAATGAACGAACGAACGAACGAACAAGCAAACAAATATAAAAACAAAACAAAAATTATATATATAAATATATAATAAAATAATATAATTTAATATATATAATATTATAATATATACCAAAAATGAGAGAAAAATATATAAATAAAGTAATGATAAGACATTGTAAAAAATTTTATAAGTTGTGCAATAAAAACCTGATAATAAATAATAATAATATTATATATTATTTTAATTATTTACTATATCATTATATTATATTATTTTTTCACAAATAAAGAATAATAATTTATCGTTACCATATAAACTTAACATTAATATCATTTCGTTAACTTTATAATAAACATAGCGAACGTAATCAAATCTAAAGTTTCGTAATAAAAGAAGAGTAGTAAGCGAAAAAATGAAATGAAAAAAAAAAAGAAAAAGAAAAAACCAAGTAAGAAAAAGAGAGAGAGAGAGATCTTTAATTTCCAGTGTCTAAGGCCCGTGCCCGATACAATAGGGCCCCATGGTATATTCACCATCCTTCTCCGTTCTTTTCGAAACGAACGGGGACCGGCTGCGTGATATACGCGTGGGAAAGCCGAGCACGTGCGCGATCTTGGGCCCGGAGACCGGACCACAAAAGGGCGCCTTCGAGGTCCTATTCCCCTTTCCCCTTTCCCCTAACCCCCGCCGCCCCTGTCTCTGCCCTGCCCCCCGTTAAAACCGAACACAACGTCGGCTGCCGGAGGCGACTAAAGAAAAAAGAAAAAAAAAAAAAGGGAAAGAAAGCAAAGAGAAAGGAAGAAAGAAAGAACGTGTAAGAATTCAAATATCGATTGTTATAATCGATCGATCGATCGAAAACTCTACTAAATTCGATAAACTTCGCGAGATACATTTGTTTCTCTTTTTCTTTCTTTCTTTTTTTTTTTTTAACCTATATTTATTATCACCAACATTTTTCATCGAAATTCGTCTAAATAAATTATTATTATTTTTCTATTACAACAATATGAAAATAATATCGAATATCATGGAAAATATTTGTCGATTATTTTTGAATAACGGATTGAGTCGATCAAAATTTTCCTAAGATATGCGATCTGACGATTGAAAAATTCGAAAAATATATTAATGACAAAAATTAATCACAAACGAACGACGCATTCGTAACGATCGTTATCTCAATGGAAAAAAATCTTAATCGATGAATAATTGAAAGTATTTGATAAATATGATGATGATTAAGATTTTCGATAGTTCGCTACCGCACGTGTGCTATCTCTCTCTCTCTCTCTCTTTCTATCTTTCTCTCTCTGACTCTCACTCATTCACTCACTCGTAAAAAATAGACGAGTGAATAGACAGAAGTATTAAAAAGTTAAACTCGCGAGAAAGTGTTAAAGATCAGCGCGGGAAAAGATTTCACCGTGTGCTCGCTTCTTCTATCTCTCTCTCCCTCACTCTCACACACTCAGGGAATTGGAAAGGTCGAAGGTGACGGGAAGGCAAGAGATTCAGGTTTCACTTTGCAAGCAAGCAAGCAAGAGTGTAAGAGCTAGCGAGAGAAAGAAGAAAATAATAATAATAAAAAGTAAAAGAGAAGAATAAGAAGAAGAATAAGAAGAAGAAGAAGAAGAAGAAGAAGAAGAACGCGTGTATTATATGCGGAATAACACGCGGCGTGCGCTTTGGTATTGTGAGCACGTGCCACGGCATATAGGCATACCACTATTCAATTAAACGGAGGGCGAAAAGGGCATTTAAATAGGGCGAAGTGCAGAAGAGAGGAACTCACTCTTTCTCTCTCTTTCTCTCTCTCTCTTTCTCTCTCTCTCTTTCTCTTTCTTTCTCACTCTGGTAGGTGCATGTGCGAACGCCTGGCGCCAGGTGAACCTAACTTCTCCGTGAGAATGTTCCGTTCTTCGTTTCTCCTTCCTTCTTCTTCTTCTTCTTCTTCTTCTTCTTCTTCACTTTCTTTATTTTTCTTTCTCTTCTCTTCTCTTCTCTTCTGTTCTCTTCGCTTCTCTTTTCTACAACTACCAACGCCACAATCATCAAGTAACTTACTCTTGCTAACTCTTGTTCCTCTTAACAGTTACTTCGCCATAAGCGTAGAGTAGGTCAACGGGGTTGAGGTAGAGTCTTATTTTTATGTCGAGAGTGGATCTCTTAATTACTTAATTATACTCGTAAAAGGATTCTCCAAGAGATACAGTATATATGATATAGTTTTTTTGTTTCTTTCGATCAATCATTTAACGTCACCCTAGGCAAACGGTAAACCCTCACTCTTTGAATAGTTTTTATTCCAAATATTAGTTATACAATGATACGTATTGTATAAGGAATATTTGACGATTAAATCTAATAACGAATATTGATTCTAATATGCTTAACAACAAAAATGTGACATCATCGTTAATCCCTTCTCGAGTTAACACTAGATTTAGACAGACCAGTCTTGCTATTTCAATTTAAAATTCTTACTTCATGTAACTTTATTTTTCCGTAATGATATCATGACTTTTGTAGTTATAACTAAAGAATCAGTTTTATGAACTTTATACTATGTTATATATATATATATATTCGTAAGAAATATAATTTTTGCTATTTTGCTATTTTAACATCACTAAGCACTTTTTTTTATAGACCAATCATTTCGACTGATTTTGGTAGAATTAGGTATATCAAAATAGCTGGTAAATCTAGTGTTAATAATACTACCTAATATTCTAATTATAATAATACATTTATATTCTATAAAACAACAACAATATTGAAAGATTAGATCTAATATGAATATAAATTACAATATGGTGTGTTAATTATTGATATTAACAAAAATGACTTTTAATAATAGTGAAACGAATAGATATAGCGATATAAGTGGTAACCCTCCTAAATATGATCTAAGTGGGCAGACACGTGCTAAGAAACAAACGGAGCGTGGTCTTGCACGAGGGGTTGCAAATGGAAAGGAAAAAAGGAACTCGAACGATCTCTTCTCGAATGGGCACGAGCCATACGACGACACGATGTATTATACAATTCCCGCGTTACACTACTAACATATGTTCTCGCGAACAGCTGACGTGTGTACTTCGTTAATAAAAGTCCTCGCTTTAATGTCCTTCACTTTGTATCAATGAGTGTTCTCTGCACATATGCATACATTATTATATTTACTTTCGCATTTACGTTTCATTGTAATTCGAATGTATTTATATTTATATGAACAGAGTTGTATTGAACAATTAAGCAATTGGCAACATTTTATTCGTTAGATTCGTTACATTATTACTCGTTTGAAAATATGTTACTTTTGTAACTCGTACGTACGAATCTAGGATAATGAAATATTAATAATTTTGTTGGGGGAAAGAAAAGTTTTATACAGAAAATTCGACAAGAATTTTTGTTGTCAATAATAAATCGATGTCATTTTCTTACGGTATTCGAGTATATTTTGTAAACCCTGTAAAATACTTTCAACGTTTTTGAGCTAAGATACCAAAGATTTAATCTAAGATTAAATTGGAAACAGCACAAATGCTTTTCTAAGAAACTTGTAATCCTGATTTATGTTGTTCGCGACCGCCCACCAAAGATATATCGTACTCGTACATTGTTTAGAAAAAAATAAATACAAAAATATATTATATTAAAAATCCCTTGATCGTAGAGAACTATTTCCCGTTAGGTCAGCCTAGTAACGGCAACATTTATGACCTAATTCTTTCATCCTTAAAGGTCATATTATTCTAAACGTAATGTAATCCCTTAGGGATATGTTTTCTTGAATTTCAAAAAACAGTATTGAAGAATTTTACACAGAACTTGATGCTCTAAGGATGTTTATTAAATTGCAGCTGTCTAAATGTATTTTAAAATAGTTCAGACTCCCGACAAAATAACTGATAACAAACGGATTAGTTTTATAATCTAACAATTTGTTTTCAACTGCGAGATACGAAGGAATGAAATGAATTATATCTGAAAGATCGATCGGTTTTTTTATAGATCGTAGAACAAAAAAATTTCCTCGATCGTTTTCCACGAAGAAGGAGGAAATCTTTTCGACTGACGTGAGATTTTTCTTATAGTTCCTATCGGAAAAAGAAAGACGCGATGTAAAAAGTAAACGCGTAATTTACTTTTTTTTTTTTTACTTTACGTGTTTGTACACCGGGCGTATAAAATATTTCTTAAAATCTTATAAGAAAATGATCTTAAAAAAAAAAACAAAAAAAAAATGCTTTTCTTCTTTCTATCGTCAAATGTGATCGTCATCTGTAAAATAATGTATAACTTTTCTCGTGAATATTATTTTGTTCGTTTTTTCTTTCTTTTCTTTTCTTTTACCATAAAACTAAAAAGTAAAGGAAAATATTATAAGTGATAAAGTTAATATGATACCACCCGGTATGGATACGCGTATATACATCATAACGTCGATGATTTTAATTATTTATGAGAGGAAGATGTGAGTGTATAATCTCGTTAGAAACTGGAAAGAAATACTACAAGAACGAGACAGTCAATGGTTGCTTGTGATCAATCAATGTCACTTTGATCACTGTCTTTCTGTTTGTCTATTTGTTCTGTCTTTTCCATTTCTCTCTCTTTATCTCTCTCATTCTATCTTTCTTGGAATAGACGAGTACGTGTAACACCGATCGTGACATTAACGATACGAATTATTAAATCAATTGGAGAAGCTAGGTTTGTTCCGTTGCCTTATAAATCGTGTAATTATATAAGACTGCTTAACACTTCTACGATTCTCTTCTATTCATTCTGTCTAATTACTTGCAATTAGTAATCATTTATATATATATGTATTCATGTATTATGATTAGTTTATAGATTTAAGATTAATAATATTTTTACGTAAATACAAATTTTATAAACGCAAATCCAAAATTATTGTACGAATTTTTATTAAAAATATTTCATTTATTTTTAATCATAATTTGTCGCAAACTTTTTCTCGACCAATACATATATTTTAGACCACAATCACATTTCTCCCGAATTGTTGATTATCGTATGTTTTGCCATCCAATTGTATCGATGGAAAAAATACATTTTCATTCGTGATTTTCAATTTCGTTAAACCCGCGAATTAAAATTTCGCAACGAATTATATTTCCATCGCGTAGAATTTTGTTATCGATGATTTAAAATGTACACCCTCCGAGCGACTATTGCTCTTAAATTAATTGACTTTTAGTTTTTTTTCTTTTCTTTCCACCCTTCAACTCCCAACCCCCCTTTAAATTCCCTTGCAACAAAAAACCGTAGAAGTGCGAGTTTCGGATTCTAGAATAATTTTCGGAATCGAATAACAGGATAGGGTGCCGTGCCAATTTTCGCTTTAATTGGACCTCGAACTGGAACTAAAAAAAGAGAAAAAGAGAAAAAGAGAAAAAGAGAAAGAGACAAAGAGACAGACAGACAGACAGACAGACAGAGAGAGAACGTTCGATTTCTTTTAACGATGAAAGAGAGCAAAACGGAGGGAGAGAGTGATAAAAAAAAACTAAAACAGGGGAAAGAAGGGGGAGAGGGGGAGAATGAAGGGGGGGAGATCGAATCGAGTTGATTTTATCTCGCGATCTGTTCGTACTCTATCGAACTGCCGCCAGTTTTTAATGACGCAGTCGATCGTAAAAAGAGAGAAATAAAAAGTCCTACTCAAATGTATATAATATGTATGAGAAAGAGAGAGAGAGAGAGAGAGTGAGAGGGAGAAGGAAAGAGTCGGTAGCAAGAGAAAAAAAAAAAAAAGAGAAAAAAAGAGAAAAAAAGAAACGGAAGGAGAACGGATAGAAAAAAGTACGCCATAATTATTCGGTGCGAACAACGTTTAAATGATCTTCTACTACCTTCGAAATAAGCGTGCACGATTATCTGCTCGAAAATAAGAGAAGAAGAAGAAGAAGAAGAAGGAATAAAGCAAAAAAGAAAGAAGTATAACTTCAAAAAGATTAAAAGAAAAAGGGTAGAGCGAAAAGAAAGAGAGAATATAATTGGAGCCACTGTCTGAACAAAAATTAAACGTCTCGAAAAATTCGTACCATATTTTTGTTATCCTCTATTTCATCAACATGTGTATATAATTTCTTTAAAATATTACTTGGAATAAATTAATATGATTTTGGTGTTTTATACAAAATTTTCTAATTATTAATTTTCTTTTTTTTTTTTTTTTAATTAAAACAAAATAACGATCAGCGTTAATACGCGTGAACATTTTGTACGATATAAATATAATCCATAGTTAATAACAAAAATAGTATTTATTTTGTCAAATGCATACAATTTTGCATTGCGAATTACGTTACGGGGAATTATTTTATTATAAATATTGACCATCTATTTATAATGTATTTTTAATAATAGCATCGATTATCATTCCCCCCCTCCCTCTCCCCCTCCCGAAAGCAAACTATTTTTATCTCTCTCTCTCTTTCTTTCTCCCTCTGATGCAGAAAAAATCAGAGATGTCATCGTGGTAAGAAAACTGGTAGTTGTATGGGATGGGTCTTCCTCGGTATCAAAAATAAGCATCGTTATCTTGGGGTTTGCGATTCGTGCCGCCTTCGCGCATTAACATGAGCGGAAAATGATCGATCGATCGGACCGAATGAAGGAAAGAAGGAAGGAAAGAAGGAAAGAACGAACGAACGAACGAACGGATAAGATCGTTTGGTAGCAACGATATGGTAATACCTATACACATATACTCTTACGAACGAAGAGAGCAAACATCGAAAGGGGAACACCACTACTACCACCACCATCACTACGACTACCATCACAATCACCACCATAGCAGTGGCGAGCCACCGCCAGCATCAGCATCGGCGTCATTGGGAGAGGCAACGTGCCGTGTAAGTCGGTGGGATCGCGATCTCACGAGAGGACGCCGGACTTGTGCCCAGCACGCTTCACCGATGAGGAAGAGAAAGAGAGAGAGAGAGAGAGAAAGAGGGAGATAGCAAATCACGATAGGAAGGAGGAGAACAGGGGAGACACTCTGCTGCTAGCTCGAAGGAAAGAAGAAGAAAAAAAATGCTGAGAGAGAGAGAGAGAGAGAAAACGGAGAGTCTCCTGTTTGCATGAGAAAGACAAGGACGAGTAGTATAGTCGGTCTGGTTCTTCCGTATGAGCGTGCACGCTCTCAAAGAGAGAGAGAGAATGCATACCATGGCGCACGAGACGAAGAACGACGAAGGTGGTGGTGTGGTGGTGGTAGTGATGGTAGTGGTGGGGGTGGTGAAGAAGGAAAGAGATAGACGATGCGGGTAGGTGCGAGAAGGACGAAGGAACGGTGACGATGGCTTGGTGTGGGCGCGTGTCTGGCAGCTGCCGCTTACAGGTGGTGTGCTTGCTTGGGAACCAACCTCTACGGACCGTTCCCACGGAAGGCCTGGCCCCCACTACGGTCCCTGCTGCCGCCCCTTTACCTCTCTTATGCAGGGGTCCGTGGCTATATAACCCGTCATCCTACCCAACAGCCACCACAATCACGCTGATCGTTCAGAAAGGTCGACGAGGAGAGACGCGTTTTAACCGATTTTACCGACTGACTCGTTCGACCCGATTTATATTTTGCTCTCTCTATCTTTATTAAATCTATCTAAATTGATCTATTTCTAATTTTTTATCATCAGATCATCTTTATATTTCTATCTCTTGTATCAACAGAGATATAGAGAGAGATTAAATAATTCGACGAAACAGTGCGTTGTTTACTTGTTAATCGTTTAACGCGATAATCAAAAACAATAAGAGAAAAACAAACTGAGTGCATATGATACGTGTATATAAGTATATACTGTATATATAGTATCATTTTATAAAGTGCTGCTAATTGGTGTTGTGAGAACGTTGAAAGAAGAAATAAGGGATTAACCATGGAAATGCACGAGCAAATAATCGATGGCCAGGAGCAGCCCATTTCTAGGACTTATCAATATCGCAAAGTAAGTGTCCTGAATTTATCATTTTTTTTTCACGAAAAAATAAAATAATCGTATTATTAATTTCTATCGATGATATTCATTCATTCATTACGGTTTGAAAAGACGTCAACTAATAACTCGTTATTCTTCAAATTACAGATTACAAAACCTATGTTGGAACGAAAACGTAGAGCACGTATCAATCATTGCTTGGACTTGCTGAAGGATCTCATGGTTAGTGCTTCTGCTCGTGACGGTGAAAACGTAGCGAAATTGGAAAAAGCCAATATCCTCGAATTAACCGTCCGTCACCTTCACAAACTTCAACGTCAGCAACGTTTATCGGCAAATCCGGTGATCGATGCTGATCGTTTCAGAGCTGGTTACACGCATTGCGCTAACGAAGTTAGTCGTTGTCTAGCAGCAACCCCTGGTGTTGACGTAGCCCTTGGTACCAAATTGATGACACACCTTGGACACAAACTCAATTCCATGGACAAGACTGGACCATTAACCATCCACGTGGCAGCACCACAATCTTCGCCATCCTCATCCAGCGAACTTAGCTCCGACGAATATTCTATGCCACTTACGCCAGCTTCCAGTCAACCATCACCAGTTAGGACGGAAGTCGATAAAGAAATCTCACAACAGAGCCATCATAGTTTCGCGGAAGGATTATTGCGAGTTGCTAATTCCAACGAATCCATCTGGAGACCCTGGTAAAATTAATGAAATGTTTTTTCTTGGCACTGACACATTTCCAATGAAAAAACAATATAATAAGAGCCACCCTTAAACTCTCAACGTTGGAAAACGTTGAGGAAGACTGTTGACCAATGACACTATGATCTCTCTTCGGTGCAAATTCGGTTGTGGTGCAATATCATCTGTGATTAAAACGGATGATCTCCAAGTAATCGAGACAGAAATATGTAATAACTGAAGACTCGAATTTATTATTAGTTTTCATTGGAGGAAAAAGAAAAATCTTCTTGCGTTCCAAAATAACCATATTCCAATGAAGAAAGAAGAAGAAGAAGAAGAAGAGGAAGTTCAAATATTTCTAAGAAGAAATGATAATACGATTTAACATATTGTCCTAATGAAGAACCAAGATCTTCATACGAATTATCGGAGAAATAAGACAAGACTAGACTAAACTAAACTAAACTAAACTAAACGAAAGGAAACGAAAGAACGACAAACTCTAAAATAGTGAAGTCTTATTCTTTTTGTTTTCGTTTCTCGCGTAATACAAAACAAATCTACCTGAAGACCTGAGCTTTTTATTTCGCGTTATCGATTTATACATAACTACATCAAATTGAAAAGTATTAAGGTCTCAATATATATATATATATTAAAAAATAATTGATCGTAAAGTCGTAATAAGCAAACCGGTTGAAGTTTTAATTTAGATAATATCGATGGTTACATTTTTTTCTATTGTTTGTTTCATACTTCTATTGAAATATACATATCTTGTTTATTTAGTCATGAATTTCTTCACGAGATAATAATTGAAGATAAAGTGCATTTATATTTTTATTAAATTTGCTAATTATTTTTTTTTTATTATTTTTTTTTTTTTCTTTAAAATATTGATATTAATAAGACATCATCGTTGCCTTTTAGTTTATTGATTTGAACGATCAGAAAAATGATAGGATAAAACATAATACGAATGCAACTCGCGCGATGCAAACGTTTATTGTAGATACATATATGCGTTTCCTCCTCCGTCGAAACAAAAAAGACACCTTACGCGTTCCCAAGGATCGTCTTTTAACCTTTAATTATATTTTTTTGCTTTGTTAAAACACATTCGCATAATCGTCGGCCTTTTTTTCGTGCGAGACAATTTGTTAGATATCGCATATAAAAACTTGAAATATATAGCATCATATTATCAGATGTAATAACAAGCTTAATAAGAAATTATCATTAAAAAAAAAAAAAGAAAAAATCAAAAAAAAGCAATTAACAATCAAACGAAATAGAACGAACAAATAAATAATTAAAATGTAATAATTAATAGCGTAGGATAGGGATGCCGGTATTATCGAATGTGTTAAAAAGATATCGTTCGCGGAATGTGCATGTTAAATTTAAGTAAAAGAAAAAGAAAAAAAGAAAAGATGTCGCCATAAGACGTTTGAGAGGAGGATATTGTGATAGAGAAACGTGTACCTGTGATATTTACTCTAGTAAAATTAATAAAATGATACTAAAGTTTTATTAAACATGTTTCAACATTTATAAACGATAAATACTGCATTCCATAAGCCCTATCCTTTTTCCTTATCACGTGATCATTCTTAATAATATGGTGTCGCTTCGTAACTACAGCTTATTAGAATTTTTTTTTCTTTTTTTCCTCAATCCTTATTTCTTTTTTTTTACACAAGAAAGATGATAAGAAGAAAATAAGGTTGAAAAATAAAGCTTAAAAATGAGTTTTATAAAAATTCAAATCGTTGAAAGGAAAATGAATATGATTGATCCAAGAGATCTATTCTTTTTTTAAATGTATAAAAAAACTTATACACGTATACATTACGTACGTAATGTGTACGCAATTATCTGAACGAACAAGGATAATTAAAATGCGGAATCGAGTGACATTGATTATAATGTTAAGTACTTACTCTACGACACTTCTTCCATGGAATCCGGGTGATTCATTCCTTATCGTTTCCTCCGCTTCTGAAATGATATAGAACCACTTAGTATGCGTGTATGAAAGAGAAACTGGCGCCATGAGTGCAAACGTAACGCACGTAAACACATAACCTTGAAATAAAATTGCATAGATCTTTAGGATCGATTGACGTTAGATAATAAATAAGAAAACAAATAAATCAAAGGATGGAATATCTAACCTCGAAACACTTTCACACGTGGGATATAAAGAAGATCAAAGCAGGAACGATGAACTCTTCTCGTTGATCTGATCGAAAGTGTATGAGTTGTGACACGATCGTTCAAAGTAAGCACCTCTAACTCACTGAACTAACATCTCAACGATCGATCTAATAACATCTATCCGTTATTTATTAGCGCACGATGATAACTACTCCTTCTATCAAATAAATACATAAGACACACTATGTCTATGTTTAGAACACTCTCTCTCTCGCATTACAATAGGCCATTGGCGATTTGCCAAGAAGAAGAAACATCAATTTCAACCATCCAATTTGAAACCTGCTTCTAGGTATTGTTAGGGGAGAACTGGGCCAATGAAAAACGTCTATTCGTTTGGTATGCGCGATATAAAATACGCGGGATGACCCAACTTCTTCTTATTGCGGTAAGTTGCAACGTTTGAATAAAAAGAAAAAAGATGGAGATAAAGATTAAAATGAAGATGACAATGACGATGATGACGAAGAAGAAGAAGAAGAAGAAGAAGAAGAAAGAGGAGAAGAAATATGAGAGGATTCAAATAACACAGCAGCAGCAACACAAGTAGCTGCAGCAAAGCAGTTTAACAGTGTATTAGTGTATCGGTAGGCTGGTTTAACCCACGATGCGGCGCTAACCTCGTTAAAATTCGCGAACACTCGTTAACGCCGAACGTAGACCTTAGAGAGGCGATAAGTTATTGATTCGTCGTAACCGGTCGAACAAGTCGAAGATCCGACCAATGAGACGTCTGCGAGACGTGACTTCAAACGCGCCACGCGCCTTCTCTTTTCTTCTTTCTTTTTCGTTTTCTATCTTTTTCTTTTACCCTTACCTTTCTTTCTCCCTCCCCTCCAGCCTTCCCTCTCTTAGTCAGTCTTTCTTTCTCTCTCTTTCTCTCTTTCTCTCTTTCTTTTTTTTTTCTCTTCTTCTCTTATACACACGCGCGCCAAGAAACTCAAGCGAAGACGATTTAGGTTAGCATCATCGGCACTAAACTCCTCGTCGTATGTACTTTCTTAGCCACGATCGCGACACAAATAACGTCCCTGACGAAAACGATCGGATCGTTGTCTATTCGCAAATAATAGATCATCGTCCGTCGACCTCTCCTACATTCTTTTTCGTTGAATGCGCGGCAAACAACACGAGCGCCCTTCAAGGTTAATCGTCGATCGAAAAGCGATCGTTGTACACATATACCGGACCCAACGTGCAAGCACAAACACACGCACGCGTACCACAAACTTTAGATATAAATGCTTCATACTAACTCAAATTTTAGATATTTCAATAATCTTACCAGCTTCGATAATATCTCCTATCCTTCCCAACGATTCACAAGCCTTTACGTTGCCCGTTAAAAAGCGGGAAACTATTGGATCACGATTTAGCCTTATAGCACGTGCTATTACTACAGGTGCACGGTTGCGCTCCGCGGCCATCTTGCGGCCAATCATGGAAACGCTACTTGGTCACGTCGGTAAAATAGATTTTCCTATGATAATTGTTCCCATAATTATGAAAGTGGTCTAATAAGTCAAAATTAAAAAAAAATAATTTTATCGGTTATTTAATGTAATTTTCACGATATTGTCAAAAATGAACCGTTAGATAGTATTTGTTATTTCAATATTATATAGAATTCATTTAGTGTTCAAATGTAATTCTTTAAATATCTCGAAACAAAAGATATATGACTTAGACCACTTTCATAATTATGTGTGGGCACAATTATAATCTCGTTACTAATCTTTAAAATAAATAAAATATTATTACAGAATTCCTAATAAGCGGGAAGAAATGTAATTTTCAACTTTATTAAATATTATTTTTCATGAAGGTTCGATATTCAATCTCGACCTCAATCTGTTTTTTATTTTATATCTGTATTAATTATAGCGATTAATTTACTCGATCTTAAATACAAACATTTTTTAAATTTCGCAAATATCAAACGAGTAGAATAAAAAATATTAGAGAATATTTCAGATAAACTATATTGATCGTATTTGTTTGGTTTCCATCGAGTTTCCATATCAACCGGTCAAACATGCAAGATTGCAATACGTTGCACTGTACATGAATCACAGTTACATAAACACAGTTTATATATATATATATTTCCATACACATGATTGCAATATTGAAAGAAAATATTATTATATTTCACATTATATATATCGATATTATTTATTAAAAATGGTTCGAAGACAAGTAATTCAAGCGGATATGTATTCAACATATCACTTGAAGCCTGGACAAACGTTAGAAAATACTAAAGTAAGCTGCTTCTTTCTTAAATAAACTTGACGAAGAGAGTCTGTTACGTATTAAATAACTTAACAACATTGTACACAGATATCCGAGAGGAAACTGGCATTGATAGCCTCTGAAAGCGCTTTTCAACGCTTCGTTGATTACGTTAATCAGCCACAAAGATTGGCCGAAGAAAGGGAAGTAGCAAAAGCGAAATTGAATGCTATTAAAAAGGCAACTTATGAAATGTCTAAGACATGGGACAATACTGTTGAGGTATTATATATTTTATGAGGTTTTTATTCTTATTTTTTTATTTTTTTTTTAATTTTTTTTAGTTAGAATATATAAAACAACATTTCTCAACTTTTAGTTTCTGATCCAATATTGGGTTGTGATAATATTGTAAGTATATGTTTAGATTTGAAATATGTTAGATCGTGTTATAGAAATATTTTTTTTCAACAGAATATCAAAAGAAGAAGAAAAGAGGAACTGTTGAATAAACGGAAGATCGAAGAAGAAAAAAGAAGACAATTTGTTAAAGAGATGGCAGAGAAAAATGCTGTTAAACGTGCAGAAATAGTACGACAGGCACGAAATTTACTTCTTTACAAACAACCACAGTGCAGACGGATCAATAGAGCAATGCTCGTATCGGAGGTATATTATAGAAGAGTTTTGCAAAAAAAATGAGGCTCAACATTTAAGGT
Source organism: Polistes fuscatus (assembly GCF_010416935.1). Classification (NCBI taxonomy): domain Eukaryota; kingdom Metazoa; phylum Arthropoda; class Insecta; order Hymenoptera; family Vespidae; genus Polistes; species Polistes fuscatus. Next base: position 12,425,355 of record NW_025113107.1, on the reverse strand, counting down.
TGCTTTATAATTTTAGTTTGTAATTAATAAAAACAACCAAAAAAAAAATCAATAATATAATCGATATTTTATTAATTATCTAGTGTCTAAGAGAATTAAACGCTCAAGTTGAGTTTCAAAAAACTATTAAACAAATGGATGATCAACAAACAACTGAATACGTAGAATCGATTAAAAAGGATGTCGAAAAATACGAGCAAGAAGAAAAGAAAAAAGTCGAAGAACGTAGGATGAAAATAAAAAAGTATACTATGAAATTAAAGAATCAGTAAGTTTTCTATTTTTGAAATTTATTAATTAAAAAATAACATCGAAATGTGTATTATTCGTTCTTTAATGAATGTTTTCAAGAATCGATGAAAATGCAAAAATGAGAGAGATTGAAAAAAATGAAGAATTAAAGGCAGAAATACAAGATCAATTAAATATCAATAGAGATTTACAACTTATAAAAGAATCGCAGGCTAAAGAAGTAAGCTCATCGTTAGATACCAATATTTGTATTAATACCGACATTAAAATAAATGTTTTCTATTAATAAAATAAAATCAAAATAAGTATTTTAACGAATACCTTTTGTAGGAGTTGAAAAGGAAGAAAGAATTGCAAAAGGATTTTTTAAAATCGATCGATGAGAAAAAACGTGCCGAACTCGAATCTAAACGTAACGAGAAATTCGAAGATCTAGCTATCGATATATACAACAGATCTAAATCTCGAATAAAAAAGATGTTGAAAGAAAGAGCACAAAAGGAAAAGCAATCTAGGGAACAGAGATCAAATGTTATAGGTAAGAAAACAAAATATAAACAAGAAAATAAATAAAAAGAAAATAATTGTTATACGATACCTACATGTGCAAAATGTTAAATGAAATTACAGGAGAAAAATTTGCTTCTCTCATCGATTCCTCTCATAAAATCGAAAAAGAAAATGAAAATTTCGCTAAAGCGGTTAACGAGATAGAAAGAAACGCAATTGAAAGATATAAAGCGCGAAAGGATTACGAGATTGGGATGAGAGCTGCTAGAATCGAGGACAAACGTAAAGACGAAGCTGCTAGAATAAAATTAAAGAAAGATGAAAAAGATATACAAACTTGGGAAACATTGCAAAGATTCAAAAGGGAGGAATATAATAAGCAAGTGGAATTAAATGATCGAATGGAGGAACGAAATAGAAAAATGAATTATGCTCGTGATTTGCAAAAACATATGGTAAGAAAAATTTCAGATAAAATATATTAAGAAAGATGTTGAATGTATTTGTTTGTTTCTACTAGGAATTACAAAAAGAGGAACGTAAATATCAAGATCGTCTTGATGACGATTTTAATGAAATGAAAGCTGCTATTAAACAAGACAACGAAAGAGTTTTGTCTTACAATCAACAAGTCTTAGAAGAATCTAAAGGAGTGAGACCACTTTATCCTATTTTAAAAGCTATTGAGGTATTAGTCTATTATTAATTATTATTCTTAGATGCATGCTAGGATCTGATGTGTGAAATTTAAAAAGAACAAAATTTGTCTTACAATGTTTCATTTCTTTGTTAGGTTTCTGCAATTTTAAGATATATTTTTATAAATGTTTTCCTAATATGTTCATATAATTTAATTTTTACAAAAAAAAAAGAACAAAAAAAATGTAAACTTAATCAAAACTTTTGTCACATATCAGTTTCTGTTGAATCTGTTGAACAAAATTTAACTGACACGTAAAACGTACTGAAACTAAACAAAAAATGTATTATTTTGAACAGGAATGTAAGGAAGAAATGGGTTTGATAAAACCACCAAAATTAATTAAACCTATTTCACCGAAACAATTGAAACGAATACGCGGAGTACGTCGTGGACCTTGTACGAAAATCATAGAAGAAAATAAAATTCATTATATATCCGACGTATAATTATTAAATTTAAAATTAAATCTAAATCGATTTTAAACGATCTAACAAAGTGTAATAAAATTATATCGATCCTCGATTCGTTAAAATCTATTTTAAAATATTAAAAAATAGATTCCCCACCTACGTCTTGGTCTAGCCAATGATCTTTTTACTTTCCTATATTTTTCGTATTATTATATTTTATCGTGAAAATAATATATTTTACTTTTCTTTTTTATTTAAATAAAACAATTCACATCTCTGGCAAGCGTTTATTTTTATTAATAAATATTTACTTGCATGGATCTCGAGATAAATCGTGATAATTTAAAGAGAATTTTTCAAACAACTCAGCTATATCTGACATATTCGTTTCGGATTTTCTTTTGCTCGATAAAGCCCGAGATAATTTGTTTAAAATATTATACGTCTTTAATAATGTCATTTTCATGTTGGGAGCAACAATCGTCATGGTACCAGTATTTTTAATTTCGCTGTCGTGTATAATAAAATGACAACCTTCTTTTTTTGTAGCTTCGTATATAATCTAAAAAAGAAAAACTAAATTATTATTATATATACATTATAAATTAAATTAATTATACTATATATTATTATATACTCCAATATCTTCCATAAGAATTTTTAATTTAGCCCAAGAATAATTAGGCAAATTTTCATGATATAAATCGCAGATTACTATTGCAGTTCTTTCAGTAGTTTCATCCCATTCCGTATCGTTTATTGACGAATTTGTAATTCTTTTTTTAGAATATTGTCGTATAGTGACATTAGTATTAAATGTATCTGTCGTTGAACTATTTAATTAATAAAACGTTAATGATGAATAAATATTATAACAAAAACATAAATATCTAGAAGTTAAATCGTACTTGTAAGAACCATCGATGACAAATTTCATCCAATCAACGTACTGTTGTAAATGGGAATAATAAGGATGTACATCGAGTAATAAAACAATCATTTTTTCTTCATGACTATCGAAATAACTATAACAATCTATAGTTAAATATCCAAAATATCCAAGTTGTTGCAGTGCATAAGCAACTTTATTTACACTTGGATTTAAAATCTCTATATTTACCGAAGTTTGTGGTATCATATAAGCAAACGTTAAAAAGTTCAAATCTATAGAAATAACAAAAAAAAATTGTATCAATATTAAAATTTAAAAAAAAAAGAAAAGAATGTTTCTACTTATAATAAGAATACCTAATTGTATTTTATTCGAAGTACCGATCCATTTGACCGGTTTCATAGTGATCTTATTTGGAACAAAAAGGGATAAAGTAATAATACTTGAATTTTTTTCATTTGGTACAGCTTGCAACAAGCATCCAAATTTTTGTACGTGATTGTAAAAATCTTTCCAGGAATGATAATAAACTTTGTTAAAATATGTTACAATGGAGACGACTTTTGGTAAATGAATTAACAATGCATTTAAATATTCTTCTCGTATATGAGAATTACTTAACCATTCGTTGCCATAACGTTTTCTTGTTTCCCTGATCGCAGGCATGAATGGTATACTAATGTGATTGATCAGAAATACACCACAGTGCTTAGTCTGTACACCGAAATTCACTTTGATCAACCATAAACAAATATCAGTGTTTAATACTATTAATTCGGCTAGTTTAGAACAAAGCTTCGAATATTCTCGTATATCTTTAGAATGTTTCGGCTGTGGTAAACCAAGATCATCGATTATCTCAGACATTCTTGATAGATTTAATAATTTTTGTTGCAATATCATATCCGGTCCTAACAATGGGACACGTAAATTGTCCGATATTCTAACGTCACATTCATCAATAATCCATGGTAAAATGTAAGCTGGTTTTCCATTGATTTTATTTCTAATAACAATCAAAGTATCCTCCGAACAATGTAAAATCCTAGATACGTTCATGTGTGTACGCTCAAGTGTTTTAGCTTGTGAAAGGGGAAGAAACGTTATACGATTCGTTGTACGTTCTTGTGAAACTACAGAATCGATTATGTCAACGTACATAGATAGAAAATCTTGTGTAACTTCAACAGGCAAAATATAAATAATTTCAGACATTGGATTACGTAAAAAGGATAATCTCAAACTCATTGTATGTTGATAAATAGCAAGCATTTTTGGAGTAAACGTTCGACGAATATCAACGGGATAACCAATCGATGGTACATGAATGATTACGTGCGGTTGTCTTATTAAATCGTTTAATTCGTCCATAAATTTTTCATTAAGTTTTCGAACTACGTTCAACGAAGTTAACATTTTTTCCAAATAATCAGTTTGCATCTTACGTTTGTCTCTAATCGATAACCATTTATACCATAATACGCTGGCTGCTATATAACGACGATATGATTCCTTTAATTGTTTACGAAGCTACAAAATATAAAAGAAAATTCATTCTTTAAATAAATTTATTCATCATACCAAATAATGTAATTGGTACACTATTAAATTGATGCAAAAATAATTATCGTTTTAATTATTTTAAATATAGTGTTGGGTCTTCTAGTTATCTAGTTATGCTCAATATAATACAATCATGGAAAAATAAAAAGCGAATTCAATGTTTCTCAATGTTAATCATTCAACATATTCAATAATTTAAATATAATATTTAAAAATCGTAATTATATAATCTAATAATTACCAAATAACCACGCCAACAAGACTGTATCAAAATGGCGGCTATTTCCTCTTTATCCACAGTTTTTAATTGTTGTTTCCAACTTGTTAACCAAGGTCCTTCCTCGTCAATATCTTGCAATAAAAAAAGCAGATCTTCCTTCGATAATTTAAAATGTATTCCACTTTCAGGTATGGATAATAGAAAATAAAAAACCCTTAATGGATCCAAATGAAGGGAATATATCCGCCGTTTCTTCAATAATTTTTCTATTTGTGGTGACACGATCAAATACCATTTAGATCTAAGTTGATTACCATTAATATCGAGAACAGTAGACCATCCTTCGTTTTCCGTTAATTCTCCCAGTATATATTTCAGACTATGAATTTGTGATAAATTAATTTTATTTGAATCAACGGACGAATTTTTGTACTTTCTAACGATTTGAAGATAACTTTTATTCGTCGGTAAAATTGCATTTTCCACTCCTATCTTTTGACAAATCCTATTATCAATGATAAATATTTTTATAACGCATATATATAATTAACTATATTACTAATATTTATAACATTAACGTGAAAATTTCAATGTGACATACGTTTTTATTTCGTCGTTCTTTAAAAAGAACACTTTAGTTCGTAAATCCATTAAATCTTGTTTAAATTTTAAATCGGTATCGTCAAATTTCGTTGGTATGAAATCTAATTTTTCTGATTTAATCCTTTCATCATCAATAATTGATTTAGATAAATTTTTCCACGTGCAACGTTCAACAAAAATATCTTCATCGTTTTTTAATAAAACATTTTTGCATGCTTCGTACGCTGTTTTAATTTTTATTGAAAATCTATCTGACAATGGTTCAGATCGATATTTAGTTTCTAATAATAAATCTAATTTCATTTCTGCCCAAAATTTAGCGCAATCTTCTTCTATAGATATTAATTCTTTTTGCACATCGTCGTAAAGTTTTCGTAATGTTTTTAATTCTATCGGTTCTTCATTATCATTTTGTTTTCTGATAAACGAGAGATACAGGATTTTTATGAAAAATTTAAAAAAAAAAACCATTATTCTTACCTGAATTAACAAACCTACTTAGTGATTTCAAGGATCTCCTTTTTTCGACGTAACAAATAATCCCTCAAATTAAAGCTCTGCCTCTGGATACCACAAATGTTATCTTTTATTAACTTTTCATATTGCAAATATAAATCTTCGCATTTAATTTTTTCTAAAACGAAATTATCGCGATACATTTTCATTCGTACATTTAACATTAACTGAAGATAACCGTTTATCTTTGAAACGCGGGAAAATGAACTCTCGTTAATATGGCGGCTTTTTTAAATAATATACTTTTTTTCAAATATACGTTAAATTTTGTGTACAAAATTATTAATGTATATATATATATATATATATATATATATATATATGCAATTATTTGATATAATATAATTAATTTGTTGATAAAATATTATATTATAGATTTAATATATTGCTATTATTAATTTGATAATTCGTTATTAATGATCATAAAAAGAAAGTATGCATATTTAATAAGATCTAACTGTTATAATCTTTTTCTACGTGCTGCCATAAATCGAATGCACTGTATTAAATTAATCGATATATTATTCGATAGTGAACATAATAATAATTTAAATAACAATTATATTTTGTATGTGAATAATATTAAAGGGAAATATTGAAATGTATATAATATCTATATAGTCGATTTTAACGGTAACAGCGCAGTGCCCTGTAAGATCACGGTACCTTAAACATTCACAGTGCAAAATATTCCTTTCAGGTGTTATGTGCGACTCAATTGCTTTCTTTTTCTAATTTAGTAAGTGCCGATTATTTCTCGGATTATTTTACACGTAGGTCATTAATTTAATAATCTCGATCATTCATTTAATAATAATAATAAATATTTTCATATATTACGTTTTATGTAAAAACTTTTTTTTATAGTTTTTCTTGTATTCCATATACGGTATAAAATGAGGTTATCTTCCGGATTCGCTGTCATACATTTAACTCCGTTTGCACGATCACTTGTGTTTGTAATTTATATATATGTATATATGTATATATATGCATGTTTAATAATGTAAAAATTAATTTTATACTGATTTAATAAAATATTTCTTTTTTTTTTTACTAAATTTTGTAGTTCCACAATTATTTTTTTATAGGTTATCAAACTTCTGTCAAAGCTACCTTTCTAATTATCTTTACTTTATCTATTGAATTATAAACGATGTTTGTTTTAATATTTATAATATTAAAATGTATATACAGAATTAAGAGGATATAGCAATGGGTATAACACCAAGCCGTTATGAAGATTTTTCAAAAAATGAACATTTGGAGAAGCTTTGTGGAAAACAACCAATTCTTCCAAATGATGCTTTTTGGAGTTCGTTCTTATCTTACAATATGCGGCCTCCAATAACAAGGAATGATCAAATAGAACTTGACTCACAATTAGATATAGCTTGTCAACAGTTATTGAATAATAATCCAACAACAGGGAATTTTGGTAGCTTGATACAAATTACACTTATCCGTATAAGCGAGTTACTTGCACCTGTACAAAATCAGAAGTAAGTAGATAATGTTATTATTTTCTTTTTATATAGATTATCAGAGAAACAATTAAATTAAAAATATTTTGTCTACAGCATAGTATCCGCATGGCAAACATATAATGCGTTATTCGCTGTAAGATGTTTTTTAAAATATCTTGTTGAAACTGTCGGTGAAGAGGAAATGATAAAACATATAGAAGCAACCGGAATATCTGCAGGAACACAATCAACATCTTCGTATAGATTAGAAGATCTTTTTGAATCATTATTAGAACTCATAACAGATTTACCTTTATGGCAAGTATTAAAAAAAATGTTCGAATTAAATCCCTCGATCAAATTACTTTTAATAATATAATATATTTTCTCTGTATAGTGAATTTACATATATCGTTCATTTGGAAGCAATAAATTGTCTCCTCGTACTTCTTTCCGTACAATTATTTTCTCAAACTGCTGCTGAATACAGTCCTGTTTATAGAATAGCAATGCATGCTCAAAGTAGCGAACATGCACCAACTTTGGTTTGTACATTATTACATAACTTTGTACAACAGCAACATGCACCGGCAGGATTATTTTCACAACAACCGGGTGGCAGTATAGTTTTCAGTATAGCTGGTAAGTTAATGCGTATAAAATCTATATATGCCATATTTGTTAAATGATTTATAATGTTTAAAAATATAACCAATTTTTCAGCTGGATTGTGGAATGTAATTACAATGGGCATGGGTCATAGTTCGAAGAACGTACAAATTTTAAATAACGGTGCAACGGAAGAGGAAGAAAAAAAACGAGATACAGAAACCCCTCTTGCTAGTCAATCTTTACTATTGTTATTAGTTTTAACAAATCATTGTACTGCAACACAAAATCCTTATAGAAATGCACTTTTCACATTTACAGATATGCAAGGTAAATATTTTTTATAAGAAAAATTAGATAGAAATAAGATATTTAAACTGAAACTATTTAAACATATATTAATTACTTTCAGATGATTATGCTCAAATAGATGGATTTTCATTTAGATTTAATTTAAATAAATTATATAGTACAATCTGTAAAATACAAAATACCGATGAAGTCACGTTACTACTGTACATGTTATTGCATAGAAATCAAAATGTGAAACACGACATAATGAGAAGATCAGATATACATTTATTGGTAAAAATCTAAAAGCATATATAAATTGGACAACATTTAGAAAATTCTTTTCATATTAATATAAAATAATGTAATTATTTTGTTTAGGTAACACCAATATTACAAATACTGTATCATGCACCTAATAATACATCCCATCATATTTATATGTCACTTATAATTCTTTTAATCTTGAGCGAAGATGAAACATTCAATAAAAGAATACATGAAATTGTAAGTCTTAAAATCAAATTATTTTCTACGTATTTAATTATGTATTTCATTTTTAAATTGTTGTATATACAATTTCAAATCATAATTGATATTATACTTTACAGATGCTGAAAGGTATAACTTGGTATACTGAAAGATCTATAAGTGAAATATCATTAGGTGGATTACTCATTCTTGTTGTTATAAGGACAATACAATACAACATGTTTAAAATGAGGGTATTTATATATGCACATATATATATAAATAAGTGCATAATTTAATTTTATTTATTTGATAATAATATTTTTAATTAATAAATATCTTATTATACTGTTAGGATAAATATTTGCATACAAATTGTTTAGCTGCTTTAGCTAATATGTCTGCTCAGTTTATGTCTTTACATCCCTACGTTAGTCAAAGATTATTAAGTTTATTTGAAACAGTAGCAAGAAAACATGCAAGATTGGAAGCAAAAATAAAAGCACTATCTACTGTTTCAACCGAAAACACAACAATCAATGTTAATGGGACTGTGACCAATGCAGATTTAGTAAGTAATTGATATTAGTATAAACCTTTCTTATAAATAATTATTTACAAAACATACTTATTTATATTTTCCAACAGGTGCAAGATTTGACCATATTGGAAGAAGTTCTTAGGATGGTACTGGAAATTATAAATAGTTGTCTGACACACAGACTCGCAGAGAATCCAAATTTAATTTATACTCTTCTATACACATTTTGCGAAAAAGATATTTTTGAACCGTTTAGATTACATTCAGCGTTTCAAGATATCGTGCAAAATATAGATCCTGTAAGTTCATATAAAACAATGTATTTATAATAATGATTTATTTTTTTTAATAGAAATTTAAATCAATAATAATAATAATAATTTATAATATTCTTTTAAGGTTATAGATTTCTTTTCATATAAGTTAGAACGAAGGGATCAGTCTCAATTGGGTGTCAGTCAGGTATTAGCTATAATACAGCAAGGTGTCACAGAATGGCCTCGTGATCGCCTAAGAGTGCGTACAAAAAATATTACTCGCTAACATATTTCTTCTATTTATATAACTTTAAATATATATTATTGTTGTTATTATTATTATTATTATTATTATATTATTATTATATTCTTTTAGAAATTTCCAGAACTCAAATTTAAATATGTGGAAGAAGAACAGCCAGAAGAGTTCTTTATTCCTTATGTATGGAGTATTGTTTGTCAAGGGGCATTATTACATTGGAGTGCTGAAAATATTAAATTACAAGCTAGTATTTAAATTTGTCTATAAAAAATAAATTCAATATGAATTATGGCAAAAGAAATAGAAGAAAAAAAGGAATGAAAAGGATACTATGCTAATATACTAAAATTAAAAAATATATATATATATATTTAATCTATATTAACAAATGTCTAAAATTTATGTGTATGTTTGTGTTTATATGACAGAAAAGTGGAATAGAATAGTTTGGATTTAACTTTACGCTTGGCCACTTTCAATTCTATTTTTATCTTTTTTCATATTTTTAAAAAATACAATTTTTTTGAATTCTCATTTTTTTGGGTGGCCCCTTTACAGCTATCCTAAACTTTCACTTTCTGTCTCGTCAAATAATTGAAACTAATATCTGAAAAGACAGACCGAATATACAAACATACATATAGATTGTATGAATCATTTATCAATATAGATTTTCATCAAAGTAAAACGAAAAATGTAGTTTTAATGAATTGAAATAATAACACCGAATCGTTCAAATTTACGAAGGAAGGAAGTAATAGATTTTATAAAAAATAATACGAAATTCTTGAATACAGAAATCATATCTATCCTAGTCTTTAAACTTACGGCTGTATTTGTTTATTATATACGATTCAAAGAATGATTTCTTTGTTTCATTGAGATTAGAGCAATATTAGTAAATTTTAATGAGATGACAAAATCGACATAGACATCTATATACAATTTTTTATTTGGGTGCTTTAAATTGCCTAGGTATACGATTAATATATATATATACATATAGATTTTTCTAATATTTTGCGAATAAATTATAATTAATTTAAAATATTCATTAAAACAAAAAAGACAAAATAACTTAATCCTTTGATTGTAAAATGCTCTAAATTGAAGCACTTTGCTTGAACAGTACGCTGTTTGCAGTTGTGATTGTTGTCAAAGGGTTAAGGAAAGATAAATAAAACCATTGTTTGGTTATTGTATATATACTAAAACTTTAACTTTTTAAAATATCTTCCTACTTTTAGTTAAACTAAATATCACTCATAAAAATTTTAATATATGCATATGTAGAAGTGGGAATACTATTATAGGAATAATTTCTTTTCTAATATATTAATATATTGATTCGTTTAAATCTTACGTTGAACACATCGAACGAAATGTGATCTATAGGATATAAAATCTATATATAGCACTTAACATCTTTATTACATACCTTTATTACATATGCGCATTGACATTCATGGCAGTTGGTAGTAGAGCTTTGTGTATTGCAGCTATATAACAATGTAGTATAATGTAATCTTGAAAATTGAAGCATAACACATTTTTATTACATTAAAAAATTATTTAACTTATTAGAAAAAATGTAATTTTAACAAGATACATTATGTTAAATATTTATCAATGAGTACCTATTTAATATATATAAAAAAATGAATTTAATTCAACACAATATTTTTTGCATCTTATTATTTAAAACATAAATACAACTTTTAAGAAATTAATTATAAAAGAAATTAAAAAATCAAAATCGTTCATATTTCAAAACTAATATCGCAAGATATATATATATATATATATAGCACACTTTCCATGAAAATTTATATATATATTAGAATTGTTTTTATAAAACAATTCTAAAATTTATCGTTCGTATGGTATGTGCATGTAAGTACATCAAATAGATTTTTCAGACACTTGTCATTGTAAATATACTTACTTCAAAATGCGCGCAAGTGAGAGCTCCTTATTTATATATATAAACACATACGTATTTAATGAACTATTTAATTAAACAGCAATATTGCTCTTAATATAACACTGCATTTGTGTAGGTACATGGTATATGCTATCCATGTTCAAATATAAATGTAAGTTAACATATATATATATATATATATATACATATATATATATATATGATGAAATAAAAAGTTCTGATATTTATATACAGAATTGTGTGGAATGTTTCAATATATCCCAGGTATATATTTTCGTTTAAAATTAAACATTCTTATACATATATTATAATATTATTATAAAAGAAGAAGATGAAATAGATAAGTACATCATGTAATAATATGAACAATATATAAAAGAAGAAAAAGAAAAAAAAAATTGAAAAAATTGTATGAAAATGAGAAATAATCTTGCTTTTGCTTTTTATAGAAACATTCTAACTGATATTTTATTATTCTTTCTTTTTCCACCGCGCATTTCAGATAGAATATATAAGTCGATCTATATTTTTCGAATGTACATCTTTATTAAACAAATACAGTTGACGTCTTAATATTATTTATATATATGTATATATATATAATATATATATATATATATGTATAATATTATATATATATATAATATATACATATATATTATATGTCGATATAGATCGTATTTCATTTTCCTAGCCTGTGCAGCGTATATATGCGACCGCGCGCGTGTGTACGTGTGTCATATACTATTGCTAAACATCTCTTTTTTTTTTTTCTTATTTGAGAACGATTTCTTGTTTGTTTATTTTATTCTGTTGGGAGAATAACAATTGTTAATTTGACGTTTCTGTGCGTCGCGTGCAGACGCGCCGAGTAACTCAGTGTGTCGTAGTCATACATTAAATTAAAATTCATATTTTAATAAACATTGCCTCTTAGCCATATGTCTCTCACACACACGTTACATAATTAGAAACGTGATTAGCGCATAGATAATAGTATCGTTACCCATAATAATTAAATTCCTTATAGCTGTTATTCTATTAATCGTTACTTAATCTTATTAGTTAACACACAATCAATCTGCGATGGGAGGGAATTTAATCGGCCCGTAATAATAATCAAATTACGAGCCTATATTCTATATTTCTCGGTAGCTGATTAATTAATAATATTCATTTATATGACAACGTCGCTCTCTCTCTTGGATAATCTCGATTCTCCTCGTACTCTTTTTATTTTATCATTATTTTATTTTATATTATTATTATTTATTATTTTATTTTCATTTATTTTATTATTATTTTATTTTCATTTATTTTATTTTTATTTATTCTTTTATCTTTCTTTTGAAATCTCAAATATCGTTACTATATGTGTAGTATCTTGTGAAAGGACGCGGCGTGTCATTTTGCGCATATTTTTCTCTTTATCATATATATCTTTTTTTTCACATTTTCTTTTTCTTTTTTTTGTAATTTTTCTCTTTTTTTTTTTTTTTTTAAATTATTCACGTAACTTCTTTTGTGTAGTGTGTTTCAACGTGTAACGAATGTATGTATGTATTGTATGTATGCATGTATATATGTACGTAAGGAGTTATGCATTTTTTTATCTTTACACAGAATGAACCACGTCAAACCAGAAATGATATATCTGGTTTCGAGTGATATTCTTAGTATAGATAATAAGTAAGTAATATAGAGTTTCATGTTTAATTTCATTCGCAAAGAAATCATCCATCTCTTGTGTGCACATGTATATGTATGTAACGTGTGTTAATTTACCGTATCTGTTGTATTTTCGTGTTAGAAAATTGTTTTTTTTTGGTCACAAATTACACATCCTTTCCATAGTCACGCGTAAAATTTAAAACATCCGGGACAACCATTGAGGTACCATTACGTGTTTTTAAGCATTATAGAGAATATGTCCAAATATATACGTAAACATACATACATGAGAGAGAGTGCATGTGCATATGTGTACGTACATGCTAGCTGCCTACAAAATACAATGGTACGTTTCATAAATTCATACCTTCTCTTTCCTTCTCCCTTTCTTTCTCCTCTCTTTTTCTCACTTTTTTTCTTTTCTCCTCATTTTATCTGATTTTTTTTCTTCTTTTTTTTCTTTTATTTCATTTTGTTTAATATCATCTTCTTCTTCATCATCATCATCATTATCATCATCATTATCATTATCATCATCATCTGCAAACGGCGTAGATATATTTTTATATATATATATATATATTTATTCATTTATATATATATATTTATATTATAGTATATAATCTAGTCGATTTTTTTTTGTTCTTCATAGGTTCCCTTTTCCTCACAATTAATAATTAAGTACATCATTCAAAGTAGGTTGCTGCGTACACGCGCGTTTTTTCTTCCTGCGTTGTTTTATGATTTCTTTCTTCTTTTTCTTTTTTTTTTTTTTTCTTTAAATGATTCATATATTTAGCTGCAGTTTGCTGGGATTTTATAAAGAGAACTTATTGAGAAATACTTTTTCTTGTTATTTTTGTATCCCTTTAATAAACGCCAACCTCCACCCCCCATCCCCTATATCCTAAATAGTTCAATAGATTGAATGAGAAAAAAATGCCGATAATGCACGTCCGCTTAAGAGTTCCGTCTATTCTCCCTTTTATCATTGAGGACAACCGTGTCATCGTCGTCTTATACAAGAGTAGTCTGTTTTGTATTATATTCCAACGGTTCTCGCTTTTAGCTGACAAAGGACAATATAGCAACTTAATTTTAATGTGCAACGTTTTACTAATAATAGTATTATATATATATATATATATATGTATATATATACCTGTGTGAGAACGCGTCCGTTAATAAGTTTCTTTCATATCAAAAAGCGTTAAAGATAATTAAATTCGATTTTAATGTATATACGTACGTAAAAATATTCACAATTTAAAATAGATTAATACTTAAATTATTTAACGCTAGAACTACTCGTTTAATTTTTATTATACCATATTTATCGATTCGGAAAAAAAAAGATATCTCATTTCTTAAGATAAATTCATTTGAAAGTAATATAATAAAGTAAAAAGATTTGCTCATAATTACGAATTATTGAAAATCCATTGAAATTTGGACGAGTTTGGTAGTTCTAATGTTAAATTTATAAACGTATCATATATTTTCTACAATTACTCAAATTAATTTAAAACAATAGTACTATTTCCTATATATATATTAAAATGCTTAGAAAAGTACGATTATTTTTTTTTTCTTTTTCTTTTTTTTCTTCTTCTTTATATATCCGCATACGGTAGAATACTTCATTCCGTTTGTCTCTCTGAGAGAGAGAGTGAGAGTAATTAATTATTAAAAGGAATTATTTTTAACGGTGATTTTTTCGTAGGCATTTTCACCGATTTTATGACATGATTTTCGAAGGATACAAAAAGCGTTTATGTCGATATTGATATATTTTCTCATATTTATAATTCATAATTATATCAAACGATCTACCGTATATGGAAATTTAGGGCAAATTGCGTACACATATATCACGTATGTATGTATACATATACCTATTCGAAAGAAGAAACAAGTATAGCGTTATATGTATATTCTATTTGTTTGCTATGAAAAGCATTTAATAGAGATGATGGCCTTTTATTTTATTTTATATCCTTTTTTTCTTCTTCTTCTTTTTATTATTATTATTATTATTTCTCTTCTTCTTCTTTTTCTTCTTCATTATAACGTACTGGATTTAGAGAAATATTTCATTGATTCATGAAATATAGATCAAATATATGAAAACGAAATGATTACAGAAAGTACGATTATAATGTTCGTAAATAATGTGTGTGCGTATGTGTGTGTATGTGTGTGTGTGTTTTTTTTCTTTTATTCGCGTGTTCGTATATGTTAAAACTTTTACACCGATCATTAGGAAACCCAAGCAATCAAAAAGAAAATAATTCATACAACGAAATAAATTAACGACGATTTAAAAAAAGATAAAGAGAGAGAGAGAGAGAGAGAGAGGAAAAAAAGAAATTAGATATAATATAGGAAAGAAAAAAAAGAACAAAATAAAATAGAATATAGAATAGAATTTGACTTATTATATGGCAAGTTAACATCACGACGTGGCAGATCCCTTACAATACATTATTATAAGGAGTTCTTTACGCAAAAATTTGTTTTAAAACTTCTGACAAATCTCTTATAAAAATGATATGATATGCTCGTTGGAAAAATAAGTTGTTCATTATAGTTTTTCTATGAATATAGATATCCGTACACAAATTTTTCTCTCATTTTGTTTTTCTCAGTTCTAGGTAAAGTTCCGATCGCTTTTCTCTCAATCGGTTTTTTATAACACTAAATACATAATAATAATAAATACATACAGGAAGTATCCGTTCATTAATTCGCAGCGAGTATATACCACCAATGGGGCGCAGTCTTCGTATGATTTATATTCTTTGTTATTTTTTTTTTTATTTTTTTAATATTCTTTTTTTCGAAAGTTAACAAAAAAAATCATTCCTTGCACGCTGCATCTCATCATTGCACGTTTATTTGTTTGAAATAAGAGAAGCATTTTATACTTGCGAGAGCGATCAGTATGATTGCTAAAGCACGTCACAACCATAGATATATGTATGTATGTATGTATGTATGTATGCATGTAGGTATATATGTATTTTATTTAGTGCAGGTAACATATAATATTATGACATGATGCACTTTAATATGCATATACACCACCTAATTGCCAAGAGAAACATGCCTATTTACGTTAACACCTTAATTCCTATATGTGTGTATGTATTTATGTATGTATGTATGCTGCTGTATTCACGTATTTATGTATTTGTTATTTAAATAGTATCATCTAATTGTAAAATACAACAATCACGGTAGAATAGCTCTATTCTAAACGCATTCTGTTTGCGTCAGTGATTAAATCAGTTTGAGTTCACTATTAAAATATAGAGTAGAATTCAACATACTACCGCTTAAAAAGGCACGTAAAAACTAGTTGCTCTGTTAAAAGATAGAGAGAGACAGAGAAAGAGAAAGAGAAAGAGAAAGAGAGAGAGAGAAATATAGATGAGAGTTAATGAGAGTGAGTGAGTGAGCGAGATAGATAGATAGATAGATAGATAAGAGTAATTGCACAATGATTTATAAAAAAATAAAAAACCCCTCGTCATTATTTCGCGAATTAATAATAGGTGCACTTGCTGCGCGCTGTACTGTACTGCATTTAGAATAAAAAACACATCTCTCACATTCATAGCATAATCGTGGTCTCACAGCGGATTAATGAATGGAAACAATGTATGTATATGTATGTATTATATAATTACATGTGTCGTCTTCCTACTCCTCCTCCTCCTCCTCCTCCTCCTCCTCCTCTACATATATAGTACACACACATAAGTATATACTTAACTGGTATAGACCGTATACGCAGAGAAAATTGTTGGGCGTATCAAGTCATATACGCATTGCATATACATAATATGTATACGGATATGATGTTTTAATACACAAGTGTACTTAACGGTGAAGCACTATCATAAGATGCGCGGCAATGTCCTTACTAAATTTTTATCAGCTAAATGTCGTCCTGTTGTGTCTGTCATTCGGTCAGGAAGGAACATTGTGCAAATTATCCAAGGATTATTTTTTCTGCCGTTTTTTTCTTTTTTTTTTTATTTTCCTCCTTTCTTCCTTTCTTTATTTCTTTATTTATTTATTTATTTTTCGGTTTTTATTATTATTATTATTATTATTATTATTATTATTGTTAATATTAATATTAATATTATTATTATTATTATTATTATTATTATTAGTATTATATATTATATTCCTTTTTGCTTTTCTTTTACTTAAAAAATAAAATGGAAAAATCGGGCAAATTCGCTAAATTTTGCCAGGAGGATTATTAGTTCCGCGTACAATCGGCATTGTGTGACGATTCCTTTGACGATCTACGAAATTTTTTTTATGAAAAATTGCCGTGTTTCTTTTTTGTTTTTTACGATATATATATATATGTGTGCGTGTGTCTGTTATGTGTGTATAGGGTAGATAGTGTTTTTCTTTTCCAAGCATTTTTCGAAGAAACTTTATTACGTAGATAAAGAGAGGATACGTTCGTGAGATCAAATATCGTTTAATTGTGGATAGATTATATAGAGAAAGATAGAAATAGATATATAGAGAAGATAGTAACGGAGAAAGAAAGAGAGACCGAAGGATTTAATAAAAGGAAGAAAATACGCATCTCATTACCGCCTTTTTTCGTTCTCCAATAGAATATAACTGCCTGTAGAGTTGATTATTATTTAATATAATATTGGATAATAGTATAAGATGTATTATATGTATATGTAACGTTAGTAAAAAGAAAAGACCAAAAAAAAGAAAGAAAAAAAAATAATAAATCAATGATCCATAAAATATAGTAATCATAGAATAGAATAAAAGGATAATAGTAAGGAGTATAAAAAAAAGTTTCCCTTGTCCTATGACTACTAAATGTATACATATATATATATATATATATATATATGTATGTATGTGTCGAGAATATATATATATATATAAATTAATTTGCTGCGAGTGTTTACCGAGTGTTCACCGAGAATTAATCTCGGTGCATATTCTTTTTTTTTTTTTAAATTTTTGTTATTTTTTTGTTTGTTTGTTAAGTATCTCTTGCGTGCCCGTGTAAATAATTATCTACCAAGAAAAATACATCAGCGCGACGTATTGTATAGGTAGAAAGAGTTTTAACTATTCGATAAAGCGTCCCGCACTCTTACAATTTCCGTTGATACGTAAGAAGAGTACTAACTGACTGCCGTGTGTCATTGCCTTGCAATGGATCGATCATGCCAACTACGGGGACGGATACAATGTGACGCTTTTATCAAATCGCAATGCTCGCGAGCCTATAACCGCAGTCTATATCGTTGACGTATATAAGTTCCTAGTTATTTAGTTAGTTTCAAAGTAAATAGGTAATGCACAAAAATGTACTTCCTTGAAAGTGACTTGAAAGATAATAACAACGTTTTGTTATTTAATTCTTCGTAATCGTCGTCTTAAATTAAACGTCAAGATTTAGGCAACGTCATAAGCATCGCTTATAGCGTCATAGATGGTTCATCGAGGAATGGAGGGGTTTTCAAAGATATAGGAAATTTTGGCGTTCCTTCGGACAGTCGGTACTCGTCTAACGATACCATCTTGAAGAATAAAGATGACGACGAACGTTAAGAGGAGGGATTAATAGTAATTTAAACGTCACGATGATCCCACTCCAAATCGTGAGGCGAATTGTGACGACGGTGTCGGCCGTTGTTAAGATCGCAATCATTTTCACAATCAGAGCTGTCGATGTCCTCGTCTCTGAAGGAACCATCATCGGAATCGGAACTTCCGGAATCGTCAACGTCCTCGTCTCTATGGCTCTGATGAGATTCCTGCTCGGTCAGCCTATCCATCGGGTTGACCGTTATGGCAAGAGCCGAATCGTCCCAGGCCATTTCTGTTTCGGCTGCCAATTCGTCGCCAGCCGACCGTCGCCTTTTCGCGGCACCTCGAACTCTAGCCGCCCCAACGACGGCCATTAATAGCAAGAAACCGATGCAGGCAGCAGCAACGATCGTAACTGCGTGACTACCTCCAGCACCCCCACCGATCGTTCTTCTACCTTCGCGGATTACGCTAGTCGCGTAACCTTCCGGTATTTCGGCGTGATGAGGGGATTCTTGCATGTGCCCGGGAAGAGGCTCAACGATTCGGGCCATTGACGGTTCGCCCGAGCTACTGTGCGGCAATACTGTAGTTTTTTCTTTCGGATGGATCACGGCTAGTGTTTGGACGTATTCGTTACTAGCGAAACGACCGCTCAATTCGGAACAAGTAAGTTTGAATACGCGATCGAGATAATAAGCTGGCTTACGATTCGTATACATGATCAGTCGAATTAGTTGTTGATAATTGTAAGGCGTGTCAGCACCGGATAGAACAACGCCGTCACGATCTACGCGTGCGCTTATCGAATGGAATCTACGAAGAGCATCGCCTGGTAAACCTAAGCTCTCGTGGTCGGGATTTAAACTGGGATAAACGCTGACGGCGCATGCATCCAATCTCGCTGCGGAACCAGCGGTAACACGAGCATCGGGGAAAACGCGAACGCCCAAACGAAAGTCAGCGTATTCCCTAGCTACGTAACCGGTACCGTTAACGCTTATTCCAGGTCGAGGTGGTGGTAAAACGGTCACGTAAGATTGCACGATAAGGACTGGCAGTTCTGAATTTTCGCTACCTGCGCAAACGACGGCAGTATCGAGACGGAAATTTCGACGACCGGGTGTTGGAAAGCGTCGTGTGTTAGAATATCCTATACGACGAAGGAGAGTCTCGACGTTCGTACGATTATCACCGTCTATGCGTACCTCCGTTAAATCGGAATTGGTAAGCAACTGTGTACCTGGTTGAAGTAGGTCCATGGACGGTACGTGTAAGCCTTCTTGACAACGCCTCAAACAGGATAATACGTCAGGTTTTTCATTACGACCTACGAGAACCGAGAGCCCGGCGAGATAACCACGAAAATGATGTTTCGTTCTATTATCCGAGCCCTGCCAACAAGCTCCAACAACGAGCATCGTGTTGACACCTTTCGCGGGATGCAACGGCCAATCGTCGATAACCTCAGGGTTCTTCTCATCCGTACGCCATTCCTCGCCATCGACAAAAAGACTTACGCGTGGGAAGTCGACTTGTATGGCATAATGATGCCACTTATCGTCGCATACTTGACCGAGCTTCCAACGCCACTCAGCTGGACGGAAGATGTTTGGATCGCCTTCAGAGAAGTCTCGTCGTAGTAACAAGATCAGTCTACAATTTCTTATGAACAAAGCGTAATGATGCCTGTTCATCTCTGAAACACGAGAGAACAAAAGCGTTATTATTATCCACGAGTGAGAAACATTCATTTATTAGAGGAAAAAGAAAAAAGGGAAGAAAAAGAAGAAGAACAAAAAAAATCAGAACAGAAAAAAAGAAAATTTTTGAATGCTTACTATGATCGTCAGCGGCACAAAGAATATGTTCCTTAACGTGAGGATCTTGCCTTAACCTTGGACGATGTTTAACCCATGCACTGATTGTGAACTTTTGTGCCAGAGAATGCTCGAGTACATTATTTGGTACGATTGCGGCTGAATCGACTCCGTCGAATTCGAAAATTTCGTCGGCATCCCTGCCCTCGTCGCGAGACAAAGAAGCGGTCCATGATGTAGCTGGTCCTGGTGTTGGTAAAAGATCTACGCTATCGTGAGATGCACCGCAAAGTTTTCGTTGACTCCGTACGGTATAAGTATCGCGATCGCAGCCCTTTCCAATGTGATCGGTCACGAGATTCAAAGTAGCTCGAATGTTACGCAATATACACGGTGCATCACAGAGGTCCAATTTAGCAGATGGTAAGAGTGGTTGAGATCCTGAACCAGCAGCATAGTCCACTCTCTCTGGAATACCTCTCCAGCCTGGTGTGCACACTCGATTTACCTTAATGGTCACCATGGCTGGTGCTGATTGTTTCATTCCACAATCATAGGCTACCACGCTCAGAATGTAATTGTGGGAACGCTCGTAATCCAATGGCTCTGTGTTACGTATAGCACCTTCATTGTCAATAATGAACGGCTGGTCCGCAGTTAGAATCTCGTATTTGCATATGTCCCCGAATTTCGGAGTGCAATCTCTGTCGGACGCTTCGACGCGTACAACCTCCTCGTAAAGCCGTCCTTCATCTACAGTGCTAACGTAAGCTGGTTGTAGAAATTGTGGCGCGTATTCGTTAACATCTACCACTGTGATATGAACCGTTGCACTGAAATAACATCGACGTGATTCTATATTTTTATCTTAATCAAGCAAGATAATTAATAAGATTAAAGAAAAGAAACAACCAATTTTTAAAGAGAAAAAACTTCGAGAGAAAAATAATAATAATAATAATAATCTGAACGATGATAATTATAATATTAAAAATTTATATATATTCAAATAGTATCATATTTATTTTCTTATTTTTTAAACAATCAATTCCAGCATAATAGCGCGAAGACGTGTATGACTTTGGCATTTTGCCGTGCGAAACTCGATCTATCGACCCAAATATTTAACATCATTTCTTAAGCAAACGTTCAAGAGTTAGAACAATATTTGTTCTATCGAAATATTTCCTCTTAGTTTCTATCTAAACGTTTTCTCTGAAGTACTTATATATATCTATATATATATATATATATTATAATATACTATACATATATGTGTATATATATTTATGTAAAACATACTTCTCAGATTGTCCACCGTTACAGCCAACAGCTGCGATGTCAAATTTGTAATTACGTCGTTTTTCACAATTTAAAACTCGAAGGGCTCTTAATTCGGCCATTCCCTTCTCTTTTAATACAATTTCGAAAGGTGCCTCGCCATGGTGTTTATTTGCAATACGAAAAGAGCAAACTTTAGCTCCTAATGCTCTTATCTGTGGAGTCACCTCAACGAGAGTTTCATTCTCCTTGACCAGGCCGTGATAACCGCTCTCGAGACTTTCAAGATCCAATCGCGGAACTACGAACATAAATGTAAAAAAAAAAAAGGAAAAAAAAATAAGTAAAAGGCGAATAAATATTAGGAACTATTTTCCCTTTTTTTAACTTCATCATACACACGCATACATTCATGTTAAATATTAAGATTTCTCGTATTAATATACCAAGGATTATTAACGAAGTAATCTAATATTAAAATAAATACATGTATGGGAAAGGATAATTAGAAAATTCTCGTTAAACCTATACGGATATCATATCATAGAACGAATTTAATAAGAAAATTAATGAATAGAGAAAAACAAAATTCTTCGTCCTAATTTTAAAAGGCATCGTTTATCGCAATGCAACACAACTGCAAATATAAATCGATAAGGAGTACATAGTTGATTATCAGTGAGTATCCTAGATATGTAACACGTATATGTACCATGTATAGCACAAATCTCTCTTTCTCTCTATTTCTTTCTTTCTTTCTTTTTCTCTAACTCTAACAAAAAAAAGAAATAGGTTTTTATTGAGAAATCCCGAAACGGGTCTCGGGAGTTCTTTTGAAATTGTCTAATTTTAAATCGACTAGAAATTTTCTCATTTCTTTTAACCGAACAAAATTAAAGCTCGGCCTGATTCACGCGCTTATATATATGTATATACATACATACATACATACATACATACATACATACATACATACATACATACATATATACATATATATATATATATATACGTAGGTAAATATATTTTGTTACACATGATTCGTAGAACAGGAAGAAGAAGAAGCCCGTAGAGTCGTGTGTGTGTCATCGTCATCGAAATTTGTAATATAGAGAATGAGTGAGAGAGAGAAAGAGAGAGAGAATAAAAGAGACCTGTGGGGGGTAGGGGAAAATTAATTCGTTTCTTTCTTCCAACGAACGATCGTTCTTCGCCCCTTTTCATGGTCTATCGACCGCCCCAGCGCGAGGTGCATTGCTTATATATCGGAGCACCTATCGAGGAGAGAGACCGGTCAATGAATTCGCCATAACAGTTTCGGGCGAATGCAGGTGCTATAGAGAGTGAGAGAAAAGAGAAAGAGAAACAGACAGACAGACATACAGCATACAGACATACAGATAGTCAGACAGATAGATAGATAGATAGATAGACAGACAGACAAACAGACGGACGGACAGTCACATAGGACAGACAGACAGACACACAGACAGGTAAAAAAAGAGAAAGATCAAGAGAGACAGAGATAGAAAGAAAGATGGATGAATGTAGGGGAGGGACTAAATGAACAGGAGATCGCACCTGTAAAGGTATCACCTATAGTAATAATCTTTTAATTCTTCGTAATATAATTTTGAAGGATCGATTGAATAGATTTAAAAAATACGTCAAGGATAGATCCGTAAAAATCTATTAGGAAAGTATATGTATATTTTGAAATAGCATTATGAAAGAACGATTAAATGTAGGACACACGTTCGAAAAAGTAAGAGAGAAAGAGAGAGAGAGAGAGAAAGAGAAATGAAATCACCTCCATGATCGTTGAAGGAAGTCGGTGTTGACTCGATGCTAGCGTGGGAGACACTTAGTAGGGTCAGCCCAAAAAACACAACACTCGGCGCAATAATCATCGTTTATTTCGAGAATATATTCCTAAATGGAATATTATATTGTCTCGATCCTCCGACCGATTTGTTCGTTGTCCCTCTTGCTTTATCACCCTCGCGAAATCTCGGATTTTTTTTAAAAGGACATTACCAGCTATCGCGCGACTTGTTCGCGACACCAAGCACAATCGCGAAGTCAATATTTGAGAGGAATATCGATTTGTCAGGCCGAGTGATTATAATTTACGCCGCTACGCAACCAATGGCGACACCGGCGCTTTTGTTCCTCGTCGGGAAATTTAAAAAAACTGTATGGAACACAAAAATATATTTTTCAATAATAAAATTAAAATAATAATCTGTCTGTGTAATTGTTGCACAAACAAAAAAATTTACAATTTATTTTAATATATTCATATAAGTTTAATATACATAAATACTATCCTAAAGAAATCTCTCTTTTTTAATATATCGGAACTATTAAAAAGCTATTTATGTTCTGTTTTACTAATCGTATACTTACCTAATAAAGATGATATGACAAGAAGAGGAATAATTGTGATATTTTTTTCAATTGCAAATCATATATTCTTTAAAAATATCACACCGACATGTGTAGAATTTTTTCATGAGTATGAAATTAATTATTTCATGTTAACTCGGCTTATTAAAAGTCATAGCCCTTTTTTATGTGAACTCGTCTTAAGGTATATTTTGAAGCATAGTTAGACAAAAACACATATTACTTGAAAACGGTTGTATAGCGACTGTTTTAAGATGGCGAACTCGAACGAGAAGTTGTTAGTAGAATTACTTAAAAAACCTGGAAATAATGTGTGCGCGGATTGTGGAGCTAAAAGTGAGTGTTTTTTGTAATAAATTATTGTTAATATTTTATATTTTTAATCTTGCCGAGATCTATTTAATAGTAACGCGTATAAATGTATTTTATTGAAAGAAAATGTGGTTACGTTTCTTGGAACACAATCATTCTTGATGATTATAAATTGTTTAATGACATAACTAAGAGAATTATTTTAATTTTAAATAATACATTTTATCGACATTTTCTTTTTTTACTAATTTTGAAGTATAAATCCTTATGTCAAAGTTTTTTAGTTACTTAGAATACTTTGGAGTACTTTAGTTATTTTAGAATGTTATAATAATTATTGCAAACCTAGTGCGTGTAAGTGTGTGTGTGTGTGTGTGGTGTATATATATTTCTATAAAGAATTAATAATAATATTATATTAATAAAATAAAACAAAATGTGTATATATTTCAGACCCAGAATGGGCTTCTTACAACATAGGAATATTTGTCTGCACAAGGTGTGCCGGAGTACATAGGTCTATGGGTGCACATATTTCTAAAGTAAAACATTTAAAACTAGATAGATGGGAGGACTCTCAAGTAAATAGGATACGTGAAGTAGGTAATATAGTTGCAAGACTACATTATGAAGAGCGCGTACCACCTTGTTACCGTAAACCAAATGTGGATGCTCCTCAGTAAGTCTTACATATATAAATACATTTATTTAATATTTACTTTTAGATCTTTTCTCTTCTTTAATATTATTCAATATTTCCAAGATGAATTAATAAGATTTAATAACAAATAATACGAATAATATTATATAATTAGTTTCTTATAATACAGGAAGTGGTTACATACCACAAAACAGGAAACTTAGCATAAGTGCCACGATTAAATATTTTTGGAACTAGCACACCTATTTCAATTTATCAATTTATTGGATGCAAAAGTATATTTTTAAATAAATACAGAAAAATTGGTTTCATTGATCAACAGGGTTTTGGTAGAACAATGGATACGAGCAAAATATGAGAGAGAAGAATTCTGTCATCCAGAAAGGCAGAATTATGTATCAGGATTTATGGAAGGATTTTTAATGAAGCGTGGAAAGGAAGACTCGCGATATCATCCTCGTAAATTTGTTCTTTGTGAAGCAGAGGATACTTTAAAGTATCATGTTAAAGAAAATAAGGTATATTTAAATGAATAATTAAAATCTCTTTTAAAACATTTAATATTGTTTTGATCATATTTTTTCAATAATATCTTTCTTCTTTTTTTTGTTTGATAAAGGAACCAAAAGCTATACTCAGGATATCAGAATTAAATGTAGCCTTTGCTCCGGCTAAAACTGGTAATCAAAATAGTCTTCAAATATCTTTTATGAAAGATGGCACTACAAGACATATCTATGTATATCACGAAGATCCAGAAGTTATTACCAATTGGTATTTGGCTATACGATGTGCAAAATTACATCGTTTACAAGTTGCATATCCTGGTGCAACAGAGGCTGAATTATTATCACAACTTACAAGAGATTTTCCACGGGAAGGATTTCTTTGGAAGACAGGTCCTAGACATAGCGATGCTTATAAAAAGAGATGGTTTACATTAGATGGAAGGAAACTTATGTACCATGATGATCCTATGGTTTGTACACGTACTTACAAGTGTGCATGTGCATTTATCGCCAGAAGATATTCCTTTAATATTTTTTTCTATTGATATAAAGGATGCACATCCAAAAGGTGAAATTTTCTTGGGTCATAGTTCAGAAGGATTTGCAGTTAAAACAGGAGTTCCGCCTGGTGCTAGAAACCAAGGTTTTTCCTTTACTCTTGAAACACCTGATAGAAGTTATCTCTTGTCCGCTCAAAATGATGATGATAGAACACAATGGATGAATGTAATACAGAAAGTAATAGATAAACCTCTTACTATTCAAGATTCAACTAGTTAGTATTACTTGTACATTTAAAACGATTTTGTTTATCTATGTCATTCTTAATTTCATAATATAATTTATATAATATTTCATTGCAGTTGCAGCACGTCTTGTAAGAAAACGCACAGCAAGTGGAACGATGAATATATTTTCTTCTGCAAGGTAGGGCTGGATCCCTCTTAGGCATCTTTCCTAAATATTATCATATATAATAATTAGACAAACCAATTGAGAAGGATTAAAATAATAAAAGTAAGTTTAGATAATATGTTTCTCGATATGCCTAGCAATACAATAACATTTTGTAGCTACATATTGTCGTTGAATCACATATATTTATATATCATTGCACGCTACGTTGCTTTCATCGTATACATAAGACTGGTCAATGGAATTTAATGCAAATATAATATAGGAACAATTGTTTTTTTAAAAACAAGTTTTTATCTGACAATATTTGTGATATACTGTCAAAAAGTAACAGACAGTATTATACATATATAGTAAAGAAAAACTTTTACTTGGCAATAGTATCTTTGTGATATTCCATTATATTATACCTGAGAAAATATATAAATGTATTAATACACGATTTATATATTTTGGTATAAATGCTTTAGATTAATAAAATTACTATACGCAACTTTTGTTTCTTCTAAATATACATTAAAAACAAGAGGAAAGAAAAAGAAATATTTTCCAAATTAAATTTTACAACAATACAAATTGTTTTTGCAATTAACTTTATATACTTATTCAAAATAGATTTTAATTCTATCTACGTAATACTATTAGTCTTTACTCTTTTATATATACGTAAATGATTAGTCAAGATTTGTAAATAGAAACTTAAAAAAAAAAGAATAAGATTATTATTTTTATTTTATATGACATATGTTTGCACATACATACAGGGTTGTTAATTTAATATTATAGTATTTCAAATAACAAATTTATTTACTCATTTTATCAAATTTGAGTAGATCTTTATTAATTTCATCAAGAGTGTGATATTGAAGGATTCTTTATGACAGTAGACACATTTTATTGTAGCTTCATTCATTTTGTTAATGGTGCTACCAAAGTGACTATACCTACTGTTTTACGAAAACTATATCTTACATGCAGAATGTTATCGTGTTTATACTATGAGTCGTCGTAAATTTGATGATATTTGTTTAATAAAGTATTATATATATTTTTGTTTTATAAGACATCAGTACTTGAGTCAACATTTTACAAATTACATAAAAAACTTTTGACGTTTTATTAATTATTTAATCACAGTGTTTTCATTTGTCACATTATTTTTTTTATGTGAAATTTCCTTTTATACTAAAATGCTGATATCACATAAGTTTATAATTTAATAGTCAGTCAAAATAATTATAAATTTTCATTGTAAATTTTTTATGATAAAATAATAAAAAGGAAAGTTATATTTAAAATAGTCATGTCTGACTTATTGTAAAGTTTGTTGTAATAATATGATAATAATAATGATATAATAATTATAACAATTATACTATACTGTTACAATTGCTATTAATACTACACTATTACTACTACTAAATATTATAATAATAATGATAATGATAATAATAAAAATAATAATAATAATGTATAAAGGCTGCCAATATATACATAATTATTTTGTAGTGTTAAACAATAAAATATAGCAGCATGTCATATTATTTGTAGATATATGAAAAATAATTTACTTATGCTCTTTAACCGAAGGAAATAAATAATAATGAGATAACAAAGATACAAATATTGTCATACTTTTAATAATTGTAATAACTTCAGAAAAAGAAACACAGAGAGAAAAAAGTAATGTACTTTTAATTTAATATTTATCATTAAATTTAACTAAAGGCACATTTTTTATATAGCAAAGAATATTCACCCAACATAATGCTGCAATACTAACATATGTGATACGTAGAGTAGGGGGAATTAATACAAAATTAAAAAATTGTACAGGTATCCAAAATAGGCATGACGTCTGAAAAGTAATAAATAAAATAACTTTGACAATGAAAAGTGGATTAGGTAGACAAATAATTTTTATACGTATTTTATATTTGAATAACTTACCTGAAAAGTTTTAACAAACTTTGTTTTACATTCTTCTAAAATATCAGATTTACTTTCCATTAAACTCATACCTATAATAAATGATGAAAGTTATTCGTCAATCGTATAAAAAAATAAAATACTATAATGTGAAATAAATATACTAACTGATAAAGAATAGACAGACCAGTGGTGGTGTTAATATAAATTGATCAACAAATACTTTAGTTAAAACCAATTTTATAGATTTGCCTTTGTAAAATGTATCTAACCATTTGTACCTGATTATATAAAGGTTTTATTTTTGGAAATAACTTTTAATTATATAAATTATAATTTTTATGTTAAATTTATCTTAAAAACATTTTAATTCATACAAAATTTCTAATTGTCCAAAAATAATTCTGTAATTATCTTATATATATACGTATTTTTTTTTTTATTTTATATAAATCTTAAAATAAAATATACCATCCATGTAACAATGGCCCCGCTAGAAAAAAACCATAAATAGCGAATC
Organism: Polistes fuscatus; assembly: GCF_010416935.1. Taxonomy (NCBI): domain Eukaryota; kingdom Metazoa; phylum Arthropoda; class Insecta; order Hymenoptera; family Vespidae; genus Polistes; species Polistes fuscatus. The sequence continues at coordinate 12,396,222 of NW_025113107.1, read as the reverse complement.
TTTTAAGACGCGGCCAATTATATTCTTCCGTTAAAATTAAAGATTCGTTATCTAATAAACCTAAAAAATTATTGCACTTTTTTAACCATAATAATATTGGTTTATCAATATTCTGTGATTCTACTTCATATGTAGACACTGGTTGAATAATCTAAAATATAAGTAAATAAAAAATAATTAACAAAAGTTTATTTTTTCTAATCAATAAAACTGTAAGTTACCTTAAATTTTTTGTTATAACTTTGTTGCGCAAATTCAGCACATGTATAAAAAAATCCGTATGTCATAGAATTCAAGAGCAATGGTCTCCTTCGTGCAAAGTTACTTAATTTTAATAACATAATGAATATCGGCTTATTGTTATTCGCAAGAAATATTTACAATCATAATTCTCATATCATTTTTTTTTGGGCAATATTTACATATTAATATTTTAAATAAAATTATTATGTTTATACTACAAAACATATAAATTATTAATGTATTATAATAATTCTATAGAAAAAAATAGATATTTGCACGTACCTTAATTGTAAGGGAAATACTTTGCCATAAATTTAAAAAGGACGAAAAATCAATTTGAAGTAGCAAATAATCGTCTATTGTTTTTTGTTAATAATACTTATTATATCATACGATTGTCATTTTATCCAAAAATTTCATCGAACCAAATATAAAAATACAACTTTTATTTTAAGAAAATATAATAAAAAGTATCTCTCTACATATATGATCTGAGTGTACACATATCTTACAACATTCGAACTAGTTATAACAGTTAATCTCCGTACGTCCCTCGATATCACTTAAGTTCAATCTATCATGTCATCAAACCACTTAAATGATAATAAACTTTGATTACACTTATTCCGCGCACTATTTGAATAAACTGTAAAAATTAAATAAATAGTAATATGTACTATTCAAAAAATATTTTAGAAAAAAATATAATATTTCATTTTTATTTTACGTTATAAATTATTATTAAAATAAATAATACATAATTATAATAAATACTATTAAAAAAATATATATTTTTATAATTTAAATTAAATTATTATTAACAATAACTGTGTAATCGTAATTATAATTTATATTATTCTGTATTATAACATTCGTCTGTAACAGAATTTATTGTTTCTGAATACAACCAATCTTTCCATTCATCATTAATATTATTTTCCATAGTAACTTCTTGAAATATTTCGCTTCTTCCGACCTATTTAATATATAGAATAGATATTATAAAAATATTTCTAGTTATATATGATATTTACAATAAATATTTTTTTAAGATTTCTATTTAAATATAAATTACCTCATGAAAATTTAACTTTCGGAACATATTTATACTCCTTTCATTATCAATCATTATTTTCACTCGATATTTTTGTACATTTAATGTATCGATACCTACAAATATAATAATATTTTGTAAAAACTTAATGCACAAATTAAAACAATATTACATTAAAAAAACATACATAACGCATATGTAATTAAGGACTAACCCTTGGTTTACTATGATAAGACTTTTATTCTATAGAAGTATCATGTAAATAAAAATCGAATCTTACAGATACATTTTTTTGTCTTTTTCTTTCTTTTCAACGAATTAAATATTATATTTAATAATTATTAATACAAACCATAACGGAGCATAAGTAATATGGCTTCCCACCCTCTTCTTTTATTTCTGCTTTCTTTTTCTGCTATCATGATTTCAGCTTCCGCCGTATATTTACATTCCATGTCGTTAAAAAATAAATTAGTATCACCGATCATAGCAGCTATATATACCGTAATAATTAAACAAAAATTATTCGATAATAGTATACTGATTATATCTCGTTAATATGTATAATTTTTAAATATTATTTATTTTATAAGTTTTAGGGGTTGCAACGTACCGATTTCATCCCCTGTCGAATGGAAAATCGTTTTGTCTAAAATGATGAAGGTACATTCTGAAAATATATACAAATTTAATAAACATATATTTAAGTAATTGTTTCAATACGTATTTCGTAATGTTATAATAATTTGTCGTTTGAATTTCTCAAATTAATGGCGGACGAATTTGCTATATTACGTATATATTTTTTTGCTATTATCTATGAAATTACGTAATTTTTGAAGATTTGAAAAAAAAATATGTAAAATAATTTTTTTTATATTAAATAACAATAAAAATATCTTCTATATATTTTGTTTGATTATTAAAATAATGTTCAATTTACTCTTCTCATCCAATAGCCAATCTTTTTGCATTTCATATTCTTCCGCCAAAGTTAATGGTTCCGATGCAGTGAGATATTGCAATTCTGGTGACTTCATCCATTCGTGATACCTAAAAAAGAAACACAAATTGTTAATAATTTGAAATATACGTGTATATATATATATATATATGATTTAATTTTATTTCCCTAAATATGGAAGATATTTATTTAGTACATTAAAAATGGTGGAATTGAAAGAGTTGAAATATTAGATGAGATTTAAATGTTTAAAAGGATATCTAATAATACCTCACAACATGTTTTTCCTTATAAGGAATTAAAATAACACTTTGACCAATAATACGAGTGAACTTGTTTTGTTTCATTATGTCTAAGAGATTAATAAGAAAATTTTAAATTCGTTTGTGAAAACGACGATGAAGAAGAGGTTATCTTGTCAACGTTCATCGATACTCTGCCATATTGAATTTGTCGGGGGTATGATGTTCCAAGGGATCGAAATATTTCTGTAATATTTTATTGTGCCGTACATTGTATACTTATTACGACATATTTTAAACTATTTATAATATTCACAATTCGCATCAGGAAAAATGGCTTATAATTTCCCTGGAGTACCAACCGCAGCTATGTCGCCAATGGGTAAACCTCTTCGTTATAATAATTATATATCTTCACATTCTATTTATTGCATATGATATAATTATTATATTAATAAATCACGAAAAAGTATTTTTCATCAGAAATATCGATTTTTCTTATAATAAGGTATGGGACCCATGGGACCATTAGGACCAATCACAGGACCTCAAAGTTTCATGGAACTTACTGGTCAAGGATTTCCTCCTTTGCCACCACCTATACCTCTTCCTGGAATGAACGACTCGCCACTAGAATTCAGTACTAACAAAAATCAACCCCCTGTTGTACGTGAAAGTTCAGAAGATAACAATGACAGACGAAGTGATAAGAATGACAACAGACGCGAACGAGATAGTCGCGATGGTAGAGAAAATCGAGATAACAGTAGAAGGTATTTATTGTTTTTGTTAGTTGCGTGTCATTTAAAAATTGTTTTGAAAAAATATATATTTAGATATCGATATGTTTTGGTATAGATCAAGAGGTGATCGTAATGAACGAAGGGAAAGAGATCGAGATAGAAGGGAAGAAAGAAATGAAAGAGATCGAAGAGAGGATAGAAGAGTAGAAGATAGAAGCAATAATATTAATTCAACGAGTAACAATAGTAGTCATAGCAGTTCAAATAATGCAGATATGCAATCTAATACATCAAGCAGCACACCTAGTTTAGGACCACAAATGGAACCGGCAACAGGAGTTTGGGGAATGGGTGTTGGATATCCTATGATGGGAATGGGTCCAATGGGACCAATGGGTCCAATGATGGGTGAAATGACATTAGGTCCACATATGGGTCATGCTCATGGTTATGGTCCAATGAGTATGGGAATAATGCCACATGATAGTGGTATGATAGGTACTCCAATATTAGGACCCGAACAAATCATGACAGATACAGCTGCTCAAATAATGACTGGCGCATTGCCACCACCATCTGCTCCACCGCAAGGTACCAAAGACATTATACATTGCAAAAGTTGTACATTGCTGCCGCCAAATCCAAATGCACCACCGCCAACTACAAGAGAAAGACCTCCAGGATGTAGAACTATTTTTGTTGGAGGTACATATCTTATATTTTATTATTTTAACTTTTATTGATATAAATTTTTGGTTCTTTAATGTATCACTAAATATATTCTTAAAGTTTAATATATTCATAGGTTTGCCAGAAAACATGACAGAAACAATTATTCAAGAAATATTTGAACGATGTGGTGAAATAACTACTTTACGTTTATCTAAAAAGAATTTTTGTCATATACGCTTTGTTTTGGAAGCTAGTGTCGACGCTGCTATTTATCTATCTGGTTACAGAGTAAGAATAGGTTCTAATGGAGATTCAGCTAATACTGGAAGACTCCATGTAGATTTTGCACAAGTACGTTAATAATATTATCTTATTTTACATTTATTTTCATTTCATATTTTTATGTTATATAATATATGTGTAATACGTGTAATAGGCAAGAGATGATCAATATGAATGGGAGTGCAGGCAACGGCAATTACAACGAGAACAGCGTCATCGAGAGAGAGTAGAAAAGGAACGTCAGCGTCCACCATCAAGTCCACCGCCTGTTGTCCATTATACAGATCATGAAGCTTCAAACATATGTGAGAAAATCAAACAGGATGACACTTTTATGAAAGCTGTACAAGTAAGTCTTTATATTTTTATTATTTAGTCCGATATCCCAAAATTACTAACAAAAAAAGCATGTATAAAAATATTGGTATGATCCTGTATTTTTCATTATTTATTTACAGGTTGTCGTAACATGGCTCGAGCGTGGAGATTGTACAAAACGCAATGCCAATACCTTTTACTCAATGATACAATCAACAAATTCTCACGTTCGGCGATTGCTCACGGAAAAAGCTGCATATGAAGAAGAACTGCAAAAAGCAAAGGAAGTCATGAAAGGCAGAATGCAAGGATTGCTCATACAATGTACGTGTATAATTTCTTCTTATTTTGTCATGTGGGTCTCTACTATTGTACATTTAACTTTGTATGCAGAAGTATACTGCATACATGTGTCGCTTTATCTGGTAAGTTTATTGTTGTGATAAATCTAAACGAGTTCCTATCCTCATCCAATTTGGATCTTATCAACAAATTCCAAATCATTATAACAACGATTTGGTTGATATATAATGAAAGCATATATTTCCTTCTTCTTTTCATCATTAAAACAAATATTACACATTATAATGTGGTAAATAGCAAATTTGTTTAGTATTTTATCCAGGTATAAGCAAAGGTATGTCTCATATTTTTCCAGTTAATCAAATACATATGTTACCGTTAAAGTGTATAATTCAGTTAATTTATGAGATAACTTGGTATTTATATGAAATAATTAGGGGTTTTAGGGAAAGCATATAAAAAGAATTATTTTATACATTTGAACTAGTTTCTTTATAATGTAACTAGATATTATATGAAATAACGTTAGGTGTCTAGTTATTGTGTTAACGTGAAAAAGTAAAGGTCGATAGAACAGAGTATTTGCTTTTAAAGTACAAGAAGAGGTAGGAACAGATAATTATGAGCATTGTTGTAGAAACGGAAGCTAATTTAAAAACGGATTAAATCTTAATCTCATATTTTGATAGGTCAGTATAGTTATTTTATGCTTTAGTCGGTTATTTTATGAATTAATGGATTTCATGTTTTAATGGTAACATATATATTGTAAATATACATATCTTAAAATCAAAAAATAATTTAAAATATATAAAATATTTCAAGGTAATATTATCGAAATTAGAAGAGGCGCAAATAATCAATTATTATTCTATAATAATCTTGTTTTAAAACATATATTCAAGTTTGATTACATCATTAAGTAACAATCATTTCTACTATGGTCAATGCACATTCAGGGACGACTTGATAGGGAGGACAAAGAAAATAGGAGTGCATAAGGTGGGTGACGAATGCTGTCTTTCGATTCAGACTCTGATAATTATAACCAATGTGCACAGTTCATCATAATGTTCATCTAATAGAAACATAGTGTACTGAGAAGTTGCATGCTTGCCAATGCTAAGAATTAAGGGTGATGGGCTATATTCTCATAGTAAGGACAATTTTAAATTGCTATTTTTTATAATGTCCTTTATTTTAAATTTTTAAATATTATATATTTATATATATATTTATATTAAATTAATAAACAGTAAATAACTATGCATATGTTATAAATACTCCAACAAAATATATATTTTTTCTTTTATTTTTTGTTAAGATAAAACAAATACATTTTAAAATTGTCTTGTACATTGGAAACCTCCGCAGATTGTAAGTCATTAGGCATAAATTATATGACAAATAATGCATATTTTCTTGTTGAATATAAGCACTGTTTGTCCAATCAACTTTGAAATAGATATTGGCAGCAGAGGTACAAGGTGTGAAAGGAATTAAGAAATAATATAATTAAATATAAATGTGTTTATTAAGATTAGTCGTTTATATCTACAAACTATACTGAAGCTTAGCATGATATATATGAATTTGAAAGGACTATCATCAAGAATACCTATATAAGTACATATAAATTGTGCTGAATTAGAGGTATAGTTAAAATATTTAAAAATTCTAGAAAAGTACTTTTGTCAGATTTGGTCACATACCTGCAGAATTTAAGCAAGTATATATATAAAATAAGAGAGAGTAAGAATGACAAAGTGAGAGAGAGAGAGAGGAAGAAAGGGAGAGTATATTTATAGTCCAAAAACAAATGTAGAGTTTGAAAAAAGGTGTACAACAGAAGATTTGTTGTGTTTTTGTATGCAACATGCGACATCCATGTCATCAACAGTCAGTCAGATCGAACGTGTCTTTACTGCGGCTAGCCACAAGAAGGTGTGGGATCATTTCACTAAGGCTCAACGGAAGAACATCGAAATGTGGAAGAAACAATCTTCGGTATGTATGTGCATTCCCACACCAGCAGAGTGTCAAATATTTTTCTTTTATGAACAATTGACAGCAACCTTGATTAAGAATTTATTATTTTACATATTGCTTATTTGTGCAATTGCATGATTCCTATCATAAGCCAAGCACGCTCATTTTGCAAAACTATTTTTCGAATATGCAGGTAAGTATAAAAAAAAAGGAAAATGCTTCATAAAATGGTCAGACACATGCTTTCTGCACGCAACAATTTTAAACTTTTGTTGGAAAAAAACGCTAATGAGAAAGGTAATGCATAATTTGAGCTACGTAAGTAGGGCAAATATCCATTGGAAATAACAGGTAATCAAGATCTAATGATCTTAGTAACAGAAAATAGATCATTAAATGACCGGCATGGATTCATGAAGAATTCATGTTATTAAAAATGAGTTTTCTCTCTCAAAAATATTATTTCTTATACATACATATTTTATTTCTGTACTTCAAACATATATCAATCTCTCAAAATGAACAAAAGAAAACCCCCCCACTCATTTAATATTTTCTATCGATTGAATATACTATCATGCAAGCTTTGAATTACAGAAAATGTAGCTTTATATTTTTATATGTTCCAAGCATTGTATGTCAATTATAACAATGCATATTAGAAAAAAAGTCATTATTTTGTAAAATGACAACCCGTGCTGATCCAAAAAACAGCATATTATGCATGATTCTGTGTAAATATTAATTTATTTTAACTTCTACCAATTTAATAATTTTGATATAATAGGAAATTAAAGCAGTTCAATTAGAAGAAACTCTTATGGAAGGGGAAGGTGAAATGGATGTCTCTGATTGTGAAGAAGAACCACAGAGGAAAAAAACACGTATTCAATCCGATAGTAATGATGATAGTGAAAAAATGCAATCTTTAAAAGAAGAAAATGATAGTTTAAGATGTCAGCTAGAAGCATATAAAAATGAGGTATAAAAACTGTAAAATTGTATTTATTTATAACTAGATAACTCTAAACATATGCATATAACATTTTTACTCATTTTCATATTATGAAAATATTTATTTTTTCAGGTTGATTTATTGAAGTCAGAAACAAAGTCAGATATTGATGCAAAAGATAAACAAATGAAAATGTTACAACAAACATTAAAAGGTATGCAAGAACAACTATTACAATTTAGAAAGCAACAAGCACAAGATGATCAAAAAATAAAAGATTTGACTGTCAAACTTAATGCCACCAAAAGAGAAGAACCTCGAGAGAGTGAAATAATAACTCTTGATAAAGATGATGATATTAGTGAAGAACCTCGAACACCTAAACAATTAATTTTAGCATCTAATTTCGTACAAGTTACACAAAAAGATGCCAAACTTATAGGTAAAAAGTTATTCCCTCTCTTTTCATTTATATTATACGATATTACTATAAAATTAAATGTATACTCTTATAATGAACGTAGGTTTGATAGCTACCTTTTTGCATATTCATCCATTTGGTGCAAGTGTGGATTATCTATGGTCATATTTACAAAAATTAGAACCAGGAATCAAACCAAATGAAGTAGAAGTTTTAATGCAAAGATTTCCACAAGTTTTCAAACAAGAATTATTTGGAATTGGAGCAAATATGGAAAGGCGGTGGCAATTTTCTGGTTTTAGCATTTATCGAAATCATTAGAAATGAAACATTTCTTTTAATTATCGAATCATCATTATTATGATGATACATACTTTTTAACTCCACGTATTATACAATAATAATTATTGTATATAAATTTTAATTGTTTTCTCAATTTTACAATATTTTACAACTGAAATTTAAAGCTAATGTCTATGTGATATTTGAGAGAAACAGCATATTATCAATTTGATGCCCGAACTTATGATCAAAATTCTTTTATCTTAAGGCGGCATTTGTCTAATAATTTTCACGTGACACCAACGTAATGACACCGGGCGGCATAGTGTTTTATGATACACATAATAAACAACGTAGTACGTTATTAACTCTTTGATTGCTACGGACGAATATATGCGTTCACCGAAGGCTATCGATGTGAAAAGATTAAGAAAACCAGATCAAATTCAAACGTAAGGGAAACACTTTAACATATTCCTCTACTGAGGCACGCAGAACATTTAAAGTTTAGTGCCCTATTAAAACACGATTTCCAATAACTCCTCTGATGAGGCACATTCCCCATCTAAGATTAAAATGCTCCCGATTAGGGCATGATCTCATGAAGACTCCTCATATGAGGCACAAAACCAATTACTCTCTAATAAAACTCGGCTTAAGATGACTCCCGCAAAGGCTAATTAAGAACTGAATTACTACGGGTTCCTGATTCTATCTCAGGTTGTATCTAGGACTCTTCGTCCAGGAAAGTGCTCATTTCCTCTAGTATTAGAGTTGATGTCTAATTGTCCACTCTCTGGTTTTCTTCTATGAAAGATGTCATGCCTTTTCTAGAGCTTCTTTCCACCAAGTAAACCAGTGAATTCAATGATTAATAGCCACTTGTAATTCTCAGACTGCTTAATGGGTTCAAAATGCAAGAATAATTCAATATTCGGTTTGCATTCAAACATTGATATGTCTGTCAATGTGAATAATTTCTTTGAACACGTATGTGCGTTCAAAGATATTTTCTATCTTATATATCCGAACACGCAAGTTATGGCGTTTTAATACTTGAATATTTGTATAATTGGAAACAATATATATTGCAAATGAGAATGTTTCATTTCAATTTGTTGATAAAAAGTATAATATTCCGCCTTCAGCGATCGCAACTCATGTAAAGTGTATCAACTTAGAGCATTTCATGGTCAAAGAGTTAATCAGTAGGAAAAGAAAAGTAAACGATTATATTTATTAGTGTGATTTGATACTATATCAAAGTTTCATGGATTTATGATAATCTAATATACTTGTATAACATATAATTATTTTTCCCTATTTTCTTTTTTTCAAATTTTAATCATACATTGTTAATTGACCCCTTAAAATCCAAAGATAATCTAACAATTATCAATATAACGTTACTCTAATGCAGTATCTTTTTAATAAGGAATGCGTGTATGTGTCACGTGTGTGTATGTAGTTGTATATATTTATATGAATTCTTATGTTCCCATGAATGTAAATAAATAATTTATATTACAAAATATATAACAAATGTTGAGATTATTCAAGTCTAATATGTAGATTTTTTAATATTAGATGTAATTATTATTTATATCTCCTTATGAGAATCTAAATAAAAAAAAAAGGAAAAGTCTGCATCATTATCGTATATTTTCAACTGTAGTCGCATGATAAATTTATTTCTTAGACGAAACTCCCGCTATTTCTTTCAGAATGCAATTTTGATATGCAATGTTGCATACTTCTTGATTCTCGAATGCAATGTTTCCTGGTACAAAGTTTTCTATTTCACCATCAGATGACAGTTCTATCGTTATAAAACCACAGAAGTTGTCAATATGTCTCTGTAGTATTATAGTTATATACGAAGTATCTATATATATTTATATAAAAATCATTCTACCGACACTCTACGACATCTAGTGAATGTAAAGTTACTACATGAATTATTTGCTTTGAAAGTTTAAGGTCAGTAACAAATTAGGAGAGTCATGGTGGTTTTATCGGAAAGAACGAACATACGTCAACGTCAAATTGGATTATTAACATTTTTCTAGAATTTTTTGTAAACCGTGTGTGATCGTGTTATTTGAACATATTTTATCATGTGTTTTAATAATCATCCGAATAACAGTATGACAATCTATCAATAACGTTTGATTACGAAATGATTAAGTTTGTTACTTGTATAGAATTATATTGTTGTAATCATGAGTGATCATGTAAATTGTAATCCTTTTGCTGGATTATTTTCTACCATTGATGATGCTGTGTTGTATTCAATACAAGCTAGTGAAACAAGCAATGGTAAAAATGAGAAACAATGTATCGAAGAGAATCATGACAAGGATAAAGAATTATTAACTAATGAAGTATCTGATGAGTATCAAGTCAAATTAAGGAAAGCCAAAGTTATGGCAGATGTATTTGGTTTGATGTTAAATTCGAATGAAATAATAGAAATACATAAAGATTTGGTATCAGTAGCTGCTGATTCTATAGAAGATGCTATTTTTGAAAGAATAGTGATGCCTAGTCCAAAGAGTAATCTAATCCAAAATGAACATTCTAATAGTTTCGATAGTCATGTTGTTGAGACCCAAGTTATATTTTATCTTTACGAAAGTTTTCGTCGTTTGAAAAATTATGAGGATAATAAAGAATTATTCGATTATATTGATAATTTAAAACTTATTGTATTGAGACATGTTGGTATAGCATTACAAGAGCCAAATTTATTCGATGATCAGGACGTATGTACTTATATATATATACTTTTCTTTATATAAATTATTAAATTTGTTATTCTATTCTAGACTGGTAAATAAAAACTATATTATTTCTATACTTTATTATTTAGGTTTATTACCAATTCGTCAGCTTGTTTTTGGAAGATTCAGCTGATTTATCAGAATTTTTTAAAGGCCTAGTATCAGAAATATGCTCATCAAATGAAGATACATTGGAGGAAGTTATTAAAATATCTTTTACTCCTATCCTTAATATTATTCACCAAGAAGCTGCTCAAAGCACTCTTGTAGGATTTCGTGAACATTGGTTCACTATTCTTAATATGTTCTGCAATCATGAATCTTTAGCTAAATTACTTTTAGAATATAATAAACCAAAGTCTAATCAAGGTAAAGATTATGAAAAAACATTGTTCGGTGCATTTTTCTGTTTGAATTGTTTATCAAAAGCAGTAAATCCACGAACTGATTTTTTCTCTAAGTCATTTGAGGTAAATTATTTTTATCTTATTATCATGATTAAATGTTTATTGTATTTTTCTTTTTTTTAAATTTATCTGTTTTTAGCCTTCTGATCCAGTTAGATCTAACATATGGGTAGCTTTGGACGCGTTAACTGATTCTATAGAACACATTTTCTATTCGTTGTTGAAATTGTCTCCAGAAATTCGTCACATGACTTTGCAATGGATAGGAGACTGCCTTCATGCGAATGCAAGTAGAGGAAAGCTTTGGAATTCTCATAATGAGATTAATTTTGGTCCATCATTAAACGCATCAGATGGATTTATGTTGAATTTTGGAGGTATGTTATTGCAACTCTGTCAACCGTTTTGCGTTCAAGCTAAGGAGATGAAGTTTCCTAAAATCGATCCAACGTATTGTGCAGCTGAGGTTTGTATACTAAATACACAGTTCTAGTTTAATAAATAGTTTTTAAAATAAAAACAAATTACAGCCTGCAAATGAAGAGGAAAGTCTTAATCGTGGTTTACATATAAAAGGATTGTCCCAAGAAACTTGTTTGATACCAACACCAGAAGGTCAAGTAAGACCAGTATCAAAGTTATTTTCTTTTACAACGGAGTGTTTCTTTTTAACACATCGTGCATTGGATCTTGGATATAGAATTGTTATAGAAAAACTTCAAAAGTAAGTGGTAATATTTTGATTTCTTATAAAAACAAATTGTTAATATTTTGTATTATTAAAATTGCAGAGCGCAACAAGATTTATCTGTTGTTCAACAAAGGTTTCAAGATTCGCGTGATGCTCCTATTAATCGAAGTTTTAATAGAATGATTGCTCAACAAATGGAAGTGGAGATGACAAAGTAAATTTTAATAATAAGAAATTAATTTTTTAATTCGTATAAAAAAGTTCCCATCATAAAATTGAAAATTTATATTATAGATACTTGACTTTAAAAGCCAGTCTATGTCCTCCTAAAATGTTGAATAATCTAGCCAAATTCTATGCGACAACAGCAAATTGGATAATACAAGTAAATTTAGATAATGTATACGAGTTACACGGAGAAGATAGTCACGATGATTATATACCAAAACAGCATAGACACCTCAGTTTCCCTTTGTCAGAGAAAGTTCCAATTACTTTAAGGTATAATATATAATATATATATATGTTCGTATAATTTTGTTACCGTTTTTATACATATCCTAATATAATATAATATTTTCTAATTATTATATATTATAATAGATGCATTCCTGAATTTGTTGTGGAACATACAGTTGGATTCTTATGTATTTTACGAGAATTCAGCACAGATACTTTCGAAGAACAAGGAGAAACCTTTTTAAATCCAATAATGACAGAAGTAAGTTATTAATAATAACATATTATACTTTTTAATTATAAATTGAAATGAAATAATTTATTGTCATAGCTAATATTATTAATGGATGAGCATCGTCTTTATAATCCTCACCTACGTGCACGATTAGCCGAAGGATTATGGGCACTTTTACCTCCTTCCGACGAGGATCTTCCTCTGAGAGCATTCCATAGGCAACAGTTATTCAAAACGCACCAATATGTTCATCAAGTCAGTAATTATTCTTTATAAGGCATAAATTAATAAATTCGATTTCACAATAATGGTATCTCCTTATTGTTTAATACAGATAGTTGCTCAATTACTTCAAGTGTTCGTTAGTATTGAAATGACTGGGCAAAGTGTAGAATTTGAACAAAAGTTTCATTATCGTCGACCTATGTATACTATTATGCATTATTTGTGGGAACTACCTGGACACCGTAAGAAATTTATGTAAGTTAAATTAAAAATGAGAGATGTAACATATTTGTATATCTGAAACTTAATATTATTAATTACTAAAATCCTTTTTTTTCTATATAATTATAGTGCTTTAGCTAAAGATGCTGAAGCCAATATGGAAGCTGTGTGTCCACCTTTGTTTCTACGATTTATCAATCTTTTGATGAATGATGCTGTTTTTTTGTTAGACGAAGCTCTTTCTAATATGGCACAGTTAAGGAAGATGATTCAAGCAAGGTTGGTTAATGTGGAATATTTACTATGAAAAGATTTAACTATATTTTATATACAAATATTGATATAATTATTACAAAATAATACTATTTACATAATTTTTAAGGGATAATGGAGAATGGGATAAATTACCTCCAAACGAACGTATTCAACAAAGGAATATCCTTCATCACGTAGGCACGATTGCACAATTGTATAATATCTTAGGCAGAAAAACTATACAGACGATAAAAATGTTGACATCTGAAATAAAATCTATTTTTTGTCATCCAACAATGGTAGATCGGATAGCTTCGATGCTTAATTATTTACTATTGCAATTAGTTGGGCCTGATAAAAACAAGCTTAAGGTACTTTATTTATTTTAAGGTTTTAGAATTTATGTAGAATATAAATATTTATTATTATAATATTATGTAATGTTAATTATTTTTTTTTGTCAAAGGTCGATGATCAAGATGAATATGGATTCGAACCAGCGAATTTGGTGTTAGATATATGTAAAATTTATGTCAATTTGAGTGAAAACAAGTCATTTACATTGGCCGTATCTCAAGACGGTCGTTCTTATAGCCCGAAACTTTTTAAATCAGCAGATCAAGTGCTTCGTAAGATATTTCTTTTTTTCTATTTTTCATAAATTATTTATTTCTAAAATCGTTTAACTTTGATCATTTATAATATAATTTTTCATTGTAGTTCGCATAGGAGGCTTTAATATTCTAGGAGAATTAAATCAATTTGCCAAAAATGTGGAAAAAGCTGCTACTATAAAAAGAAAAGAAGATGAAATTCTAACAGAAGCTCCAGAAGAATTTCTCGATCCTATTATGTCAACCCTTATGATCGATCCAGTTATTTTGCCTTCGTCAAAAATAACTATTGATCGGCGAACCATTGCCAGGTTGATTTTTAATTAATGATTATTTATAATAGTTTTGACAATAATATATGGATATAATAATTTTATACTTTTGTTCTAGGCACTTACTGAGTGATCAGACAGATCCATTCAATCGTTCTCCTCTTACTATGGATATGATAAAACCTAATACAGAATTAAAAAATAAAATACAGCAATGGATATCGAATAAAAAAGCGGAAAATTTATTACAAATTTTATAATGTTATTTTCTTAGTATAAAGTACAAATATATTATTTCTTTTCGTGTGTAATGTTCAGAATAAAGTCGATGTCTAGCTTTAAATATAAATAACAGAAATATACTTAAATATGTATAAAATAAAATTTTGAGAAATTTTAAAACAATATAATGTAAAATAAAAACTGTATTGCGATATTTTTACTTAATATTATAAATAATTGGATTAATCAATATTTCGTCTATAACTCATATAAAAATAATTTAATTGCGTTATACATTTGTACAAATTATTGTTATCCTATCTAAAATTACAAATTATTTATAAGTTCATCGAAGTTTGTAACAAACCATTTTGAATTTAATTTAACAGTCTCTCTAATCACATTTCCTCCAAAACCTATAAATTAAAGTAAAAATTTTAAAGTAAAAATATATAGGATGTAATAGAACATATGGAATCCGCTTCGGGAGATGATCGTTGTACATCTAAAAATAATGAAACAAATTCATACGAACATATGCTCTATCTGTCTTCATTCATGAGATATAAGAATCTTATTTTGATTTCGTGTTATCTAATAATCTTTATAGAAAATACTTAAAATGATTATATCGCATTTTGATACAAGCTTCTAGATATTTTTTCATAAATCCAATTAATCTGAATGGTTCCAAAATTTGTTGAAAAGTTTGTCCTGAACCTTAGTACTTAGCACTTAAAATGGTTTACAGACGAAGATTACTCTGTTTACAAAATACATTATATCTCATAAACGAAGAAAGATAGAGCATGTGTTTATAGCAACTCTTTTTATTATTTTTAGATGTACAATAAGCACTCGAAGTGGGTGGACCCCACATGTTCTATTACATCCTATAAATATATAAACATCACAGTGTACATAAAATAGTTATAAATATTATGATTATTTCTGAACCAAATAACTCTGTGTATATAAGATTTTTTATTATATTTACAATAAGTATGCATACCTATAAATGCATCTGCTGGAGGAGAAGCTTCTAAATCCGTTGCCCCATCTCCAACATGAACAATTGTTTTAAATCCTTTTTCTTCTTTCAGAAAACGAATAACTTCTGTTTTTCCACCACTTTTCGATGTTGGTTCATTTTCGTCAAATCCTGCATAATCTCCTAAATATAAAACATTCTTCACTTTTATATTTTTAATTCTTTCTTTTAATTATTATCTTTTATAAAAAAAAAAGAAAAAAATACTAACCCGTAAAGTAAAATTTAAGCCTATTAGCAAAAACATTTTCAGGCGGTATATCAAGTTGCTCCGCAACTGAACGTATTAAACAATGAAATCCACCAGAAACAAGAAATACTTCCTTTTTGTGTAAATGCAACATTTTAATCAAATTTCTGCAATATTTATATGACTCAATTAGATCTATTGTAACATCTAACAGTTTTATATAATAATGTTTCAAAAAAGCATATTACTTTATTCCCGGAGTAAGCTGTGGAGGATGTACTTGTATAAATTCTTTAATTTGTGATAAACTAGGCCTTATAATACCCAATCTTACTGAAAGAGATTGTTGAAATGTCATATTTCCTTGCATCGCTTGCTTCGTTCTGAAATAATGCATTATAATATAAAATTTATTTGTTAGACATAATTAAGTTTTAATATATATCCTTTGTTTTGCATAGACAATAGATTGGTAAGAAAATAATATAAAATATACTTACAATTCTGTAACTTGTTTGCCTTTCCCACAAAATTTTGCAAGTTCATCTATGCCTTCATCTTTAATAACAGTAGAATCAACATCAAAAGTTATTGCATCCGCAATTCTCCAAATAGTTTTGACTTCTTCTATATTTGCCATTTGTGTCACTATTTTTTTTAAATTAATGTAATAACGATATTAAAAAAATTTGATTATTATATGAACATATGAACAAATGTATTGTATATGTATATATAATATATTAATATCACATAATTGTTATTATTTAATCATAATTTTGCTTAAATAAATATTTTTGTTAAGTAATTATAGATGTAATATACATATTAACAAAATGTACATTTATTCTTATCACACACAAGTATCGTGACCTTCTCAACTTAACTATAACCATTGATTATACCGTTTATTACAAAATATGTTTGTCTATATTATGAAATGTCGATAGATCATTGCACATAATACGCATATCAAACGAAAAATAATATAAAAAATTTAGAGTAATATTGTGTAAGAATGTCATGACGTGTGGAAACAAAAATTTCGTATTAATAATTAAAATATTTTTTAAAGCCACAAAAATGAACAAACAAATGTATATGAATAACAATTATAACGATGTGATAACATATATTATAAATTTATATTATTATATTGGATTTATATAAGGGATATTTTAATAGAATTAAAAAAAAAAAAGGAATGTGAAAAATATAAAATAATTATATATTATTTACATGTAAACTGGCGAATAATTCTCGACATATCGTATTACACACTTGCGCACACTACACACTCAACTTATTAAACATATAGATATATATATATTTACTTTTTTAATTTATGAGACATTAATCAAAAATTTTGTTATCGATAAAAATAATATTAAATGATAAGAAAAATCTTATTAGGGACTTTTTATACTTTGTATGTACATATTATTAAAGATAAGCGGTGATTGACTTCGTCACATGTTGAATATATATATGTAGTATGTGCGGGTGTGTGTGTTTACATTGAAAACCTCACTCTTTTACGTAATCGGTGAAATCAGTTTTTTACAGAAATTGAAGATAAATTATTAGAATATTTTCCTTCGGAAAATATTTTCAATCTAATTTAATAAATCGTAACATATATATTACATGTACATAATTCAAAGTGTCCACGTCTATATAATTATGTAAACGTATACGTCTCTTTATTTGTTTAAAAAGTACATATGTGGGGCATGTATGTTGAAACGCATTCATTAGAATTATTAAACATATCGAAAGAATAAAAATGAAAAATATTTAAATATTATTTAATATTTTTATATTACAAAAAAGAAAAACAAAAATAGGTATATCAAAAAAATCTATAAATGTTTAATTTCATGCACACGTAAAGTTTTTCTAGATATATTTTTTAATATTAAAAATTGCAACGAAAATGATCGATAAGAACGTTTATGTATCATAAAATTATACTAATTGAAATGTACAAGTAATATAAACATAACGTAAAAATATAAGTTGCAAATATGCAGCGCTATGTTCTCGTATCGACAATGAAAGAAATTTTTTGTTGAAAAATTATACATAAGTTGTATATAAGTTTATTTACTTTGATTATTTAACGATATATATGTATATATGTATATATATATATATATATATATATATATATATTACCACATGTTGTATGAATATAGATGCTCTATTGTATTTGGAACTGTTTTACTAAAAACTATTAAAAAAAAAAAGAAAGAAAAAAATTATTATTATAAAAATAATGAAGGAGCTTGAAAAATAGTACATTAAATAAAAAAAGATTTATTTGTTTCTATTTAAAATGAGCATACATTATTTGTCAATAACAATTACTTTATTACATCGATCATAACTTAATAATTTATGCTACGTGTAAGTTCATATTTTATCTTTTTTATTATAGTTACGTATATATAAATATGTGTATGTATAAACCTTATGTTAATATATGTAATTGTTATGATTTTTATATTATTGGTATTGTTTAATTGTGGCAATTGATATTACATACGGAACGAATGAAATATATTACTTAATTGTTAGACTTTGTCAAGTTCAGATCGTATAGTTAAACGTGTCTTTTATGTTTGAATTTGGATAAATTATAACGATAAAACTTACTTTTGATATATTGAAACAGAAGTGAGACGGCGTGATGATGTTATAAATGCAAAATCTCGCGAATAAATGCTTCTAATATATTGTTTTCGTCTATATAAGAATGTACTGTTCGTTTGTGACCAATTGGTATCCATTTACAGAAATCTTCTGCGTGTCTCATTGGTTAGAAAGCCCGGCCTCTTTTCCACTCTTACTTCACGTAATTCTATATCATATATATTTTTTTCACAACTACTAACTCGATTCATCAATGAAAAAAGAGGAACACGTTTAAAAAAAAAATTGGATAGATAGATAAAGGCATTGTCGTAGTTGTTAAGTGTTGTTTTATCAATGGTTGACTGTAAAATATTAGTATGCCCACTATAAATATAGAGATCTTACGACTTTGTCAAAAAAAGCGTTAAAAGTGGGGATAAGTGGAGAAAACGTACTATTCTTCTTTTCCCTGTTGCCCCTTGGACGGCAACTGTCAAAGCAGATAGTATTATTGCTTATACAACTTTCATCGTGTGATGTAACAGCTTATGATATTTCTCACCAGATGGTGCAAATATAACTAATCGACGTTTTATTTTCGATTATATTCGAAATATAAAACTTATTTAAAAAGATAATTTAAAAGAGATAATATAAAAGATTATACCTTTTTACAATAACATCACTTATTTTATATTAATTTTTTAAGAAATAAAAATAATATACATATATAAACGTATGTATAGAGAGTATCTAAAAATATCATATGTGTTAAGTTCAAATAATGATAAATGAAGCGGGTAGGTATCGATAAATTCCCGCCATTTTTTATCCTGTATAAGATAAATATTTGTAATAATTCGCGGAAAAAATGTAAGATATGTTTATTATATTTAAAATATATATCATTTTATCAGATTTATATATATATAACGTAAAAATATTAGATTGAATAATTTAAGTTTTATTTATAAAACGGTAGGAGAAGTATAAACACGTGGAAAAAAATTGAATCGTTTTGGAACGAGACAAAAGTGATCAGAATTTTTTAAAAAGATGAATTAACGATCAATTATTATGAGATAGAAATATTAGATTAAAGTTTTGAGTAACTTAAATTTTACGCGCGATAATAGTCAAATTTAAAAGAAAAGTTATATTTAATAATTTCGACTAAATTGTGTGAAAAAATAATAAGTTTTCTACACCAAATCATATAAACACATTTCTCTCTAAATAAAACGTTTAAAATAATATAGTAGAGTTTAGAATAAACGTTAAAAGAACATATAATTATTCCTCGAGGAATAATCGAAAAACCTATATGATATAGTAGGAAGTTAGCCCAGGAGGAGAGGTGGAATGGTAAAAATGAGTGCGAATGTGGAAAGACAGCTGTCGTCCGCAGTTAGCAACGAGTCGTCCGCGTCGAGTGTGGGTCGGCTACGTGCACCGGTGAAATACTAGATCAGAATAAAGAATAGGATATAATAAATAGGATCTAACAAAACACACAGGGACAGTTAGAAGGTGATCCTTCGAGACGCGCTTCTTTTTATTATTATTATTATTATTATTATTATTATTATTATTATTATTATTATTATTATTATTATTAATGTTATTAAGGGTATCCCTTTGCTTTTTTCTCATTCCGCAAAAAATTTTTGCTCACCTTTTTTTCCCTGTTTTTTGTTTTCTTTTTTCATCTTTAATTTTCTTCCTTCTTTCTTTTTTTTCACAACTCTCTCGTTCTAATGGGATCGTGTATAAAACTTTTAAGTTTAGCATATATTTTTGTTATTCAAACAGTACCAACGCGTCCCGAAGATTTACCTTGCCATTATTCATTAACGGTTCCTTTAGAAAAGGACAAGATTCAAAGATACGAGAATGGTTCTATTTTTCACGATGATACATTATATCCTACCAATCTGTATTGGATCCAAAATAATTCCATACGTGGATGTATTTGTGAGTTACGACCTTGCCTGAGAAAATGCTGTCAAGATGGGGAGGTTTTAAGCGATGGTGAAATCGCCAGATGTATGAAAATACAAAATCGTACGGTTCTTCCCGATATAAGAGCAGAGAAAGAACAATTGACATCTGAAATACAACATATAAAGAATATTGCCGATCATTATATTCTTCTGCGAAATAATATCTGTCCAAATAAAAGTTATAAATTAGAACCGGAAAACTTTGAAGAAGATAAGTTTTTTTTCGAAGTTAATGGTACCCTTCATGTTGGATCAACTATTTATCCGCAATGGAATTTTTGTATAGATTGGCACGAATCGTTGAAGAAGATAACCGTTTTAATTTGTTTTCAACCAGAAACGGAAGAAGTGTTACCTGCAAAAGAAAGGATCTATCCGATCATGACGATAGTGTCCATACCTTTTCTGATCATAACTTTTTTAGTTTATGCCATCATACCAGAACTTCGAAATATTTATGGAAAAACTCTAATGTGTTATGTTGCTTGTCTCACGATATCCTATTGTTTTCTCATCAATTTACAACTCAAGTATTTGCCGCATGAAATATGTCTAACCGCAGGTAAGAATTTTTTAAAGTTTATCGTAACATTGTTATTTAACAATGTTATACATATTACAATGTTATATATATATGTTTTCTTTAATTATTAGACTCTAATTATCAATACTTACTAATGTTTAGTGGTAAATACTCGGAAACAATTACTCATGTTTACGACGAACAAGTCGTACTCATCACACGTAGTAACAAAATAATCATACTATTTTTAAGAACGTTTAATCCAATTCTTTGAAGGATTAAATATTATCTATACGAAGATCGATTAATATGTTAATTTTTACTTTTATTATATTTTATAGTCAGAATACAATTAGAACAGAATTAGGGTCGGATCGAATGATAAAAAATCTTATAAATAATTGCACAAATTTCGAATGAAATATCATCGTTGATGTAAATACGTATTACTTTTTTTTGAACATATTGTAAAATTGTTATCGCTCACTTACGATTAATCTTACCATTATTGCAAAATTAACGATAGAGACATGTACTTGTATGATTATGACGAATCTATCAATGATATCGTTAATGTGGCCAAAAAAGCATTTGATATCGTAGTTACTTCCATTTGAAATTACAGTAGTTTGTGATTTGTTTTATGTAATAGAGATAGTAAATAGTTTTGATAATTTTTAACATAAACTATATTTTAGATATCCCACTATATATTCCTACTTCGATATATCCTATTTATTTTTTTATCTATAGATTATATTTATCTCATTAGTTTCACACAATCATTCTAAAAAAACATCTTATTCATTTTTTTGGTCATAATTTTCTTAATCGATATTATGACAGAATCAAGATTTCAATCAATTCACAACAAAAATTCAATTTATTGATAGATTTGAATATAACCGACACATTGTTGACCTCTTCATATTCTCTTCCACATTCAACACAATCTTGAAATTATCGACACGCATAATTCTTTTGAGATATTGTCAATTATATTATGTAGTGTCTTCCGATATGATCCTTTTTCATTAATTGTTAATAATTCTAATGAGTTTTATTACCAATTACTTTGGAAGAAGTTTTACACGGTATCATCAACGTTCGTGACCTTATTTTTCTTCTTATTTATGAGTATAGTGAAGGAATCGTAATCGGAATTCCCAACGGATGCTATCAACGATAGGACAAGGGTGGTGGTCAACAGAATTGTTCTTGTGATTAGTATTGCTCTCGTTTTATCGTTGACAACACCTCTCAAATTCTTTTAAACGTGTTTTTTTGGAGTTATAATAATAATAATAATAATAATAATAATAAAAATAATACTAATAATAATAATAATAATAATAAAATATGGCAATCGTCAATAATAAGTTTGTAATACTTTTGACGATAATTTTATTTCAAAAAAGTACGAGAGTAATATCGTACTTAAATGCAACATCGGATTCTGTGAATAATGTGATTTCAATTACTAATGTTAATCTTATCGCGTATGACGCTATCAACGGAAGTACCACATTCAAAAATAAAAATCTGAAAGAAGGAACGAACTTTAATATATCTAATTTAATGGGTGATTAAAATGCATTCTCAAATCTATTCGTGTGTATAGATAAATATACAATATATATATATATATACATATATATAGGCTGCTATTTATTCGGTTTGTATCAATATATAATCTGTGTCAATACGTAATCCTAACGCGAACCTACCTTTATTATAAAGACTGACAATATATATATATTTATTTAACAAGAAACTGATAAAAAAATTTTCCAAAAAATCGACCAAATAAATAGAAGTGTATATATGTAATTTATAATTAATATGTATTTATAATATCGATGAGATAAACGGAACATCATTGTGATTATTAATCTCCATTGTTGATAATTAAAATCTCATGTCTCTTGTATTTTAAGAAAATACAACGTACAAGGAAGAATTAATTCCAAGGAAAAATACGGAAGAAGATTATATCAAATATTGCGTTCAAGAAAGAAATTGTATTTCGTTTTGTTGTCCTCCTGGTTATTACCTTATTTCGAAGAATAAGTGCAAAAAGATAGAAAATGGGACGGTGCCTTTACCACGAGTTTACACGATGAATTTATTGCCAATGAACGTTACCACAAATGACGAGAATTTTCGTTTCTTGTATTGGAATCCTTGTAAAGAAGATCGAAAGTATCCATTAAATCCTACTAATTATCCGGAAGAACGATTCTTCCTTTTGCGAAACGGTTCGTTCTATTTGCCCTTTGTGGATAAGGGCAGGAAAATATTGAATCCAAGACAATATTGTATTACTGCAACGAAATTTCTTCCGAACGAATATCTCGTTTACTTGTGCGAGAAAGAAATAAATGATCTCTATACCAAGTCAATATTTTTTGGGTTCCTCATTTCGTTGGGTATGATCATATCCATACCGTTCCTCATAATAACGTGGTTGGTTTACACGATCATCAAGGAATTAAGGAATTTACATGGATTCATTCTACGTGCATACATAGCATCGTTGACATTATCATACGCAATTTTATCTACGGTACAAATTGTACCCGAACATCGGATCTCGAATACGTGCTGCGTTTTTCTTGGTAAATTCATTATCAATGTCATTCCTTTACTCATATCGAAATGAAAAGAAAAAAATAATATTTATCTCACTTAAATCTTTATCTGGAGATAAACTATTACAGATAAATCATACGTTTAAAAAAAACCGATAGACTTTAAAAAAGGTGCTTTACGTTTAAGATACGTAATGTTATATACGTTTAACGATATTAAATCCATATTAAAAAGATTAGATTAGAAAAAGTTTTCTAACTGCAGGATATTGCGTTAAAATGTTTCCGAAGAAACGTTAGAGATTGGTATTATGGTACATAATCCAAAAATAGATACTAGAAATATTCTGATTTAAGTTTGAATATTTAGATAGTCAAATTTGCATTCCAAGTTATAAATGAGTACTAAAATAGTAAGAGTACTAATTAAAATAACACAATAAATAGATTAAATTATACCATTTGAAATAAAATCATTTTATCGCACGAATAATACAAATATAATATTGTGAAATTCGATATATCACATAAAGAGTTTATTGTATTAACTAGTAAGAGGAAAAAACTTGATACTTATGAAGAGTTATTGAACTACGATAAGATTTGAGATACTTCCAAGTCGATAAAAAAAAAACGAACGATTTAACATTAACTCGAAGCATTTAAATTTGTTGTCGAGTAAGTTTCATTTAATATGTTGTCGAATATGTTGATTAGTCTCGTATCTTTCATCCAGTTTCATTCTATACGAACGAGAATAAATTAACGTAACGGAACGGGGAACGATCTAATATCTTTTTAACATATTTTTCTTTTGTTTTAAATATTAATATCGTATTTTCCAATGCGTTACGTCAAACTAAGAAGTTTTATAAAATGTCTTGAAAAAATTCAAAGCCCCCCCATTCATAATTATGACGCATTTGCGGTTAAAGAGTTGTCGGAGATTAAAGTAAAATTCGAATCTATCCAGTGTACTATATGTGCTAACACGAATCAGTCAACGAGTAAACGTTCTTGAATGATGATGGGTCGTCATCAAATTCACAAAACAAACAGCGTCATCGTGTGCTGTTATATTTTTTTTTTGACAATCGGAATATCGTATTCGTCGAACTTGTCATCGTCTCCTCGAACGTTAAAAAATCAATCGTCAAATTTAAAGAAAAATCTATCGAATGAGAGCTTTGATCCTTTACCTTTGTTATCCTTATGTTGCGAATGGAATCATAGTTTTGTAAATGTAACGTGTGTATTAACCAACGAGACTGCCGAATTTCCGCCCGTTTATGATTCCAATAGCCTAAATTTAACGGATTTACAAGTAGACCATAATAATTTTGATTTTATTTTTGGTATTCCTTGTAATAATACTGACAAATGTCTCATTGACGTATCTTTTAAAATTTTGCACAATGGCTCGATCTATATCGATTCCGAACCAATAGTTAATCATGATCAATATTGTCTCGTTATTTATGAGCATGGTAGATACGATATGATACAGTGCTGTGAATTTGTTACAGACGAGGAAGATGAATCAATGATGATCGATGATGATCAAAAGCTTCATATTTTGATGATTATTGGATTAATAATATCGTTACCGTGTTATTTATTAACATTTATTATTTATTCTATAATACCAGAATTAAATAATTTGCATGGTTGTGCTTTACGTTCTTATATTAGTACACTTTTTTTTTCCTTTCTATTTCTTCTGATAGTGCAGACATCGCAAGAAATTAACCAGACTTTGTGTTACATTTTTGGTATTGTATTATCTATTTGTTTTTATCTATATTTTTATTTTTTGGAATAACAATTGTCAATCAAGTTTCCTTTCGAACACATAAATATTTATATATTTACATATATTAGCAATATTTTGCTTTATGTATTTTCATAAGAATATATACTTAGACAAAATATTGAAATTTACTTTTATCGATATTAACATTATAACAATATAAAATGTGTTATTTTACATCGATAATGATCGCATTAATAATGTCGAAATCGATCATATTTGTTTTTTATTTTGAAGATTTTTATAAACTATTTTAACGATTAATTGAACGGTAATATGATACATGAATTTTATCAAATTTTATCTTTCTGTTTCAGCTTTCTGCATGTATTTCTTCTTTTTGGCAAGTTTTTACTGGTTGAACGTCATGTGTTTTGACATTTGGTGGACATTTGGGTAAGTGATCAGTGTTTCATCATATATATATTACAAATGCTTTACTTCTATTATTTTTTTTCCAATAATGGGATGCTTTTAATAAAATCTAATAAATCAAGGAGTAAATCAGTTTGGTAACAAAAAAATAATAAACCTCTCAATAGAGTATATTAACTTCCTTTCTAGAATTCTTTAAAATGTCACTTATCAAAACATTTAATCAATACTTGACTTTATATATTTAACAAAAAATTAAATTAAAAAAATGTCTTAATATAATTACAATTACAATTTTGACGATCGTTTAATGATAAATAATATGAACAATGTAATATATTATTTTATCGATATGTTCCACGTTTTGTTTTTTGCGGAGTTAATAGAATTTGGCATATGATTTACGTTGCTTTCGTGCTATACTTAAAACAATTTCAATTGTTCTCTTCTGTGAATACAAATTTTCTTGGCTGCGTGCTTTTTCGTTAACACAAGTCAATGGGATCATAGAAAATACGTTTCAGTTTATTCTAGTATACCCGTATAATCTGTCTGTTGTATGTGTCTGTTGTGTGTGTGTGTGTGTTTTTCATCTTTACGTCAATTATTCTCTCAACCGGCACCAGTACGGCGACATAGAGAAATTTGATAATTAACAAACATCGAAGAGAAATTGAAGATGACGTAGGGGAGGATTAATATCTCGTACGTGACCCACAATATACATACAAGTACACATATATGTTACACACCCGCAGTCTAAATGTCAACAATTTCATTTAGATTTATCTGTATGATTACTTCACGCATTATATGCTTTTAACGATAATAACTGACAATTAGGTGGGATATTGGTTAAAATATTCAATCAATTAAGAAATTCGATAACAAAAAAGTCTTGTTATTTTTATTTATGTTATTTATTCTTCCTTTTATTAGTATAATTAATATTCGTTAATTTCTTTTCGAATTGATCGACAAATTTCAAACGATAAATAAAACTCTTATACGCAGAAACGTATTTAACGATTATTATTATTTTAAATTGATATTAAATTTTATTGAAGAAACAAAGTATTTTAATTGTAAGATAAGTTAATTGTTTTCATAACTTTTATAAGAAAATTGATTTTACAAAATATATCGAATCGTCTCTCTGAAAAGTATTATAAGATTTTAATTATATCTTGTATAGGATGCAAATACATATGTGAGATCAATTTTATATCATCATTCAAATAAAATTATATTTCTCTAAAAATAGAATGTTATTATGTAATAAAATTAATATCAATTTGATGGGGGTCGAATAATCCTAAAATACAAAATATTTGTCTATAAAAATTGTAAAGCTTTGCATTACAAGTATAAATAAGAATTATTTCAAATAACATGGTGAGAAGGTTTAAAAATGTTCCAAGTATAACATAATTTAATGAAAAAATAATTCAGATAGATAAATAACAAAACAAAAAACAAGAAAAGCAAAATAGCAAAACGAATAAAGTTTTCCAAGTAAAGAAATACTTTTTTTTCATGCTACTCTGATTCCATAAGAAACGATTCTCCCGCCTATACAAACCAGGCTGCTCTATAAAACACAACGGGTGTAGACCGAGGAAATTGCGGCACTTAATCCAAACAAGATACTACGAGACCGAACATCGTTTCGTTTCTCGAAATGTATCTCGATGAAGGACACAAGGAAAGTGGATATAAAACGAAAACAAGCTCAGAAAAATATAAACAAACTCGATCTTTTATAATTACACCCCCCTCCCCTAACGTAATTATTTTCTCTCTGTCTGATTATTATTTCAAGAATATTTATATCACACACATAAATCATATATATGATATTCCTAATTTAATTATATATATATATATTTTTTTAAATATCTTGTATCATATATATATGTATATACAATAATTAAAGAGATTAAATATTTTTTTTCCTTGCAATATTTAAACCTTCTATTTTAGCGAAAAATTAATCGTTTAAAAAGGATATTAATTTAAGTGATATTCGTTTTATCCCATGTAAAAGAATGAAACTACGTGGGTGTTAAAGTTTTTACATAGAATCGAGTCACGTTTGTTAACACACATGTTTCATGTTAAACGCTCATTCATTTTGCCAAGCCCTATAAACTCTTTCTCTATCTCTCTCCCTTTCTTTCTCTTTTAATTTTTATTTTTTTTTCTCTTACTCTTTCTCTCTCTTCCTATTGTGGGTTTTAGTCATTGACCACAAACACAATACAGGTTTCTTCTTACTTAGAACAAATGCATTTATTAAATGAGTATTTACTTAAATATTAAAAACTCTTTCAGAGTACATAATACATAGACGAATATTTGATGGATTTCGTACATGATATCCCATATTTATGTGCATATATATATATGTCTTATGTTGAGTAAAACATTATCATTGTAAAGTGAGACATCCTTTTGTTCAGATTAACTAAACACTGTCGTAATTTCCCCAAGGTACGTTCACGTATTAACCATGTGATACTATCGATTTTCTATAACCGTTTTCTAATTTTTTTTTGTATTGTATATATCGAGTATTAACATTGGATTTTTATTTATTCATTTAAGTATCTATGCAAATACCCTTCTTTTTTGTGTTAATAATAGGTAGGAAAGAAAATATAAAAATGAAAAATATTTTGAAGTGACAATAAAAAATAATGTACAATTTTAATATACTATATATATATATATATATATAATTATCAGTTATTTATTTATAGATTAATCAACAATATATTTCTTATTTGTTTTAGGGGGTTCCGATCGTTAAGGGGCAGTGTGAAACAAAGGGATCGAAAAAAATTTATAATATATTCTATCTATGCTTGGGGAATTGCATCGTTTTTCACAAGTATATGCTTAATTATGGATTTTGCTCCTAACATACCAGAAAATACAATTCGACCCGAACTTGGAGAGAAGAGATGTTGGTTTACGAGTAAGTATATTTAATAACAATTTTTATATTTTTATATATGAATACAAACTGTGTAATGTTGAATAATATTATTTCAGCTAATAATGCGACGTATATTTATTTTACTTTGCCTGTGACAATATCAATTGTCTGCAATTTATGTCTATTTATCTCAACCGCTTTAAAAATTCGACAACACACAAGAGATACGGCCCATCATTTAAGAGGAAGTGAAAGTAGACGTCACGACGATAATAAACAATGGTATATATAAATACATAAATATATATATATATATATATATATTTGTGTATAATATTATTTTTATTAAGTTTCTTTTCTTTCTTCCTTTTTTAAATAAATGAGTGAGAAAGAGAGAGAGAGAATGTGTTCATATTATAAAGAAAATATGATTTTTATCTAAACGTCATACACTTATTGTTAGATATAAAAATAATTAATATCGTTATAAATAATATATTTTAAATAATATCAAATGAATTTACTAGATTATACTCGTGCGAATCATCAATATGGTATGGTTATCTTTTCTTACTAACATTGAAAGCTTATTTTTAGACGTCGCTATAGGGCAAGCGACAAGAAGATGTTCCCATGCCATAGTTTATTTTTCTTATTACGAAATCATTCGTAACAACAATGAAATTATCTTGGCGGTAATGCGTCATGATTTTGTTAAATAGCATTCATCCATAATATTTTACGAGCAAATATTATAGAATAAAAATTATAGAACACGAATATAAGCACATAACGATATAAATAAAGTAATATATTTTGTTTGATCACAGGTTCAATCTGTATATGAAGTTATTCATCGTAATGGGTATCAGCTGGACAACGGAAATCATATCCACGTTATGGGAAGGATCAGGGGACTATATTTGGTATATATCAGATGTAATTAATACTTTACAGGGTTTGATCATTTTCATAACGCTTGTTTGCAAACAGAAAATTAAGCGTTTATTACTTAAAAGATTTGGATGTAGCGATGGTAAATTTTTTTCAAGAAGCCTTACTCGTAGCGTTTATCATAGTTCAGGGTCTCGTACAACAACAACAGGTTTACCCCTTCAAGAAAAAATCGATGCAAATATTCGACGCGAAACATTTCGTTTGAATAAAGAAAGTGCCGAAGAAAGCGATTGTCCTTAATTAATCCATGCACAATGATATCAAAATTAACATAATACGTTCATTAATAAGAACGTACGATTATATAGATGATCATCCATCCACCTATTCTGCAAGAAAAAAATTACCTACCACATGCTTTAAGAAATGAGAAACGATTTTTATTTTCATACTTCATACGTACTTATTATCTTTTAATTCCATTATTTATTTTTTTCTTTTTTTCATAATTTCATTAATTTATTATAAATAATGATATATCCTGAGATTATAATGGGGGATATATATGACTTGCAAAGAGATTAACTTCTATTAAAAAGAAGTAAATAATATTACTAGCATATATGTTTTAAATAAAACAACTTTTTAAATATTAAATAATAAACAAATTATGCAAGAGATATAGTGATTGATGTATTATCGCTTTTATCAAAGTTAATAGCAAAGACATGTTGTACTTAGACGAAATGTTTGGATCTCATTTAGTAGATTTCGTATGCTTAGATAACAATTTATGTATGAAGTATATCATTCTTTATTATATATACTTCGAATCTCTATAAATTAATGTTAATTAAATAAATGTAAGATCACTGACGCTTTTAAAGTATTCTATAAAATTATCTACGTAACGTAAAAACCATATTAATCGTTTTTTATTAATCGTTCTACCGATATAATATTCTACAAAAATTGAAATTTTAGTAGAATATGTTATAGATAATAATTATATATTCTAAGATATGAACTTATATTTATAGTGAAAATTTTCATAAGGAAATAGATATAAGTATATCTAATTTAAATTGTATACTTCAGTTAAATCGTGAAAACTCTAGGTTTTACATAGTCTCGTTTAAAAGATCGATCATATTTTTCAAGATCGAACTATGTACGTATGTATACTTTTTCCTCTGACATGTAAACACTCGAGACAGTTACAGTTCGGCCGTCTTATCGTAAACACGTAGATTTCGATGCGTGCCTGGTAAAAATATTATAATTAACCATTATAATATTTCAACGAATTTACACATTAATTAATTATAATTATTAATTATTATCGTTTGTTTATCAAATTGTATTCTCTTTCTCTCGCCGTTTTCCATTAATTTATTATCAAATCAAAAGTTGATTTTTCCTGAACAGCCAATTGATAAATTTTGATAAATTTTATTTAATATTTAAACTAATTGTTTATTAATCATGTATGTTTCTTTCACGAATGATTACTTGAACTCTCACCGTCGCTTGCATATTATCACTCATACGAGTTTATGTCATTGATGAAATATGAAATGTGTGTGTGCGTGTGTATATTATAAAACATTTATGTTCATACAATAATCAAGTTTATACATTTATTTTAAATATTTATGAAGTAATAAAAGTACATTTTCTCTCTCTCTCTTTTTCTCTCTCTATCTTTAAAAATCCGAGGAGTAGTTCAGTTGTTTTTTTATATAAGAGCATTATAAGCACAAATTTTGTACAATTTTTTTAAAAATACATACTACATATATTTACTATGACATAATTTCATTTATCTCAACATTCTATAAAGTAGTAGTAGTAATAATAGGTTTATAAGTATAAATGAAGAAATATTTTTGAAAAAATATCGTGTTTTGTTCTCATCGATTGAAGCTGATAAAATCTGTTATTATATTTTTTGAATTGAACGACTGTCTCTAACAACTAAATCAAAACAATATTACATCGATCTGTGTATCCTTAAAAAATAAAAATAAAAAAATAATAAAATAAAGAAATATTATTTGGAGGAAATTATATTTATTCTAAGCGAACATGTCTTCACGATCCGCTCCAACCCCGTCTCCATCTTCCAAACTAGAAAAGTTTAAGAAATGTGCCGGTCGATGAACCTCGTGATAAAATTCTTTAGGATTAGCTAATTGTAACTCATATTTCGTGTTTGGATTGTGTCTCACACCTAGACAAAAATATATTATTTTAGTCATTTTATTTACAATTTGTATATAGTTTTTTTATATAAATAAAGAGATAATTAAATAATTTACCCATGAAATTATAATTCCACGATCCCTGATTAGGTACCATAAAGAAACCAAGGAATCTATCGGAAAGAAGCATTTGTACTTTCTCGTAATGACTTGGAAGATACCCTTTAGGATTATTTCCCTTGTCAGTGTTCTGTTTGCCCCATTCGAATCCACTGAAATAAAAATATAAATTATATAAAAAAACTATTAAAATATTTTAATAAATATATGTATATATAGTTATAGAGTATATTACAATATAGAATAATATATACAATTATAGAGTATAATTTTTCATACCTTGGAGTTAATTTATAAGCCGTCAAAGAACAAGAACCCGGTGTAAAACTGCATGTAATGACGATTGTTTTTTCACCATCCCAATTTGGATTATCCGCCATAATTCGTGCGTGTGTCGAGATATCCTTATTAGAAAGTAAAACAAATAAAACGTTAATAATAAATCAACAATATATTCAAATATAATAAATATATGAATACCAACCTGTGGTGATAACTGTGGCAATTCATTGGGTTGTGTATGTATCCATCCTAATGGCTCCATTTCTTTAAGGTATTGATGATTAGGTAATGCATTTGGTAAATGTACTGTTTGATGTGTGCCCCATTGTGGAGCCATTACTATACATCTAATCTCTTTAACTTGAGGATTATCCGGTGGGCTAATACCATATAAGTATCCAGCAATTTGCGCTCGTAAATCCGAGATAGTAACAAATTTTTTCAATACATTCTTCGGTAAAATGTATGTGTAACCAGTTTCTTTGATATCATCGGAAGATACATATATATGATTAGTTCTAAGATGTAAATTAGTAGCAGATATGGCTCTTACACGCCATTCTGTTTTAGAACTGAATGTTTGAGTTTCATAATTGGATGTAGTAGCAGTAATAATCTCATCACCGTGTTTATTAACCGTTCTAGTAGTAGTTGCGGTGAGTTGAGATTGCTCTTTTGTTTGCTTTTCGATTTCTGCAATTTGTTGTCGTTGTGCAGAGGGTGCACTAATCTCCATACCTAGAATAATATCTCGGATTTCAGATTGAGTCAGAGATGCAACATTGACATTGTTCTTCTTTCCATAATCAGCCAAAATCAAATCTTTCAATTGCACTTCTACTTTAATCCATTCGTCGTCAGTTAAAGACGGCCATATGTGATGAGGTTCTGTTATAGTTGTTTTATCTGGCTTAAGTACAACCTTAGTACGTTCTGTATTAACGTGTAACGCTCGAAGAATCAAGATTAAACGTGAAAATGCTGTGTAAGAGGAAATTGTTTTTAACCAATCGTCATAAAGATTGAAGAGAACCATTTGTGGTTCAGTCGCCTTCAGAATAAGATCACCAAACTTCTCAACCTTTAAGCATGCTTGGAAAGGTAACTGAAGTTCTGATCCTTTGATTACTATATTGGGAAAATCTAGTAAATGCACCTCAAGAGGATCCAACATTCCTTTTCTCGTTACAATAATTTGTTTTGGTTGTTCTTCTACTGGTAACGAACGGATAAGAGCTGCAACTTCTTCGGCAGTTTTCCATTTAGCTAATTGTCCTAAACGCTTTTGTCCAGCCCACACAGAAGTGTGAATTATCTTTAAGAACAACTGACCAGTTCTTGGATTAAATATGAAAATCGCACCATTAATTGGTTTTGTAGTCAGATTGCCTTCAAAAGTTTTATGTATCGTTACTCGATATACGTTAGTATCATCGACGAACCAAATGATTTGATTTGAAAATAATTCTCCATAATTTTGAGAAGAAAGATATGGTTCAGTTGGTTCTGATGAATATAATTGTAGAGCTTTTCTAATACGTTCTCGCAATACGTATAACGCTGGGTTTGCTTTCATTATTTTTGCCATAGCTTGCTGTATAAGTGGCTTACATCCTGGAAACCAATTACCATATGCACTATGAAGATTATAAGCTAGATCGATAGCTATTAAAAGACCCGTTGGAGATGGATAAATGGACATATTATCTGTTGTATAATCTAAAAATTTAGCCCTTGCATATCTCTCTATATCATGAGAATCATAATCACCCCATCTCAATTGAACATCTATCCAATATTTTTGAGTCGTTGTGTTATCCATGAGATCTTTAGAATCTGCTAATAAAGATGGTCTTGAAACGTTCCATTTGTATGCCGAAAAAAGTAAAATATCAGCACAGGAAGAATTCATCTTATATGATTTTCTTGGATGTATAGTTTCTTTTTGTACAGTTTCAATTTCCAGAGCATCCAATTCTTGATCAAATACTTGACAAAGATCCATGACAATTGACTCATGCACTTTTTGCCACAAGTGAGCACGGAAAATTTGAATGAGAGATATCTTCAATGTTGGTATTTTACCATGCATAAATATTCCTGTCAGATCTAATTGTACCTGGAAACCTACATAAACATTTGCTCTATTTATAGTGGGTGACCACCATAAAGTAAAACGACGGTTAGGAATTTGATTCAAACCCGACCTTTGAGCATTCGTTAATTTTTTATATTTCATTGATTCTTCAAAACCTGATGCCTTCTCCCAGAAAAGACCTTCCCATGTGGGGAAATAAGTTCCTTTGAAAAGGGTGTGTTCCAGAATTCCTTCAACACCACCTAAGGCCTGAATCATATCTGTCCTATAATTATTTAAATTCCATAACTTTCCATCATGACGTTGATGGGTCCACCAAAATGGATTTTGTTTAAGAACTTGATATTGTTTAAATTCTGTACGTATTCGCCAACCTTTATCATAAGCAAGGGTATGTCTATCCTTTTGAAACAATGTATTGATTCTAGGTATACCACGATCCCAACTATCTTCTAAATCTTCTAAAGTAAGTCGGCGATTCTGTGTATTTGCCTCTTGTCGCTTCAAGGCATATTCTGCCCAAACACGCTGTGAATCTATAAATTCTGATTCCCATGGTTGAATGTACCTATATAGATTGGGAATCAATTGATCTTCATCATGACTCATACCAGATCTAAAATGTGTAATACCAACGTCAGTTTGTTTGGACCAACGTAAATCTGATTGAGGAATTAATACATGACCCATAGAAAGCATTCCAAGACCGCCCAATTCTTTAGGTGTATAAAATACTACTGGTGGAAACCTTGAAGGCATTTTTGAATTAAGACCAATTTTAATACGTGTCTGAATTTTATTTTCACATTTGACCAATAAATCCAACAGTTCTTGGGTATTGACTACTGCTTCGCGGAAATAAGTCATTAATCCTATTAAAGCAGTATTCCATTTATTAACAATTTTCGTAAATGTCGTAGAACCAGAAGCCATTAAAATTTGTCTCACTCTATTGTGGAATCTTTGTAAACTTTCATCGTCTACCCTTAAGAAACATTGAGCAGTTCTTTCTTTTGTAATTTCATTTTGCAAATTCCATACTCCATCTCGATGTGTAAATTCTTCATGAGTTGTTCTGCACTTAGGTAAAATCCTACATTCAAATCCACTCATATTAAATAACAGATTTGGATTGTCCTTGCTATAAACACTAACAAAACTGTTTTCCCATTGTATAGTAGTTGTAGAACGAGGTAATCGATTTTTAATATCCCAGAAAACAGCACGTCCCAAATTAACATCATGTTTCATTAATCTCATACGTGCATCGCGTGGCCAGCATTTTTTGTTATTATACCCAACAATGTTTTCATTGTTTGGATCTGGATGTTCTGTTAGATATCTTTGTATCAAATCTCTTGCTTCGTCTGCAGAAAATCGAAGGAATAAATGTATTCTATCAACATATCTGCAATATAATCTAATCGGATGTGCAGTTTCAGATGCCACATCTTGGAAAGTTAAAAAGTCATTTGGCATTTGTGGGGGACCAGCCATTTCACTAGCTCTTTGCAATCCAAGAACCAATAGATCAAGCACAAGTCCATAATACTGAGCAATAAATGATGCGAATTGCATACCCCTAATAATTCCATAACTGTTTACGTGATTCATATCTTTATAATTGGTCACAACATTATTCTTTGCAGTCATGTAATCAGCAATATTATGATCAACGATTAAACGAAGAAGTCTGTTTAATAAAGTAAGATCGATTTTTTCGTAGAGCTTTTCAAATTTGGATTCTAATAAAACATTGCATTCTCCTTCGCTAACATCCCAAACATCCTGTAAATTGTTTATACCTTGACACCACTTGTAAACCAAAAGAGGTGGTGGTTCTGTGTCAGATGGTTTCACCCATGGTGGAAATAATCTTCGTTTATCTGCTTCATACCATAAATATTGATCTAAGTAAGCATCGGTTATTTTTTCAAGAGGTTCCACATCGTAAACTGGTATCAAATGACTATAAAGGTCCATAAATTCTATACCCACTTCTTTAAAGTTTCTTTGAGTCAAAAGATGACGTTTAATTCTAGATAAAGCTTCGTGTGGATTATCGTATGCTTGTTCGATTAATCCAAGTTCTTCGCGTTGACTTTGGTTCAATCTCGATTTAACGCTATAAGCTTCTTTCAAACGTTCTAAGGCCAATATCAACAATTTCGTATCGTGTTTATATGAAAGTGGTGGGAAAGGTATTGGAGCAAATCTTCTGGATTCTAACCAATGTACAGTGGTGGTGTATATAGCTACAGCTTCCTCTGGAGTAATATAAGGTCCATCTTTTAAATAATTATGCTGACGTTCTTGTTCTGCTTTTAAATAAAGTCGAGTAAGACGACCTAAATTCTTTTTGCATACTGTTTTGTCCACAGTAGCACCTCGTCTGATACGTTCTCGATTATAATGAGCAGTGTTTGTCCACCAATCAGCCTTCATTTTAACATAACGTAATATCATATTTTCTATAGGAATAGGCAATCCAGGGACTTTCCATGGTATATTAGCCTTCCAACATCTCCATGCTTCACTTAGATGTTGAAGGATTGTACGAGCTTTATTTTGTTTAATGCCTTCAGGCATCATGTCTACAATATCATGCATCACAGATGCTCTTAATTCAAGATCAAAATGTGATTCTACTCTTTGTTTAGTCACAGTTTTAGCTACTCCTTTAGAATGACGCCCTTCAAATTGTCTGGATAACAAATTACCTAACCATCTTTCTAATAATGGCGTTATACCTCTCATAAAGAAAAGCCATACTCTCCATCCAGGTGCCCAAAATCCACAACCAGGCCCTTTTCCAACTGGGCCAGTATTAAATCGATAATATATTAAATGCTTTAGATCTTTACACATTCTTATTTGTCTCATTAGTTTATACTTATATCGATACATGCCAGTAAGCTGGCCAACATGAGCAAAAATGTATTGTAATCCATCAGCTAGTTGGAATGCATCAACATTATTTAGACGATATTGTACGTGTGAGTCAATAATTAATTTTGTCAAACGAAGAATTTCTCTACATAAATGGAAAGCATTTCCAAATCGTGATTTTTTTCTTTCTTTTGTCGTAAGGGTTTTAACAGGTTTTAGATTGAAATTATAATCTAAATGAAGATAATTTAAATTCTTTCTATGTATGAGTAAGTTCAGCATATTATAGCCTTGACGACATACTTGCAATCCAGCTTCAACCCAATCTATAGTTGTAGTTTGGAAAAATTTGGTAGATTTAAATGACCGGAACAAGTAACGTTTCTTTTGAGGTTTTGGTGGTCTATGCTTTAATGCATTTAATACGAAATATTTAAGTAACTTTTGATAACTAACTCGTACTTTAACAGGTTGTCCTGGAGGACAATGCTCTCTATACCATGATTTTACTAAAGGAATATCAATTGCTCTTCTGGTTCTTCCAGAGCGTGTATTAAATGGTCTTGGTGCCCACAGAAGTGCTATACCATTAGCTGTATTGTCTGTATAAAGTGGTGTTTCTTGTAAAAATGGTTGGACTTCATCATCTAAGACGAAATCTTCATCATCTTCAATTTGTGGTTCTACTGTCTACAAATAATAAAAATGTATAATTAACTTTTTATCATTAGAATTCTAATACTTACAATCTATGTTTTAAATTCTTACAATTTACCTTTAATGAATTCCTATGTGAAATTGGATTAATCAAAGGATCAAAATAAAATGCTGGTAAATCAGGATCCTCTGTCTTTATATATACAACATTTGGTGCATGATACCTATAAATTGTTTAAAAAATTAAAGTATATTTAGATATTAAGATTCAAAATATATATTATTATTTTTTAATAAATTATTAATTAGAAATATAAACTACTCTAGTAGATAGAATACAATGTATGTTATGTAGGTGGCATCAGCAGTTCTCTTTTTATTTTTAGAAAGAGTACGAATAACAACCATCTATTTTATTATACCACACTGCTAGTTAGACTATAATGGACTACTTGATAAGTCTATAAACTAGTGTGGAAATATTTTTTCACACATACAAATAACTTCTGTATTATATTAATTATAATAAGTTACTTACCATGAAAGGTGTACAAAATGTGGCATATTATTATACAAATAAGGGAACGCGATACGATATTCTGTCCTAATAGGCTGTCTGATAATAATTTTATTTATATCATTGAATTCATTCCAATCTTCATCAGCAGCATTTGAATCTTTTACAAGAGGTTCAAACTTTGGACCTCCTGGTATTGCCATATTTAATGCTTTTGCAGTAAAGAATGACTTGGGATCAAATAAATAAAAGAAATTGTGATCAACCAAATCGGTTAAAAGTTGATTCGCTAATCGATACAATGTCGCCATTTGAGGAAGAGTCAAATTCCATCTTCTATATGTAGATCCATTAACATGTCTGTAATAATTTCAAATATATAGTAAGATATTTACACTTTTACAAAAAATATTATTTATATATGATATACATTTATCAGAATGCGTTTCGTCCAGTGATACATTCTTGCAGTATGTCTCGGACACTACTACAAAAACATAATCATCTGTCAACTCACATAAATAGTTGATTTCAGGACCCCTACGCTACTCATCATATAAAGTTAAATATATAATTTTAAACATAATAATATACTATACAAAACTAAAAGGGGGGGGGAGGAGTCTTCTAATATTATAAATTTATATACCTGCTTCCAACCATTGGTTTGTGTTCATAAAACCATGATGCAACAGATTCATCTTCTTCAGAATCAAGTTCAATCTGAATAGCTTCTAATGGTTCAACATCTAGAACATTATCGGCATAATCTAATGGAGGTTCCTCATCATCAAATGGTGGAAATCTCATTCTTTTAAAATGTCTACGATCTCTTTTTTCTCTTCGCATCATAATCCACATTGTTCTAATTTTCCCAAATGATTAACATAAATATATCATTAATATATATGCGTATATACATACTGTGATACATATAAGAAAAACAAGATTGAAATTATTAAAATCACTCACCCCCATTGTGCAATATAAACAGGCTCAATAACCCATGGAATTTCGTTGACAAATGTAATAGCTCCAGTTATATGGTATAAAACCTTTACGTCTCTTATTTGCTCCCAAGGCATTGGCATATTTTCTAACAATTTCATTACTGCATGTGGCATATATTTTAACGCACTAGAATTAAGCAAGTAATAATGTTCATACATTACAATTTTTCAATCACATTAAAATATTTTAATAAATCTTACCCTAAATATACACGCTTATCATGTCTATATTTGCGGCTACTCATATCACCATGATCCCTTATAATTTTACGAATATGTTCAGGTGGCATATCTTCTTTTTGAGCATCGACAAATCCAAATTTTCTTTTCTCGGCAAACCGTTTTGATTGTAATTGTTGCCATTTTTGTGCTATAATTACATATCAGTGAGTTACTTTCCTATAGAAATAAAATTTACTTTTATACTACCTTTTTCTTGTAATTTATCCTCCGATAACACTTCTGGTTGTTTTGGCATTTGAGGAAGTGGTGGACCAGCAATAGCTTGCATATGGGCATGGTGCGCAGCTTGAGCATGAGCTGCTGCTTGTGCATGAGCCTGTGCCGCAGCTAACTGAGCATGGGCTTGTTGTTGGACCATCATGGTTGCCCATGGATTTGGTCCTAATAAATACGGTGGTATAGACATTATTGCAAAATGTCCTGTAAAAAAGAAACATGATGAAAAATATATACTTTATATTTATTATTTATTCTAATATTAAAAATAAAGAAATAAAATTATAAATAATTAATAATTATCTAGGTCTAAATCGGGAGTGAAAGTAGGTCTAAATTATTAATAATTATCTCCGAATACTATAAGCGTGGCTTTTTTTTTAGTAACCATTTTTTTTCTTTACCGGAATTCTTATTTCTTCTTCAAGTTGACAATTAATAACTGCTAATATATACAATAATAATATAATGTTGTTTTCTTTAAACTTAACATTTCAACTACGAAATATCTCCAAAATAGATACGATTTCGCAAATTATTTTAATAATACGAACACTGAAATTGGAGGCTATATTAATTTTTCCAAGCTTCCTCTAGTTTATTACTTTCATGACATGAAACTGTAGTTCGTTAAAACTTGAGCGTCCTCTGGTGTTGCGTTTATTGTAACAGGCGCGCATGCGCTCACTTGCACAGATGCATGCGCACAAAACACACGAATAATAGCAGTAGAGAGAGAGAGAGAGAGAGAGAAAAAGAAAGAGAATTTCACAAAGTCGCGCCAACAAAATATGCTCGTTGCAGTTTATTTCTAAACAAAGAATAGGTTAAATCGTGTTCTTCGAAATTTTCATATTTTTATATTTAAGCAGTTGAATTAATTATGTCAGTCAATAAATGATAATCTTAAAATTAATAATTGCGCTAATGTAACAAAATAAAAGATTAAACATGAAGTAATTACAACTCATTTTATATTATTCGAATATAACTTATAATAATTACAAGTATCAAATGTTTCTTATTTATTTTTTTATTTCAGGATTAATGTTGATGATTTGATTGTTTATTTTCCATATGATTATATATATCCAGAGCAATATGCATATATGTTTGAACTTAAGCGTGGTCTGGATGCAAAAGTATATATAAATAAGTTCATTTATTTTCTTTTAATCTCTTGATCACAGCGTATTATATAAATGTATAAACAAGATTAAGAAATGCTCTTTAAAAAATATATAATTTGATTTTCATAATCTTAGGGTCACTGCCTTTTGGAGATGCCTTCAGGAACTGGAAAAACAATTACGCTGTTATCTTTAATTGTTGCATATATGTTGGAACATCCGTTGGATGTTACAAAATTAATATATTGCTCCAGAACTGTACCGGAGATAGAAAAAGTTATAGAAGAATTAAAAAAACTTATTGATTATTATGAAAAAGAATTAAAAAGTAAACCTAAAATAATAGGATTAGTTCTCAGTTCAAGAAAAAATATGTGTATCCATCCTGAAGTAATTATTAAATAATGATATAAATATCAGGCAATATAAATTGCAGCTTACCATTACATTTCTAACCAATTTTAATATGTAATTTGAAGGTAAGCAAGGAACGAGAAGGAAAGGTAGTTGATTCACGGTGTCATTCTCTTACTGCGTCTTATGTTCGAGATAGACATAATTATGACGAATCTACACCAATTTGTAATTTTTATGAAGGATTTGACTTAGAAGGTAGAACTCAAGTTATACCATCTGGTGTATATTCTCTTGACGATTTGAAAGAATATGGTAGAGATCGTAACTGGTGTCCTTATTTTCTTGCACGTTTCATGGTAAATAATTATTTTTTAGAGATATGGTTTTTTTTTTAAATATTTCTACTAAAAAAGCTTTCATAGTATTTCTTTTACAGATTATACAAGCTCAAATTGTAGTTTACAGTTATCATTATTTACTCGATCCAAAAATAGCTGAAACTGTTTCTAAGGAATTAAGTAAAAGTTCTGTAGTTGTATTTGACGAGGCTCATAACATTGGTATGTGATATTTATATTTTAAACGTAGATATAAATTATAACACTTTGTTTTATTTGTCAGATAATGTTTGTATTGATTCAATGAGCGTTAAAATAAATAGAAGACTCATGGAAAGAAGTTCTGCTAATATTCAACTTCTAGAAAAAACTGTTGCAGAGTTAGTGACTTATCATTAATCTTGTTTATTATTTTTGAAAATATTTTATTTATAATTATTTTATTTTTATATATTTGTATTGTAGAATGAGAGAAGATGATGTAAACAAATTAAAAGAAGAATATGAAAGATTAGTTGCAGGATTAAAAGATGCACAAGTACAAAGAGAAACTGACATTATTTTATCAAATCCTATATTACCCGACGAAGTTCTTGAAGGTACATCATCATATATAATATTTGATTGTGTCTCTGTTATCTATAATTTTCTTTTTCTTATATTTTTACAGAAGCTGTTCCTGGAAACATAAGAAATGCGGAACACTTTGTTAATTTTTTGAAACGATTTATAGAATACTTAAAGACACGTTTACGCGTGCAGCATGTTGTACAAGAATCTCCGGCAGCTTTCTTAAGAGATATTCAAACAAAAGTTTCTATAGAACGAAAACCCTTACGATTTTGTGCTGAACGATTAGCATCACTTTTAAGAACTATGGAAATAACAGATCTAACAGATTTCTCCCCGCTTACTTTAATAACACATTTGGCAACATTAGTTTCTACTTACACAAAAGGATTTACAATTATAGTAGAACCATTTGATGATAAAACACCCACAGTTCTGAATCCAGTATTACATTTCAGTTGTTTAGATTCATCCATAGCTATGAAGCCAGTATTTGAAAGATTCCAATCAGTAGTTATTACCTCTGGAACGTTATCACCTTTAGACATGTATCCAAAAATATTAAATTTTCATCCAGTAATAATGTCTTCGTTTACTATGACACTAGCTCGACAATGTCTTCTTCCAATGGTAATAATTATATTTCTTCAATATAATTATATCGTAATATTATTATATTTATATCATTGTATTCTTCTTAAAATAGATTGTAGCCAAAGGCAATGATCAAGTAGCTATTTCATCAAAATATGAAACAAGAGAAGATGTTGCCGTTATCAGAAATTATGGTCAACTTTTA
This sequence comes from Polistes fuscatus, assembly GCF_010416935.1. NCBI lineage: Eukaryota > Metazoa > Arthropoda > Insecta > Hymenoptera > Vespidae > Polistes > Polistes fuscatus. The sequence goes on along the minus strand of NW_025113107.1, from coordinate 12,352,921 downwards.
GTTGAATTTGCTGCTAATGTTCCCGATGGTTTAGTTTGCTTTTTCACTTCATATTTGTACATGGAATCTGTTGTAGCTGCTTGGTATGTTTTATTTTACTTAAAATAATATATTATTTTACTAGTATCCACACTTCTCTTAATTTTGTTCAAAAAAACTTTTCTATTTAAGGTATGATCAAGGAGTAGTAGATCAACTTCAGAGACATAAATTGCTATTCATTGAAACTCAAGATTCAGCAGAAACTAGTTTAGCTCTTTTAAATTACATAAAGGCTTGCGAAAATGGTCGAGGTGCTATTTTACTTTCGGTAGCTCGTGGTAAAGTCTCAGAAGGTGTAGATTTTGATCATCACTTAGGAAGAGCTGTTTTAATGTTTGGTATACCCTACGTATATACGCAATCAAGAATTTTGAAAGCACGTCTAGAATATTTACGTGATCAATTCCAAGTAAGTAAATAGATTTTTAAATTTTCTAATAATTTATAATCTAAACTTTACTCTTTTAAAGATAAGAGAAAATGATTTCTTGACCTTCGATGCTATGAGACATGCAGCACAATGTGTTGGACGTGCCATTAGAGGTAAAACTGACTATGGTATTATGGTATTTGCTGATAAGGTAAATTATAAAATATTTATAAATGTTTATCTATTTATAAAAAAAACTTATATTTAGCTTATTTGTATAAATTATGCGTAGAGGTTTTCTAGAGCTGACAAACGAAGTAAATTACCAAAATGGATACAAGAGCATTTATCGGATGGTTTATGTAATTTATCTACTGAAGAAGCTGTACAGGTGATATGATTGAACCATGCATTGCAACTATATATATATATATATAATTGACTTATTAATTTTTTATTATTCTATTTATTTTTAGATTAGTAAACGATGGTTAAGACAAATGGCTCAGCCATTTACACGTGAAAATCAATTAGGTCTATCACTCTTAACAAGAGAACAATTGGAGAAGGAGGAAGCTAGTAAAATTGAACAAAAGGCTCAACAAAATTAAATTTTATATAAATAATATCTTTAGTAAAAATGTTCCATATACTTATGTGTCATTTGGGGTAAGTATTTTTATTCGTAGCTTGTAAAGATATCTTTATATATAATTTTGTACTGTGATTGTGTTTAATATTAATATAAAATATTAAAAATCCATTTGCATTAATTATTTATAATTACAAAGAAGAAACCATTTTTATTAAATTATTAAGCAATATTTTATGTATTTCATGATATTCGCGTAGTATTTATCAGTAGTTTATTAATAAGAATAGAAATAGAATTGATGTCACATTATGGAAGAGATCAGTAACTTTTTAAATAGTAATTATTAAAAGGATTTAAGTAATAATCAAATGTGATTAAAAAAGTTTAATAACAAAGTACGGTGAAGAAATTTCTCAACAGTATAGAAAATACAGTCATATGAATAAATAATTAAGTTAATATCACCACCTCACAAGAACTTGATCACCATCTTGAATAGAATAATAACTGAGTTCTTGCAACGGTTTATCTAAAGGAATTTCTTCTTTTGAAAGCTGAAATCATTATAGAATATATACATATATATATATAGTAAAATTCAATTTTAACATTAAAAATAACAAATTTGGTGTCATACTTACATTCTGTTGTACAAATGAAAGTGTTGGAATTCTTCCGCCAGTTTTAAAAAGTCTCTGTGCGAGTCCTATCACTTTTTGAACTTCCATATCTTTAAGAAGTTTTCTTTTAATTCCTTTAAGTTGATGTGGGTCATTTGGGCATTTAAATTCTACCGTTATAACGTTGGAAACCATTTCTGCTTTTGCTTTAGATGATGGAATATCATATATTCCATATTCTAAGAAACAAAATATATTTATATAAAATCATTTAATAATTCAAACTATTTATTGTGGAAAAAAATATAGTTTTACGTACTATCAACTAAAATTGGGTATCGTGGATGTTCATTTATGAATAAATTCCTTTTATCAAGATTATTCTCAATTTCTATCCATTTTCGTAAATATAATTTTAAATAATCGTACTCGGCACCCCTTCTTTCTTCGTGTGTTATTTCCGTGCCATTTAACATTTTTAAATGTGATATTCTTGCTATTATTAATTGCCTTCCTGTTTCTAAAGTGTAATCCTTTAAAATTGGATTTCCCCTAAATCTAAAATCTTCTAAATTATTAAGTTTTTCCAGCTCACTCACTGACTGCCACTGGAAACGAATGTTCTCTTATTAGTAAATCAACAAAATCTTTTTTTATAAACTATATATTACCTCTGATATGTTATTTTCCGATATATGCAATTGTCGTAAAGCAGGAAATAAATTTGTTTTACCAGTTGATATAGTAGATGGAAACCTTATTCTATCTATTGTATTTGAACTCAAATTAAGGCATTCTAAACTGCAAATTTAATAATATTAAAATAATGTATACAAATATAAAAATGAAATGACATTATATATTCAGTTTTATTAACTAACATACCATGGAAGTGAACCTAGCTTAAGAATTTCTGTCCAACTCGACAGAAAATTTCCTTCGAGCATAATTGTTCGTATTCTCATAGAAGTTGAGTATTTTAATGAACCTTCTAAAGAGCTAATATTATTAAACGAAGCTGATAGTTCTTCCAATGACAAAAACATATCCACACATTTCTGCACATCGGACCATTTATAATTCATTCTGGTAATAGTTACACTCTTTACATTTGTGAATGCATATTTTAATGTTTCCATATTTTCTTCAGGTAACAAATAATTTTCACTAAAAAATTGATTGTTTATTCATATTAAACTAGTTTTATGATATATTTTGAAATATATAAATTTACCTAACATTAAGCCGTTTAAGAGAATGAAGTTGACTACAAATATTTGCAACAGTATTCCAGGAACTTATTAAATTTTTCGATATATCTAATTCTTCCAAATTAGGACATAATTCTTGTAATTCACCAGAAGCACCAGCATCATTGACACATTGCTCTCTTAAGCATATCATTTTCAATTGATCGAATTTACTTTGTTTTTTATTCACTTTGGAAAATCCAACCATTTCTAAAAATGGAGCATTCATTTCTTTTTGCAAAGATGACAAAGTATCCTTATCTACTCCTGCCAATTCATCATCTATCAGACCATAGCGTTGTTTGATAGCTTGTGGACAGGATATACCAAATTTAACTTTACCAGGTCTTACAAATGATCCTGATGTAGTCTGCCTATTATATAATACATAATTAATCGAAATAATATATATACAATAAAATCATTATATCTCCAAATCATACCTAGCTTTAAAATATTCAGCACCTTCATATGTACCATTATGCTTTCCACGTCCAGGATCATCCCAATCTATACCCAACCAAAGGCCTTTGATATTCCCAACAGGACCAGCATATTTTAATATACCTTGATATCCATCACATTCTATGCGACTTCCAATTTTATAATTTTTGTCTTCAACCATACTAAATGGGAAACGATTACTTGTATTATATCAAATAATGAATATAAATAAGTCAATCATTAGATTATGTTTTATTATAATGCAAAAGAATATTACTACAGATTTAAATGATGAAATTAATGTAAATCATGTTATTAAAAAAAATATTAAATAAAAAGAAATATATGTTTCTCTTGTTGTTAAAGTCCTAACCTCAAAGCTATTAAAAAACATTGGAAGCTATGATATGAATGAAATGATAACAGTATGCTTTCTATAAAGCTTAAATATCACAAAATATAGCTGAAAATATTACTTGAACAAAGTAGAGACGTGATACCGCGATATAATTATATATCAAAGTATAAAAGTCATAAGAGACAATCTGACATTTCTATTCAGTGTTAAGTGCAAATAAACGTGAGCGATATTGAGAGATTTGTATGAACTTATGACAAAAAATTCCTAAATTAGAAAATGACATTTATTAGTGTATAGGGAGCGTTAGTCTCTATCAGTAGATGGCGCGACGATTGTCAAACGTAACCTACTAACATTATTATGTAAGACAATTACGGTTGTTGGCAACGCATCCTACAGACATTAGCCTTAGACGGTGCTATCAGTTGACCTTATTGGTCATTATTTGGACAAGTTCGACGTTCAACTAGTATTTTAGTAGTTATGGAGTGCATTAGTTAGGTGTCACTACAACCCCATTATTGACGAACTCCATTTATATTTTCTTCAATTTTGAAATTGTTTTGACTTAACCTCTTATAGACAAATATTGAAATTTATTTATTTTAGTTTGAATTTAATCCAAAAAATGGCATCGACTAGAGAAAGACGAGCAAATGCCGGTAATAAAATGGCTAAGTTGTTAAATGAAGAAGAGGAAGATGATTTTTATAAAACTACTTATGGTGGCTTTGATGAAGTTGAACAAGATCATGATTATATGTTAGCATGATTAATTCTTCTATTTTTTAAAAAGAATAGATCTTATTGTCATTTTTTTTATTTTTCTTATTTTATTAACAATCTCTAGGGAAGAGGACGAAGGTGAAGACGAAGTAGATTCTGACTTTAGCATTGATGAAAACGATGAGCCAGTTTCTGATACAGAACAAGAAAGTCCTAAGAAAAAACGCAGATTAATAACTAAAGCTTACAAAGAACCAAAAACAGTTACGGCTCAATCATCTACACCTTTAAGGGAAAAGAAAATAAGGCGCCAAAGACATGATAAATTTCTTATAGATAGTACTGGTAATCATATAGCAGTTAACACGTTGACTGTCATGCAAGTTTAACATGTTTTACTGTAGAGACCATAATTCTAAGGTAAGATACAAAACAATATATTAATATCAATAATAGATGGCCTCATTGAAAACTAAACACTGGTCACAGGTGACTGATATGGCAGTCAACGTGTTAAACTCAAAAAAAATTGTTACGATACATAAGTGCTTTAACATGTTTATTAATATAAATCTTAATAGAAAGGAAGTCTATACGTCGGTCTACTGCTGCTAAGTCAGCAGCAACTCAAAAGCGTTTATTAGAAAGAAATGAAGATCAAAAGAAAAAAACTAAAGTAATTAAACATGAAACTTGGAAGCCTACGCAAGAAGAATTACTCGAAGAAGCATTGCAAACTGAGCAAATAAATATGAAATCATTAGGTAGATTTTATTATTGTCTATATAAAGCAATTTATTTACTTTATTTATTCTTTATGAAATTTTTTTTGTGATTTACATATTACTATAGCAAAGTTATTAAAATAAAATTGTCTTTTTCTCTTACATTCTATCTGTTTGCCATTTACAGAAAAGTACCAAAAATTAGAAAATGAGAAAAAGAATACAAGAGCTGTTAGAAAAGCACATGGAGGTCCAATGATCAGGTATCATTCTATGTCAATGCCTGTAATGGTCATTACTGAACCAATAGAAAAAGAAGATGTTAAAATTAATGTAGAAGAAGGAGATGATGAGAAGAATGTGGTTCCAAGTTCCAATAGTGTTTCTGACGTATCCGTCCTAGGAGATTCGTAAGATTATTTTGTAACGTTATAAAATAAAAAATAAATATAGAATTATTAGTGTAATTTTAAGATATTCATTAAAATTACATTTATGCAAAGTATTTTATTTTGTTTAGTGAAGCAACTAATTGTGATGTAGAAGTTGACCCAAAAGATAAATTAGATGATGCCACAAAAAACAAAATAAATCTTCAATGTGAAGAAACAGGAACGTTTTACGAACGAACATTTATAACATTTGAAAATGACCAATTATTATTAGAAACATTTAAAAAACCTGCTCCATTAAAGCCAGCAACAAAATCTCTATGTGCTATAACAAGGTAGAAACAATTGACTGCTATAGAAAGTTAGCAAAATATAAATATTAATATACATAGAATAAAAACATGCTTATATCTTTAATGGAATTAATTTTATCTTTTTAAGGCTCCCCGCAAAATACTTAGATCCTATGACACAGTTGCCGTATAAAAATGTACAAACATTACGTTTACTTCGTGAAGCATATTATCGTCAATTAGAAGCTCGTAGTGATATCAACGATACTTCGTTAAGTCCAGAATTATTACGATGGCTAGAATGGAGACAAAAAAATTGTGGTACAAATTATAGAAGTACTATACGTCTTGAACCAGCAACAATTTCTACAAATTCGTAGCATATTTAATTATTTAATAAATAGTAGATACAAGGAAAAAAGAACAATTAATATTATAATTTTTATAGTTAATTAACGATTCAAGTAATAATCATCTGTTTTTTAAATATAGTATTATAGATTTATACAATTGTTTAAGTTGTAAAAATGCTTTTTTTAAATATTTAAAATAAGTTGTATATGGTTAAATCTCTTTAAACAAATTTATTTTATTTATTTGATTTTATATATAAAAAAAGATTAAATAATTTAACATTATACATTATACACTATATATTATACATTATTCGACGTTTGTATTATATAGTTTTACATTATTATAGCTTTGCTAGAAAAATAAAAATTAGATATATTGTCTTATTTTTGTCATGTATAATAAAATTACTTGTTTTATCTCAGTGATATATATATATATATATATATATATATATATATATATATAATGAAATTAGGTCTTAGTTATTTTTTATATAATTTATAAAAATAATAGATTTATTTATAAATAATAATACAATTTAAAAAATATTTATAATTTATTGAATACATTGTAATTTTTAGTAAAACATTAAAATATAAGCAATACAGATATAATTGTATTGAGAAAACATATCATATAAAGTATATTTACATATTTAAAAAATTATTATCTTAAATAAATGAAATGATATTTTTCATTTTTTCTTCTAATTTTTTATTTGCCAATTGCTGTTCTTTTAAACGACTTTCTAAAAGTTCCGATGAATGATGTATTTCTTTAATTTTCTTTCTAGTATTTTCGCAAAACTTAGCAAGTTGGTCAAATTCATTTATTAAATTGTTGTCTTCAAAAGTACTGTCATTACAATCCTTTATTTTTCGTTTCTTTTGAATCGGTTCTTTAATTATATTATCTCTTTTAGGAGAACGTGTTTCATCTAAATTTATTTTTGTCGTAAATTCTGTAAATGTAGTAGATTTAAACCACCACGGTAACGTTTTAAAATATTTAATATAATTTTTATTATAAACGATCTTTAAATCCGTTTCAATAAAACTTATTTTTTCTTTGACAATTTGAACTAATATATCTGCAAAATTTGTTACTTTTAAACTGCCAGTCATAAAATATAAATGACTTAAAATATCACAGGAAAAGGTATTGCTATTTACATCTGGTAACACTACTTGACAATACCGGATTATATTTTTGTGTAATTGATGTGCATCTTTTACTGGCCATGGAAAGCTCCAATGTGGTAGCAACAATCTACTTATAATATTTTCTAGAGTTACTCTATACTTCAGTGTTCTCCATAAATCATCAAAATATTCATAACTACATGGTAATATGTGCTGGTTCCTTACAAATTTTTTTAATTCTGGTGCAAATTTTGTATACATTAGAGATTCTGAATCTAATAAAATATGCATCAAATATGTGACTGCTTCATTGTGCAGGTTTATTAAAAAATTCGGCTCTTTCATAGCTTGAGATAAATTTCCGTTATTAATTGAGTCTTCTAAAACTCTTTGCCAAAGTTCTTCCGTTAAACAATTATCACAAACATTTTGTAAAGTATTCATTTCCAATGGATTTTGAGGAGGTTTCTTAATAACCAACCATAAAATCGTGCTTTGAATTAAATTTAATATAATTGTTTCATTTAATGTTTTCTCAACAGTGATGGTGTATTCAGATACATATCCCGAATCTAATAGAGTATCTAAATCTTCTACAATTTTGTCTTTTTTCATCTCCAAACTTCCATTTCCCAAAATAATAAGTACTATAGGTATTGGTAGAAGTTTATCTTTAGATAATATAGTTTTTGTTAACCGTTTTTTAATGGAAATAACATTTTCTGAAGCATTTGCTATAAATATAAAACCATCCGTTCCAATTAAATGGTGTTCTGCAATAAAACCTTCAAAATGCCTTATACAAGCATATAAATGTTCACATGAGTTTGATCGAAATGATTTTATTATTGGTTCTGTTGTATAATCCTCAGGACATAAATATCGATTTATTATTTTTTTATATTGCCACATATCAGTCCTATTTTCTAAATCAGGCCATGATATTACAACCTTCCAAAATAAATCTGTCAAAATGTGCATATTTAGTGATTTCAAGTTTTCTTTAATACCTTCATAAATAATTGCCTCAATAGGAGCTAAATTATTGATGATTGATTTTGGTATTTTTACCGTACAATGCCTTTTGCGCATATTTTCTATAACTAACTTTTGTCCATTACGATATAACATTTTAGCACATTCATCTAGAGATTGTTTCTGCAACCAAACAGGTGTGTCATCTAATGCTTTTCTTTGCTGAGTTTTTTTTAATGCCCATGTCCTCCATACGTAAAAATATTTATTGATCTTTCGTTTATTTCTTTTTTTTGTAAACTCTTCTAACTTTTGATAATTTATTATTTCTTCATATAATATATCATCACACATTTCAGTAAGAAAACTATTTAATATATTATTACTTAAAGAATCATACATTGTTGATTTCTTTATTTCTTCTTGTAGAATATTAGAGCATGGTTCTTCTATCACTTCTTCTATCAATTCTTCAAAGATTTCATCTGTATCTTTACTAATTTGTTGCATTTTTTGTTCCAATTGTTTTGTAGCTATAATTTCAGGTTCTTTTTTAATTGATAACTTATTTGGAGATTGTATATTTTTACTTATTGGCTCTGTTTCTTCAGATGGAACAAATTTTGTACTAGATAGACTTTGATGCGAAGTCAAAGTTACATTTGAGACATTATTGTCGAATATCTTGCATGGTAGAGTAGATTTTTGAAATATATTTCCTTTTCCAGTTTCAGAAAATATGCTCTTATTTAAAGCCATTAAAAATGGTGAAGATTTTTCAAAACTTTCAATTGGTTTAGTCTGCTGAAAAACATTAAAACTTGGTTGCGGAAGCAATGTATTATTGTTTGTATTATTAGAAATATTATTATTATCTTTAAGCTTTTTCGATAAAGTATCATATTGTGGTTTATCAAACAGTGAGGGTGTATTAAGATAATCTTGTTGTATTTGAGTATTCAATGGTAAATTTGTTTCTGTCTTATCTTCAAGAATAATCTGTTCATATTTTGATCCAATTTTATTATGTTCTGATTTAAATATAGAAGTAGTTTCCGATTTATTTAAATCAGTATCATTGATTTTAGATATTTTTTGAAAATGATCATATTTGGTAGTTATTGGTGAATCTACAAGAAAGGCACTATGATTTTTTTCATTAGAAAGTAAAATTTCTTTACTAGAAGGTTCTGATTCCTTTCTTATAAATTCATGTGAAATTTCCATACTATTATCGACAGTTAAATTCTGATCTTCTGCATTTATAGATTGAGGCAATAAATAGCCTTCAGAATTAAAACTACTGTGAGGCTTATGATTCTTGTAAGATTTTTCAGGCATTTTTCCACCAGCGATGCATTCACTAATCGATAACCCTTGAGAAGTTCTTTTTGCTTCTATCATATAACGAGCTCTACCTTGTTTTATATTTGACATTGGCAAACAAAAATTTTGTCTGTTTAACATTATGTATAATTCATCACTTGATACACTGATTCCTACTTGTTCACAGAAATATATAGCCTCATTCTCATTCTCAAATCCAAGATTTTGAAGTAATTCATATAATGGATAAGCTGTAGATGTAGTTCTGCAATATGCTTTGACCATTATAGATAAAGCTTTAACTCTAACTTGATTAAAATATCTAAGCAAAATACAGGCATTTAAGAAAGTTGTTTGCCGCACTAGTTTAAAAAATTTGTAATAATTATTAGACTCGAGAGCAGAATATATATTTATTGCAAATTGTACTTCTGATGACTTCTGTATTGAAATTGGAAGTTGCTGCAAGTCTGACATGAAATTACCAGTATTCAAATTTAAGAGAATAATATATCCTCGAAATTCTGGTTCGTTTTGACATGTAATACCTTTTACTCTCAAATCATGATACATATACTTTAAAGACTGTAAGCATTTTGTTAAGTTTTCTGAATTGATTTTTTTATCAAATACTGATAATTCTTCCGCGCAAAGTCTTTCTGAGCATACTATGTGAAATCTAGCACATTGTTCAACTAATTCTACACTATCGATACAACAAAGTTCTTGTTGAGTTATATCTTTTCTTATTCCTCTTGTTCTATCCCATAAAAAATGATACCATTCTCCTAAATTAGTTCCTTCTTCTTCGCAAAGATTTACTATTTCATGAAGCAAATAACTCATAGTCATCTTTAAGGATTTTACTGGTCTTAATTCATGAGCCATTGGTTCTTCTTGATCTGCAGAAGATCTCGAGTATTGTTTAACAGCAATCATATGATTTATTCTATACTCATTTCCTTCTAATAGTTCATACGGAGCTACTTGCCTTTGCGATTCACGCATCAAACGTTCTTTTTCAGGACACATATCTGGACAAGTTCCACTTGTAATTTCAGCAGTTTCCAATGAGTGAGATTTAACTTGTTTAAGTCTCATCAAACGATCCCTTGCCTCTAAAATTTTATACTTATCTTCTGATGTAATACCAATTTGATGTATTATATTTTGTAATTCTTCCATAGATGCACCATGCAACGATGTCATTATTTGACTATCAGTTTCAATTTTATCCTTATCAATTTTGAGTAGCATCTTCTCAGATTTTTTTGCGTGTGATCCTTTGCTTTTTTTCCCAGTAGGTACTCTAAACATATTATCACTCTTATAATCATGTAAATTATATTCTAAATTTGTCATAGCTTCCAATTCTGTTTTAATTTCATTATCTATTTTAAGAAAATTTGTAACTATATTTTTTGAATCTTTCTTTTTGGTCGGAGACTTCGGTGATTTATCTGACTTTGTCCATTCAACAGTAAACTTTTGACCTAAATATTCTCCACTTTTCTGATAGGCATTATTAGCTTCTTCCTTAGATTGAAAAACTACTATAATTATCTGCTTCTTCGGCCTAATAGTAATTTTTAATACTTCACCATAAGCATTAAAATGTTCTCTTGCAGTTGATCTTATAAGTAATTCCTTTGGAACATCTGTACATGTTATTGAATTATCCAAATTACATTTAACTATCTGTGATTTAGAATTTTTTTTTAATTGTGCATATGCTGAACCATCTTTCAAAGCATTGGCAAACAAATTGACCGATGGTTCAAATGCATTTCTAGATATTTTAGGCTTGTATTTTTTTCCTGTGTCATTAGTTTGTTCCTTAGTAAAACTACTCAGCTGTGTTATTGCTTCAGGTGCTGCAAAACTAAATTCTTGTTTGCTGCTGCTTGAAGACATCAAATTGGTTGGAAAACCGTAATTGTAAGTTTTTGGAGGGCTAAAAACAACGTTTGGCCTAGAAAATGTAAATCCTAGAGAAGTTGGATTTTCTGTAGTATTTGTATCCATTTCTTCCTTGTCAGACATTTTTTCTTCTATACAAATAGAATTATTTTAATGATAATATTAAAAGATAATTTGACTGTTTATGTATATTACTAACCTCTTATCCGTTCGAAAAGTTTATTATAATGTAATGATTGTTTTACTTTCTATTTATTTTAAATATCTAAAAATGTTAAATTTTTTCTTCAATTTAATTTTCTTCTTAAAAATTGAAATGCATTTCGCTATAATATTATTTCACAATATTCAAAATTGGAACTTTTTCACTCCGTTTACACTTTTAACAAATATAATCACTACTACTTTATAATACTTCGTCGTTCAATTCAACATCCTCTTAAGACACCCTTTATATATAAAATTAGCGGATTGCCACTCAATGCTAAAAGATTTGACCATTCGTTTCAAGAGTAATACCAAATCAATTATCTTTAGCAATAAATTTTTTAAGTTTTAGTAGTTAGTTTAGGTTTTCCATTATATTTAATGGTAACCCTGTTTTAGTGCAGCGCACTTTTATTGACTAGTATTTACGATTATTATTATTATTATAAGCAACGATATCACTCTACACTTAAATTAAATTTGAAATTTTTTATATATGTGTGGCATTCCAAATGAAACGATGTCAAATAGGAAAGTGGAGGGGGTAAGAAGTGTAACCCGCTGTATAAAATTACACGAATACAAAGTTTTTTAAAGTAACCAATCACATTCGATATAATCTGTATATCCAATGAACGATAAGTATTAAGATGCTGTAAAATATTGTCAAATCATTTGATATTCTCATGTCGTTACCAGATTATTAGTAAACTATATTTAAACAACATTAGTTAAGCGTTAAAAGAGAAACATAATGATTAAGTTAACAAAACAATATAATTTAGAAGGTTTCTCATTAATAATACCGTCAGTGGCAGTTGGTAACGTCGCTCAATTAAGTGTTGATCTGTTAATCGCTAGTCTTAACCTCCAAAGAATTGGTCAAATTGTAACTTCTGCTTTTATACCCATTGTTGGGTTGGATCCTTATGTAGAAACATCTGAACATTTAAGTACAGCAGTTGATTTATATGCAGGACTTGAAAATAAAATACTTGTTATACAAATTCGTTCACCGTTTGTCAAATCATTGAATAATTTTTATCATAGTTTGTTACAGTTTATCACAGCAAATAAAATATCTAAGGTATACTTTTATGAGCATATTTACAAATGTACAAATAACAAGATTTTAATTTATGTTTTATTTTAGATAGTAATCCTGACAAGTAGCTATGCATATGAGAAAACAGATACTCAAATAAATGTTACAGAATTAAGATACATTGCATCTGCCAGTATATTAACTAATAACAAACAAATTTTCGACGATTCTAAATGGCTCCAATATGAATCTAAATATACATCTTGTTCAAGCAATCAACAGATAGCACACATTCCAGGAGGAGGCTTTGCAACTAATTTATTTCATTTTCTTTCGAACAATAATGTACCGAGTATAATATTGTTTAAATTTTGCTCAGAAGGAGATAATATTCCAGATGCATTATATTTATTAAATTATTTGAATCAATGGATGAAGTTACTAAAAATGAATTCTAGTGGAACTTTAGATGTGAAGTATCCACCATCATGGAAATGTTTATTTGGAAATGTACCATCGTCTGAGATATATTAAATAAAATACTATATTTATTATTTTATTTTTATAAAATGTTTATTTCTCTCAACAGTATCTCGTATATGTTATTGCAATATATAAAATACATGCAATATTATTGCATAATATAAATATATAAAGATATATCAGATACAACTAATACAACAGTACATTTTCTTCAATTTCATGAATTTATTTGAACTGGAATCGATCACATATGTCCTACATTATATTTTAAAAATACAGAAATATCAGACATGTTCAAAATATTTATAATTACAAAATTTCAACCTAATATTATAATATTTTGCATTAATGATGACAAGTATAGAAATTAGACTTTGTAAAATAAATAATATTTTTACTACGCAAGCAGTTTAAATTTAGCTGAAAATGCAGCATATGAAACAAGAGCAGCTAAAAATGCTGCCAAAAATTCAGAGTTGATCCATGGTCCAAGATAAATACCTGGATTATTGAGTACAACTACAGCTAATGGTTTAACTACACTAGGATCTTCTCCACTTCTATAAGCTTTACGAATAGCAGCATATTTTTCTTCGTCGTAAAGTTTGACACTGTAATCTCCTGATCGTGCATGTTTGATGTCTTCTGTCCAAGAAACCTGAAAAAGATAAAATAAATATTTAGAATAAAAATACGAATAATAACAACATACAAATTATTTAGATTTATTATTTTACCTGATATTTGTTATCTGCACTTAACCTTACAGCAGGTAAAGCTTTTCCTTCTACTTCAGCATACAATGGAATTCCTTTAACACCATTGCTACACTTTAATACAAACTGTGTTGTAAAAGCTACATTAGTAAGAACAGTAGCATCTTCTGTTACATACGCTGATGCTACTACTTCTGGTTTTTGACATGTTTCTGCTGATATTGTCAAAATTACAGCACATAATGTAGACAGAAAAATATAATTCATGTTTATTTTAAATTATGTTTTATACAATAATTGAATTAATAAGATGCTTATTAAAATCTAACAATAGATTCTTATATTATATATGATATAATATAGCAAACGACAATATGAACTACACTTCGAACACGGTTCTCAGTCCACTTGCCTAAGATTATTCTATCATAACGTAATTCAAAAACTGTACTCGATTGCAGACGTGTTATGACGTGTCTTTAACCTCTAACTATAAATGGTACAGATGTTACACAACATAAAAATTCATGACATAATAATGTCATCTACTGGAAGGATATATAATTGAAAGTAAGGTTAGGTATAAATGATTTAATTTATTATATTGGCCAATAAATCCATGTTATTAATATAAATAATACATTAGAATAATAATATTTCAGTTATCCATAACACAATTATTAATATTTTATATTTTATAAAAGCAATATTATATACATATACCTATTAGATATACTTTCATAAAATCCAATACATTGATTGGTTGTACATTTTCCTTTACAACAAACTTCATTGTATAACCAATGATTACGTTATAAATAATTATATTACTTCTGTATGTGATTGTTCATGAGAAAAGGTATTTATGTCATCTTTCAAGAATTAGAACAAATTAGATGATTGAATTTTTCAATTGTCGATACAAATTAATAGAGGGGGAAAAAGGGATTGTGATTGAAGCTTAATACAATAAAAAAAAGATGCTATTGTGAGACGCAATCTCGTATACTTATTCAACCCATCCTAATATTAATTGTTAATATTATATATGTTTTTTATGCTAATAATTATCAAAATGAAGTGAACTGACAATTCCAAGAACACTTACACATGGGTATATATTTATATATATATATATATTAAGGATCGTAGTAATATAATAAAATGTGATTTTTAATATCATACATTTTACATCTATTATTAAGTAAATGATAATCTTAATTAACAGGTTGCTATTATAATTATTATAATATTTTTAATATTAGTATTGATATGACAATATATTATTCAAATTTTGCTTATCATTTTTCAATATTTTGTGTGAAAGTAAATTTAGAGCTTTATATGAATAAAATGTTTTCATTTATATTTTAGATGCAGTAATTATTTCTTTTAATAATATAGAATGTACTAGATCTATGATTGAGTAATATTGTAATCGCTACTATTTTGTATAATTTGGCAATAATATGGGTAAGTAAATAAAGATTTAGTTTCTTTAACTAATTTAATGTAGTATAACATATATAGACTATTCTTTTATTTCTAAAGCAAATTAATATAAATTTTTAATGTATAATAGTGATGGCAGGAAATGAAAGTACGCCAGGATCTTTGGCAGAAGATACATTATCTGCAAGATTACAATGGCTTCGTCAAAGACGTGAAACATTACAAGAGAAACTTGTTCTGAAAAATACAGAATTAAAAAATCTTTGCATAGAGGAGGCAGAATTAACAGGAGTATTACCACCAGAAATACCATTAGAACCTGGGGAAAGTCCACCCACTTTCCGTAAAAAAGTGGGCACAGCATTTACATATCCTCAAAATCTAATCAACAAATTAAAATCAAATGAAATTGTAAGATTATTATATGTTGTATTATATAATATTTATAATACATATTGGAAATGTTAAATTTAATTTTACTATCGTAAGCAGGAAGAATCAGCTCTAGAATTAGAGCGACAGGTTCAAATTGGTATAGTGGAAGCTGCTCTAGGAATCGTTAATGATCCTGCAGAGAGTAAAGCTGTACGTCGAAAACATAGATTGGTTTATCAACAAGGTCAAAGAAAACTTCAAGAATTGGAAGCACGCTTAAATTCTATACGTCAGTCTCGTAATAAAACACACCGTGCAGGACAATATCAGCATACGATGCCATGTAATACTCAACCACATTTACAGAGCAATGTTAAACATAGAACAAAAAAACCACGACCACCACTTGATAGTACAGGTATTGTTTATAATTGTATTTATAATGAAGAAAGTAGTAGCATCAAAGTGTTACACGAATATTTTTATTTATTATAAATATTTTTATATAGGAAATGAAAGTTGCTTGACCTCTACGAGAGGTATTGCTCAAGAAGAAAATATTAATTTAAATTCCATAGGAACAGAACAAAAATATCCTGGATATGAGGAACATCTTCCATTCACGAATGCCTATCATCATGGTCATGATACTGGTTTTTCTTCTACAAGTCCTGTTGACATACGACAAAATATTAAAGCATTAGAAAATGATTTTAATGACAATCACAATATTTATATTCTTCCTGATCAATATCGTACTCGTACTTATTCTCATGGTAGTGGTGGTACACGCAGTCAGAATAATTATCAGGATAACAACCGAGTTTATCGTACTGTACCTAACACGTACAGTGAAGAAGAACGTCAAATGAGATATCGTCAATTTCAACAACATCAACAACAACAACAGCAGCAGCAACAACAGAAACAACATGAATTACAAGAAGATTTTTATAATCATCAACAATATGCAGAATATAAACTGTTCGATAGCGAAGCTCAAAGAAAATCGAGTCAAATTTATTATGATAGAGATTTTCATTCGCCTCATCATATGCACACGGAGTATCAATTTCATTATAAAAATCAATCACAGTCATGGCAAAGAAAAGATCGTGACATGTCTATAAATAGAAATTTAAGATGTATAGGACCACCTATTGATTCGCATATGCCTCCAGGATGTTGGATGCGTTGTAACGAAGAAATCATTTGGTGTCCCGATGAACAACTTGTGTCTGATAGATTTGGTAGTCTTGATCGTAGAAAACGAAATGGAGTGCAGCAAGTAGGAAATATTCATACGGATACGCAATCCCGATATCGGACAGTAACGATTGGAGGATCTAAAAATACTGTACCAGTTGTATCCTACCCACAACCTACTATTCATTTATTACCTTTATCAGAACAGTCACAAGTAAATAATAAAATTCTTTTACGAACTCAATCCTTAGGAAGCGTAGAAACATGGCACTCCAATAGATCTCAGGAATCACAAGATGATAAAGACACTACTGATAGCGTTAGTCGCAAAGGAAAAGAAAAAGAATGGTATGAAACGTCTTTAGATTCAGGTGCAAGTCCTGCATTTGAGGCAGGCTTATTAATTACACATAAAGCTATGCACTGCCAATCAAGCTCACCTGTATCATGTGCTAAAGACATTGGTGTCATTAATGGTATTAATGACAATACTGCAAAGAATGTCCATTCAAATATGCAAGCACGTTCTAAGTTGGAAACATCTATTCAAGCACAAACGCATGTACAGCCAACTCTCATTTGTTACGATCATTGGCGACCTAAAGTACTTGAAATTCCTGCAGAATCAAGAAAAATTCAGGAAAATAATGACGAGGGAATTTTAATAAGATCTCCTCGTAATTGTACAGTAGTGCAGGCAGGAAAATATCAGCCTTATAGAGAAGTTACAAAACCTTTTGAAATGTCAGACTTTTATAAATATTCAACTAAATTTCGTAAACGAAATGAAATATCTGGGCAAACTTCATCAAATGAAAGTTGTTTAGATTCCTATGCTGGAGATTTAGCTGGTTCTACCGATTTACAAAAAGAATCTGATTCTTCTAATTATGTACACAATGGTAATGTTACTAGTCCAGTACAAAAAAAGATATATCAACCTGTTGAGCGTATGACATGTCAGCCCTATTTAACTACTTTAAGGTAGCTTTATTAAAAAGTATTGAAAAATATTGAGAGAGAGAGAGAGAGAAAAATATGATGTAAATTCTTATTTTCTTAATCTCTTCAGTACAAGCGTCGACTTTAATCGGAAGCTACGATACGAATATATACATGGCCAGGCGTTAGGATTCGGCAATGTGCCGTACCGAAAAAATTAAATATAATAATATGTATATAATATTGAAATTTACAATTCAATTAAAAAGATACAGCCACTTGAATTTGCTTAAATAGCGTAACAATGTTATAATACGATTTTTTCATTATACAATGATTCATTTAAAGATATAATAGTTATTGCCTTTAAAATAAGTGCAATTAATATAATAGTATCTTATATTAAATATATATATAAATATATAGTATTATGGAAAATAATAAGATATAAATTTATATTGAAATTAGAACGTACAAAAATGTTTGTATCGAAAAAAGTGATAGATTTGTTAATTTATAATTTATGTAACATATGATGACCTGAATATAGTGCCTTACTATCTTTTTAATAAGCATATTTACGCACAATACAATACGTTATTATTTGTTCTTGGTACTTAAAACTATTATTAATTAGAAAATTTCTTTATAAAAAAAAGAAAAATGTTTAATTATTTCTATTATTGCATTACAAGAATTACTGTAATTCAGTTGAAAAATATATGTAAATATCTATATTGATTGTAAAAATTTAGCAAAAATTTATCATGTTATGTACATCATAATAATGTAAATTAACAGTATAAACGAGAAATTGTTATTAAGGCGTTTAAATTTTTATTTGTTCCACGCATATCATAATAAAACGATACTGAAATCAAATAAAAATATATAAAATATATATATAACAATACATATTATAATAATATTGATTAAATTTAAGTGCCTACATTAATAAGAGCCAAAAGACTCTAGGAAGATAATGTATCAAATATAATAATTTATCTTTTTTTTATACATATATATATATATATATATTCATGTGTAAATGGAGTTATAACGCCCACACATAAATAATTTATACAGTTCAGTAGTTAGCTAAGATTAAAAGTGTAAAATGGTATTATCATAAAAAAATTTCGATAAGTATTTCACATGAATTTACATAAACTAATTTTATTTTTCCTAATTTTTAGCAATATTCACAATTTTCCTTTTAGCTACAATTTTAATAACTCTTTTATATTCATAGCTTTTGTAATGTTTAGATATTAACTGTTTTAAAATACTGTTTATCGTTATGTCAGGTAAATATTAGATGATAACTTTATGTTATTTAATATAAACTTTTTCAAATACTACATAGCCATATGCATTTATAAAAATAAAATGATTACTGATTTCTTTGAACATTTTTCAATCATATTCATAAGTACAATCAACTATTACATTCAATATAACATATATATATTACTAAATAGTATAAAAACTTATGAAAAATGTTAATATTCTAAAATATAGCATTGAAAATTATTCAAAAATAATTAATTTTACATTGCAATTAATAATTACGTACTTGTAGAAAAAGAGGAAAAGAGATAAAAAGAACAAGATAATAAGATGATGTTTACGCATAGATTCATTATATTTATTTTATTTTTCTACTTTTAATAACAAAAATATATATATTATTGTGAGAAATAAAATTAAAGCCAATTGTGACTTACTCTTATCATCGAACTTGTCTAATATACAAATTAATGACAACTAACGAGAGTTATCAATATCAGAGATAATCATTTTAGTCTGTTTGCGGGATCTTATTAATTATGCTCACAATATTGTAAATACTTAAGATCCTAAATACTTAGGGCGTCCTATATAGAGATAGCGTGATAGAAAACTAAAAAACGATTCGTATTTATTTATTACAGAATAAATTGTGTTTTTCTTATAATGGTAATATAAACGTTTCTATAATCAGTAATAATTTTAATTAATTAACAAGGGCATTATATATATAGTTGACAGTGAAAGAGTAGGAATCGTTAACATTAAAGATGTTTTACTACATGTATCGCGTGGCACACTTTTCAAAAAATATTACTATATACCTATAACATAGAAGAAATTAGTATGTAATCTTATTATATATAAAAATAAATAAAAATAATTTTAACTTATATATATATATATATTAAGTATATAAATGTATAGGAGAAAGAGAGAGAGAGAAAATGTTCTTTTCAAAATTTTTAGAATTTAACTCTTATTGTTAAAGATATGCGTTATAGAATACCAATTATTTACTTATTTTTTAATTCTCTTATGTAAATTCTAATATTACTATTATTTTAATACTATTATGAAAAGAAGCAATTTAAAGTATACTTTAATATTGTTTTTTCATAATTATATTGAAAATCGAAGAATGATGTTAAAATTGTTCCTTTAAAATGATTAAAAAAAAAGACTTCTATACGTGACTTCTATAATTTATGAAAATAAGGCCATTAAAATGAAAAATATTATTTATCTTTTCTTTCTCATTCTCGAAATGAATAATAATATAGAGTAACTATGATAGATATTATACAGTAAACTCCCCTATAATACGAGATATGATACATAAGATACATTTGTGAAAAGCACATATAATGAATTAAAACGAGATGATTACTTAATTTATTGTGTATTATTCATTAATTATTTATTAATATTTATTAGTTATATAATTAATTGATTATTTATAGATAGTTAATCTGTTATATAACTAATAAATTAATTATAAATAATTTTCTTATTTATTGATACTTTAATTAACCCTTTTATATAGCGCATTGAATGAAAATTACGTTATATAAAAGCCCTTTGTAATATCTTTAATTTATTATAAAAATTCGAATTATATGGTAATTTACTGTATAGTACATATGTTTATCTTTTAAAATATAATATTAATCAACATATATGTACCACAAAATATCTCTTACATGCAATTAAATCGTCAGATGTAGATTACTTAATGTAAACTATATTGTACTAAGTACGGATAGAAAAAGAAAGCATGAAAAACATTTTTAAGATTTGACGAATACTTATTTAGTTTACAAAATAATATCTTATAAATGAGATAATTAGTATGCGAGTTAATTTGGAATATAAATATATAATAAAACAAAGAATATAACAAATTACTCTAGCAGGTACACCTATGTACATTAATTATAGATGTTATCAATACTAAATTTTTAATAAAGTCGCTCACAAGAAGTAATTTTGTAAGAAAAATAAAAGTTCGACATTTAACATTTCATTTAAATATCTTACAGTACTTTTGCATAAAATAATAATGAAAACGTAATAATACAACACATACATTTTTTATTAGGATAAAAGATAATAAATGTAGCCACTTTATTAAAATATTATGTAATAGAATTAATATATAATCAGATGCATGCTGTTTTAAAAACAGATATTAAAAAGAATATATAAAATCCCAAGAGAACATTAAATCATAAAAATAAGTGAAAACATTTAGATTAGATATTTAACAAAATATTACAAATCTTTGCGAAGCAGTTATTAATATATTTCCATTACTGTTAACTTATTTAACTTTAATGGATGGGGGACTTTTTGCGCATTGCTACAATTATTCGTATAAGATAATAGATAAATTTTTTGTTGCATGATGTAGACATTATTAGGGACGTGCCGCTATCATATATAATATTTTTATAAAAACGTAATATATATATATATAGATATCATTGGAATACGGGCTATAAAATCAGTTAATTTTATTATAATATAAAGCCCGCTAAATGTAACAGTTCTTCATTGTTTATTCACTAGCTTATAATTTCTTTGAAAGCCACGTCCAACCACTAATTTATTACTCACAAATAGTGCCAAAGTCTTTTTGTTTCTTATTCACTAATCTGTTTCACTTCATTCACACATTCTTACACATTTATATATATATATATATGAACGTACGCATTTATATGAATAGTCTATCATTATCAATTGTAGAGAATAACACTATACAATTTGAATAATTGAAAGAAATTGTTAAAGATTCGCAGAGCCATAATATAAGAGGTAGGCGGCAATGTATAACTGCAATTTTAAAATTAGTATGTAGTTGATAGTCTAGTATACCTATCAGATTTTCATTTGCTCTATACTTGATAAAATATATTGATGTTTTATTCTCCATAAATAGTAGAAACAATATAATTTAAAAAAAAAAAAGAAAACAAATATTTTTCATGGATAAAAATAATCACAACAATAGTTTATTATATATATATATAGTTTATAATAGTTTATAATAAATTACATTAACAATTCTTTTTGCATATTTAAACATAACAAAACATCAAATTATAAAACAAAATAGTAAAAAGTATATACATTATACAAAGAATCTAAAATATTAAATACTTTCATTTTTAACAAATTTTTTATATTATAGAAATTATCACAGAAAACAAAAAGTTGATCGTTTCTCAAAAAAAAAGAAATTAATTATAAAGTTTAAATTTTGATATCTTATGGAGAATAATACGATTCAACGTTGAGCAAGGATTAGAGCAAAACTTGACTAAAGTATTTTATACTGGAGATTTATCATAATTCCAATTAAACAAACTCTAGCAATTTTTACTTATAATGATACATATTATTAATCTTCGCTCTCTTGATGCAACAAAAATTATTTTTCTATATCAGGATAAACACATTAGGTTTCATAATTTCTATACAATATTAATATGTTAAACACAAAATACGTATTTAAAATACCTTAATCCTTTCAATGCTATGGACTTTATATTATTTCGAACCCGTATAATTTGTTGAAATATAAATGTACCAGAGACTAGTATATACTAATACGTATACGTTTTGTAATTATTTATGTACCTAATGGTAGTTTTAATGTAGAAGTAAATTCGGCCACGTTATCAACAAATTTTAAACAAATATTTTCCAGTACAACAACAGTGTGAAATAATATAGTGTACGATACCGACAGAGCCACACACATAAAACGTAAAAAAGTATTCAGTCCAGTGTGTTTTATCACAGTAAGTGGACAGCGCATGGCATGTGCGTGTCATTAAAAATTTCAGCGTTGAAAAGATTAAGTATTCTGACGTAAGATTCAATTAGAATATTTATTATCAATTATTAACTGCAGTAGAATTAGTTACAACGTGAAAAAGAAATGATTTCACAGGTAATAGGATATTTAATAAGTACGTTCTATTGCTATAAATCTAAAACTTTGTATGACCAACTCTATTTGTAGTACTTATTCAAATTATCAAGCTTATAATCACGTATTGATCTTATGTGATTATCATTATTTGTAACACACGTACAAAAGGTGAAATGAAGCTGGGATATTTTTCAATATAATCACTCAAACAATTTGAATACTATTGATTCATTACGCTGCTGGAACCACTAGAACATGACAAATGAATGAATAGTACTAGTAGTAGCAACAACGGCAATGATAACAGTAGTATCAAAGCAGTGCTACAACAGTCAACTAGCACACTTAGCACAACTACAATGCTACTTCGTAATCAGACCAATCAGATTCATCCGAGTCTGAAAAAATTGGTACAAAATCTTCAAAATCTATATACATCAAGTTTTCATCTCTGCCTTCAAGGAAGTCCCATAAGATCAAATGCTATGAGAAATAAATTCAATTTTACAATTAGAAGCTTACGTAATTTAACATTATTAATTTAATAATTAATATATTACATAACAAACTATACTTACTTGTATAATATCAGCATCACTATCAGGATTACGACGTTGACGAATAGGTGGACCAACGTCTGCTTTAGTACCATCTGGTAAAGCGTGTAGATAAAAGCATTTATTACCAAATGGACATTTCCCACGACCTTTGTTGAAATATTTGCAATCCTTAGTACTGCAATAAGCAAATTTTATTATATATTTGGAAAGAAGAAAATAATATAAAATATATTTTTTTATTTCTTTTACCTTAATGCATCTTTATAATCCATTATCAATTTTTCTTTTTCTTCTTTTGTATCAACCCAATACATACTAGGGCATACAAAATCAGAAGTGACACGGCATTCTGGACAAGCTCTTATTATTTTGTTATCAAATTGTTTAGCTTGTCTCCATTTTCTAATACAGGTTAAACAAAAACAATGATTACAGTTTGGCAAAATACCAAACCTTTGTTCGCGTGATGACTTTTCCATTATTGTTTCAAAACAGACGCCGCAAGACTTTTCTCTGCTACGTTGAATAGCAAATGATAATTCCATGTCAACTTCATGTTGTTTAACACATGCCTATACAAAAATTAATATTCCATATTGAAATATTTGGTCATAATTCAGTTAGATATTACTTTATATGCTAGCTTGTTATTACTAAGTATACTCTAATATGTTATTAGATATATTTATAAGATCTGATTTGAAATAGTATATTATCCCGGCTAATATTATTCAAGAAATTAACAAATACTAATAAAAGAGTAAATGACTTACAACTTATAAATATACACTCACATTTGTATGCTTTTTCCGAAGTTCTTCATTATATGGATGAAGAGCTGCACGACCACACAATTCACAAATATTTCCGTGTAAATATGTGCAGTTGGGTTTTTTACAAATCCCTGTAGCTTCGGCATATGGACAAAGAGGTTGCAATGAAGAATCAAAAGCTTGACCCAATGGACTTACAGCTTGAGCATATGTAAGAGGTTTGGATGTACCAGTTGATGTTCCTGAAGTATTAAACATTTCGTCGTTGGATGTAGAAGAACCAGCAACTGATGAGATAGTCGATGGTATAAATTCAGGAGCTTTAACCCATTCTTCAGCCACATGAATACTTCCCGTGCTGCAAACATAAATAATTCTGATATCATTATTATTTTCTAATAAAAAGAAACTGTTTCAACAAAATGTATTTTCTAAATATACTTAAAGGTCTTTGCTATATTAACACATTAAATGTTACGTCAGTCACTAATGATTGACAGCATACTTTATGTTTAAGTTGCGTCAGTCACCACTGACTGATATTCCTGTGTATATCTCTGGCTAACGGATTATCATGGTCTGAACAGAAAGTTAAATAAAATAGGTTTAGTGCTTAACGCGTTAAAAATTTTTGATTCTAAAGTTTTAATTTCTTTGAATAGTTTTCAATTATTATCAATCAGATATCAAGATTTCTGCTTTATTATCTGAAAGATCAAAGAGGAGAATACTTTTTAAATATAATTGTTACATAATACAGTATATGTTACATACGTATTTTTTAGCTCCATTGAAGTTGTAGTAGTGACCGTACGTTGCTTTAATGAAGAATTTTCTCGTAAATTGTTTTGTATACAAGCGTTATCGGTAGGTTCAGAGTCATGAAGAAAATGGCACTGACTACCATACTTGCACGTGCCATATTTAAAAAAGCGACAAGTAGTATTGGATGGAATACTGGCCAATATTTCTGCTTCAAGTGTTCCCGGTTCATGACGTGTAGATTGAACATGACGATATCTGCAATTATTTCCTCCACGACACAAGCCATTTTTAAAAAACCTAAATGTAACATAGATACAAGAGATTAATATAAATATACATGTTAAGATTAATTCTATATAAGTATGATATTGAAGTAATTAATATTTGATACTTTGGTACTCTATAATTTATGTTGTAAGTTTGATTAACTATTTAACAATGTCTAAACATATAGATATTTTTCTGACTAATAAAAAAAAACATATCTATTAACATAAGTTAAAGGACATTTCATAATTGAAATGAACTGCTATCTTAGTTTAATAATTTAACAGATTTAAATTTCACGGTTGTAAACAGTTTAAGGAATTGTGTCAATATTTACATTAACTTGTTTACATATTACATATATTTATAATATTTCTTAAGTAGTACAATTAATTTAAAAATGTTAAAATAGTTTATAATAATTTGATAAAATTATCGATAAGAGTCAATATAGTTTTTGAAAATATAAGTTCACATCATCTTACCGGCAAACAATACTATTATGTGTCCAATTGTCGGCCATTTTCTCAAGCTTCCACTGTAACAATGATTAATGACGCGTTCTCCGAGAGTCGCGTGTAAATACCAGCAAATATTTCGATACGAATAAATTCACATATGATGCAGAACAACCGTCTTTATGGGATCTTGAAAGTTGTTCTGAAAATTTCAAATCAAACGTACAACCGTTCGATCACGCAGTAGCCCTTTTCTTGTCTCCTCCCAAAACCATTAAGACCCTTCACAAACCCACACTTTATATCTTGCCAAGGGCTTATACTCTGCCCTCTGCATATATCAGTCTATACTGTATCGTAATTCCCTATCTCAATGTAATATTCTGATAGTTAAAGAGTTAATATGTACATAACACATATGCATTTAAGATACATTACACATATGCAAGTATTTAACCGAAGTGAATGCACAATTGCGCTTTATCGCGCATGCGTTAAAGCTTCTGAGCCTTATCATTCGTATGGTATATATATACCATATATATATGTTGGTACATGTATATATATACACGCTTCTGTTTTCTTTTTACTCTTTCTGAACATCGATAATAAAAAAAAATATTAGATTGAAAATTAAAATTATATTATTTAATATTCTTATATATTATTAATAATAATTTAATAGTAACAATTTAACAAAAAAGAAAAATATCTTAGTAAATTTCTTTGATAAAAAATAATGAATTTAAATTATTTGCGCTTAATGACCACATCGTCCAATTGGTTTAAAATTTAAACTACATGTTATTTATATAAAGAATTGTTTTTAGAAAAACAGAAGTTTTAATTTAGTAATTAATAATCATCAGTATAATTTCCTATCAAACTATTTTGTTCAAAATTTATAAAATAATTCTAGTTTCTTGGATAAATCATTACGATTGATTTGAATTTTATAGAAGCGAAATAATTAGTATTTTTATGTTATTGTTGATAAAAATTTAAATTTTATATACATGCTTGTATAATATTAATATGATAAATATCTTTTTTTATAATTGGACTCTTACCAACTGCTGCTATTTAGGAATACCGGTTAAAGATGATATATGAAATGGTTGGTAGTTGCATGTATACATAGTTTGCCGCCACGATTGTTGCCCTAGCTATAACATTTGTATATTTTAGTTATTTATGCAAATCCAATTCGAAAGAGATAGAATGTGTGTTTCTTGTGAATAATAAAAGGTGATTCTTCTTTAATATAATTATTTGATATTCTTACCGTTTGAAGTGCATTTTATTTTTCAATGTAAAATTCGCGAAGTGTGAATAAAGTTCTGAAAAAGAGAAAAAAAATTATAATTAAAAAGAAATATTTATCATTAATTTTTATTTATTTAATAATAAAATAATGTATGAAAAATTATTCTACATTATTGTGAAAAATATTTATATATTTAAAAATAACATTGAAAGTTCCTAAATTATATTCTAGAAGATTGTAAGTATTGAATACAATATGGCGTTCAAGTTGTCTTTATCATCCTAACCTTAATTGATTATGCCGAAGAAAACAACACGATAACGAATAAAGCAATATTTAATTAATTATATAAATATAAATAAAGCCACGTGTTGTTAAATGTAAATAATGCAATACTTTCAATTTTCTTAAAAAGAGTGTCATATTTTCATTTAATTAATATATCTTTTTTATGTTTCACAGCACTTGTTTTTCATCGTCATTCCTTATTGCTTTGTCTGTTACTTAAGAGACGAAATGAATAAATAGCATACAAGCATAAAGTGTGTTATATATGATATTAATGAATATTTAATTATTAATTTATTGTTTCAATGCAACATAACGATAATGACTGAAAATGGTATAATACATATGCATGAAGATATTAATATTATCTAAATTAGATAAGAAATATTTGTACAACAATAATAACTATATCTAATATAATGCAAGATGGATATTAATTACAGCAGTATATAAGTTTTTACAGTAAGTAAAATATAAATCCTTTTATATACAAATAAATCGTAATTCCAATTTTATGTATTTTCAAACTTTAATTTGTCTCTCATTATAGGTATATAAAAAGATAATTTTATGATTATTTGTAATAATGGATTTAAATATTGACATGACATCAACTGAAACATCTAATGTACTATCTTCAGTACAAAGTGATACTTGTATAAAGATTAATAATAAAAATGAAAATTCCACAGAAAAATCGATGTGTGAAACAATAGAAGGTAATGAAGAAAATGTTAGTGAAAGTACTCAATCGGATAAAATTATAAATGATAAGGATATAATTATTGATACAACAAAATCAAATGTCGAAAACGCAGATATGAAAGAAACTACAAGTGATTCAAACATATGTATAGATAAAATTTCTAAAGAACGTAATTTAAAAACACAGGAATCTACTTCAGGAATTACTGATAAGCATATGGATCAGTCTCTTACAAATAAAGAAACTACCAGTTTAGCAATTCCTGATGTCAATGTCTTAAGCGAAATTTCAAATGAACAATTAGAAACTAATAATTTAATAAGTAAACAAAGTGTTAATGATCTAGAGGAAACAACATCACAAAATACTAATCTAAAAACCATTGAAGATCGATATTTAGAAGAAAATGTAAACATAGCAGATGTAACTGATATAATAGAGCAAAAATCTGCAATAAGTATGAATAGTACGGAATTAACTTCAAATAATACAGATACAAAAAGTAAAAACTTAAATGTTGCACAAGAAGATATTGATGTATCAAACATAGATCAGGGAACTTCTGACAAAAATGTATCTGTACCAGAAAATACTGAGTTTGTACAATTCTCACAAGATAAACATGGTGATTCGCAAATTGAAAATCAATCTATAGACGCTGAAGATCCTTTTGCTGGGGACAATTTGACTTCTGAAAATGTTGAGTCAATGGATGTAGATAGTCCTATGGAAACAAATGTTGATTTTTCAAAGCTATGCGAACAAGGCGATATTCTGCAAAATATTGTTCGTACAAGAGATATTGATTTTAATACAAAATTAAATAATAGTAACAAAGTGAATTCATTACAAGAGGATGAAAGAGATAAGATTTCTGTAGATAATGTAGATCATTCAACTATTTCAAAAAAATGTTTTGAATCTATGCCAGATAAGTCAGATTCATCCGTAACAATTAATGCAGAGAATAAAAATAATCTATCAGAGATAGACATATTGTTAACAGATACTGCAGAATCTATTAATGAGTGTAATAAACATGCAAAGAAGGATGCAGAAGGTGTAACACCGATAGAAACAGAAGAAGAACAATCTAATATATTGCCTGGACAAGATGATGAATTGTGTATTATTCCAGACAGTATGAAAATTATAGTACCAGAAAAAGTAACGGAAAAGAAGAATAACGATAAAAATAAATCAACATTGGATGAAGTTGTTATTCAAGAAGAGGGACAAAAATTAGTTGATGAAAATGTTGAAAGTACTACAGTAAATAATGAAGAAAGAACTATGGTAGAAAATAATACTAACAAAGAGCAGCTACAAAGTATGCAAGAAGAGCATGTGCATGTGGAAAAAAATGTGCCGGTAACTACTGATGTTATAAATCTTGATGATGAATCTAAAAATTCTGAAATAGAAGAAATCTTATCGAAAGATAAATGCAAACAGTGCAATGAAGAAAAATCATGCAAATTTAAAGTAAAGATTGGTACTGATACTTTCAATGTATGCTCTAAAACATGCAAAACATTATTTAAAGCTGCTAATAATAAAGCAACTGACATACCAAGTGATACAGTTAATTCAAAAAGAGATAAACGCTGTGCTAATTGCTTATTAATTATTGAATCGAATGATGAAAAAAATCTTTCATGGGAAACAATGGAATTTTGTAATGAAGAGTGCTTAGGAAAATTTCAAAACAAATATGGTAGCTATTGTAGAAATTGTAATGGTTCTGTTCAAGCAGTAAGTTTAGGAAAATATTGTGTACGTTTTGGTTATGATGTCAGACAATTCTGTTGCTCTACCTGTTTAGAAGAGTTTAAAAAAGGTCTGAAAGTATGTAGTTACTGTCAAAAAGATATAAGTTCAGGTGTAGAAGGTTTTTTAGCTCCTGTCGGTGATAAAGGACAATTTAAGGATTTTTGTACTCAAAACTGCATGGAAAAATATTCAAAAATGAGCTCTGCTGAGCTTCCTAATATAGAAAAGAAATCTTGTAGTGTTTGCCAAGAGGTAAGCACATACATTTGGAAGTTTATATAAAACTATAATATAAGTAATATTTATCATATTGTGCATAATATTATAACAGAATATACTTTTATTATTTTTATTATAGGAAAAATTTGTACATTGTGAAGTTCAATTAGATAGAGCTGATCCAGTAGCTATATGTAGTGAGCCATGTTTTGCAGCATTTAAATTTGTAAACAAAGTTGATCCAGACCAATGCTCTACTTGCAAACAATTTTTCGAATTACAAAATAAGAAAAGTTTTGTTATCTTTTATGAAAATGAAGCCCATACATTTTGTACCAAGACATGTTTAAATATATTTATAATTACTAATAGAAAAATAGTACCTTGTAATTGGTGCAAAGTAAAAAAATATAATTTTGATATGATTAAAAAAGAATTAAAAAATGGGCAACTTATGATGATGTGTAGCTTAAATTGTTTAACATTATACCAGGTATGATATATTATTTTGTCTTAATTTCTACTGTATGTTATTTAAAATTTGTTTTAATGGCTAATTTTATAGGTATCTATTAATGCTGTATCAGCAAAACGTATAAATTGTGACTTTTGCAAAGAATTTTCTCAAGCACAATATCATTTAACGATGTCAGATGCAACAATACGTAATTTTTGTTCATACAATTGTGTTATGAATTTCCAATCTCAATATACAAAATCTCCGATAACAATACCATCAAGCGATGATCCTGTTCCGACAGGAATGCCAAAAAGAACAATGCCACAAAGGACTACAAATCAGAGTACATCAAAAGTAAATGAAATACAAAATAAAAAAAATATGCCGGTTATATCTTCGGTGACAAGTTTAGCGACAATAGGAAATGGACAAACTAATCCGTCTGCTACACAAAATAACGTAAATGCAACAGTTCAAAATCAAGTGCCACAAATCATTTATAAGCAACAGATTATCACAAGACCGCTTAGTCCAACAAATATTCATAATAAAATTACCCAATGCAAACCCTTAATGCATACAAAGGGTGTTTCTGTACGTCCACATCCTTGCAATAAGTCGACACAAACAGAAGAAACTCAACAAATGGTTATTCCGATACCAGTACCAATCTATGTTCCATATCCTGTACATATGTTTAGTATGCCTTTTCCGATACCATTACCTTTTCCATTGCCTATACCTGTTCCAGTTTTTATACCTACAACAAGAAATAGTGCTAAAGGAATTTTTAAGGACATTAAAAGAATACAAGAAAAAATACCAGCTGATCCTTTTGAAGCTGAACTTCTTATGATGGCTGAAATGGTAGCTACAGAAAAAAAAAATAATGAGACTGATTCTGATTCTGCAGAAGAAAGGTAAAGATATAAAAGGAGTTTTTATAGAATAGTAAAATAATATCCAATAAAAAGAAATGCATTTTTATTTAATATTTAAGTAAATCCTTTGATATTTATCTTAGTTTGGATCATTTTTTTTTAGAGATGACGATGGAGGTGATCATGATAATGCGCATAGTGATGGTTTTAATCCAGATGGTGTCGATTCTAACAATACTTTTGGTGATATGTTACAAATGGCATTAAAAATGGCTACTGGAGAATTGGATGAACCAGCAGTTGACCTAGAAGCTGCTTTAACGCCAAATACAATAACAGCAACTCAAGCTCCAGCACAATCTGAAGCACCTCTAGATAACGATGGTATATCAAAGATAAATTATTTATTTCGGAATCTCATATACAGGATGAATTAACTAAGATCGACCACCCAAATAACTTCTGCAATTTTAGTGATAGGGAAAAATGCTAAAAGCAAAAGTTATTAGCTATCAAGGATCTAGTCATTTTATAAGAAACATTTTTTCCCACATAAAATTGTAATTCCGTTAAAAAAACAATAACAATGACTTTTAAATTAACTACGCATTTTCAATCGGGAAAAAATTGTCTCGACAATAATTTACATTTGAAACACAGTTTCCTATTATTGAAATTGTGAACTTAGAATATATATATATAAGAAGTAGAGATAAATAATATAAAATAATATTGTGCGTATTTTGTAGTTCCAATAGAACGTTCAATGTCTTCCCGTGGCAGAAAACGAGTAGTTCCATATAAATCTCGATCTACTCCAAATAAGAAAGGTAGACGTGTTTCTGCTGCTAATGATATGCCACTCATGCCACCTCCGGAACCTCAGCCACCACCTCAACCAAGAATTATGGAGCCTATTGAAAAGCCGGATGCAAATATGGCTTTAAAATATACATTTGGAGTTAACGCTTGGCGACAATGGGTAATTTTGGAAATATTACATTAAATTAAATTTATTAACTTTACATGTAAATTTCTTTCTACATTTTTGTTCAAACAGGTAGTAGCAAAAAATGCAGAATTAGAAAAACAAAGTACACCATTAAGGAAAATGAAACTGTTTAAAACAGATCTTTTACAACTTACAGCAGATGAGTTGAATTACTCGCTGTGTCTTTTTGTAAAAGAAGTAAGAAAACCAAATGGTGCCGAGTATGCTCCTGATACAATATACTACCTTTGTTTGGGTAAATTAATATATATATATATATGTATATATGTATGTATATATAATTATATATATATATGAAATAGTTTTAAATTTTACTAAGCATTTGTTTTAATTATATATGAATAAGTATAAACTTAGTATCATATACTAAGTATGCTTACTTGTGTTTTTGTTTTAGGAATACAGCAATATTTATTTGAAAATAATAGAATAGATAGTATTTTCACAGATTCATATTATGAAAAATTCACAGACTGTTTAAACGAGGTTGCTAAGAAATTTTCCGCTCTTTATAGTGATACACGTAAGAATATTTTAGTGTTATAATTATAAACATATTATTTAGAAAAAATATATAATCATTCTATACAAAAAATTCCTATTAGATTTTATTGCTTAACAATGTTAAAAATTTATTAATATATGCTGCAGAATACATTGTAACAAGAGTAGAGGAAGAACATCTGTGGGAATGTAAACAATTAGGTGCTCACTCACCACATGTACTTTTAAGTACACTTATGTTTTTTAACACTAAACATTTTAATCTTGTGGTAAGTATATACATACAACTATTATAAAATATACTATAATTTTGGAATGCTATACAAAATAATTTATTTACAGACTGTAGAAGAACATATGCAACTATCTTTTTCTCACATAATGAAACATTGGAAACGAAATCCAGCAGCACAACCTGCTACAGTTGCCGGAAAAGTACCTGGTTCAAGGAATGTACTTTTAAGATTTTATCCACCGCAATCAGCTCTTGGTATGTATAAAACATATAGAAATATTTGTATACATATAGCATTATTTAATTGATTATTAAAAATTATACGGTAAATAAATTTTATATAAATGTAAACACAATCTTTTCAAATGCTTTATTGTTAAAACTTGTTTTTAGAAGCTAATTCACGCAAAAAGAAAGTTTACGAACAACAAGAAAATGAAGAAAACCCTTTAAGGTGTCCTGTCAAACTATATGAATTTTATTTATCTAAGTGGTGTGTATTTTTTATTATAATATTAGAATTGTATACGGAGGCATAAATCTCCGAATTACACTTAACCGTGTTTTTTTATAATTTTATATTTATATTATATATTTTTTAACATCTATATTTCAGTCCGGAAAGTGTTAAAACACGCAACGATGTATTCTATTTATTGCCAGAAAGAAGTTGTGTACCCGATAGTCCAGTATGGTATTCGACTTCACCACTTGCCAAGGAACACTTGATAAAAATGTTATATCGCGTTAAAATGGTTAAAGAAATTAACATAGCTTTATTGACCAGTTAGTTACATTTTCATTAATTTCATTTTTATTAATAGAAAAAAATGAATCGTTTTTTTATGTATGTTATGCTAAAAAAATCTATCGTTTTTTATTTCAATGATAATGTATTTAAGATTAATTATTTGAATCTTATCATTTCTATTGTAAATTTTTCATTTCCGAATAAACATAAATTCTTACTAAAAATAAAATATAAGGAATATACAGCAAGTATTCTGTTTGGGAAACATCTATAATAAATTTTAATTTTTCTACTTTTGTATGTCCGTGACCTCGAATGTAGATGACTATTGAACTTATTTTGGAAAAGGGCTACAATTAATTATAAGGGTTTAAAAATGCAAAATTTCATTTAAAAAAATGACGGTAACTTCCAAGTTTTCTATGCGTCCTTATCTAAGAAAAAATGTTCCCCATAGCATTACTGACTTCTTGATAATTAATTATTTTTACTTTAAACTTTTTTTTGTGGCACTATAATTGAAGTTATTCGGGTAACTAATCTTAATTAACTCACTCTTATACTAAATAATTAAGGGCAAAAGCAACAAAAATAAACCATTTATATAAAACACGGGAATAGCCAAGTATAATATATACATAGATGCAATTTTTAAAGTTTCTACTTGTGTAAACTGTTTTAAAAAGCAATAACTGTAATACGAATAAAATGTGAGGTAATATAATATACAAAAAATATGGAAAATTGCACAATATATATAATTAATGCAAATGAAATGGTCATATATATATATATATATAACTTCTCTAAATTTAAATATAAATAGTTATTATTAGCCTGTATATATATATATCATTTATAAGATAAAATATATAGTAACTGTAAATAGGATCAGTATACTTTTAAATATAAATGCATTTTGAATAATGTATTCTTGTCATTTTTTCATGTGTGTGTATTCTTGTATTTTACACTATAAATAAGAATAGTAAATATTTGATAATAACAGTTAATAAGGATACTTTATCTTTAAATATTTCCCTTTTTGAAAATTTAAAGTTATGGTAATTTTTAATAATTATTATAATTATTGAATATTAATATAATTATGATATAGAATAAAATCAAATTAGTAACATTAAACTTAAAGAAAGTTCAAACATATGAACCGTTATTTCTATCAAATACTATTATTGACATTACACTGTGATACATATGACATTATAATGTGTACATAAAAATCACTAATTAATTGTATTCAATTAATAAAAAATATTTGGAGACAACTATTGGAAGAAATTAAAGGATACTTTTTATCTATGCTGACATAAAATATAAATTTATTTCCAAATTAAACATACGTTTAATAATAAAATTTATCCACTTTTTTTGGGACGTACAAAAGTACGTGCATATTTTTGTTTATATCGAACTATTTCTAAATCGCGAAGACTTGATTGCACTTCTGCAAATATATCACTTTGTTCTTCTTCAGGTATTGTTTCTCTAATTATATAAAATGAAAAATTTTAAGATTAAAAATGTATTATAAAATTTGTACAACAGTTTCTATGAATATATATTTTTTTCTTGCTTACCTATAAGCTTTCATGAGATCATATTTTTCCCAAGGTTTAGCAGCTGCTTTAGCCTTCTTCAATTTTTTTCCAGAAACATTTATATTTGTAATACCTTTTAACTCTTTCCGTTCCCATCTTTCTAGCCATGGTCGTGGATTAAGCGGTACTACAATATCATTAACAGGAACAGGAGAACCTTCTGGTAATAATTCTGTTTCCATATCAAATGGAAAAGTACTATATTCTAATGGGGCGTCTCGTAAATAAAATAATTCATCATCTAATCTTTTTTCGAGTCTAAAATAGAAATATTTATAAAATCAATTATCTATTAACACATTCACTAAAGTGGTGTGAAAAAGAGATTTTAATCATATCCTAGAACTTATTTGTTACGTTGATTACCATTACAAATATGTGACACTAGTAGCGAACATTAATATTTGGAATAAAATAAAAAATATTATATTAACATTTAAATAATTACCTTAAACATTCAATTTTTTGAAGCGATGGATCATATATATCAAAAGAAACTTCAATGCCTTGATTATCTACTACATTCCTTAGAAGAAATGATGCTCTTAATCCGCAACCTTTTCTACTTATACATATTCCAACAAATTTATTTACTTTTCCAGGGGCATGTGGTTCGGTATATGTTACAGATAATATTGATCCAACATAGAATTCAGGAACATCTATCTGAGTTCTTCTTGCAATCATATCCATACGTTCTAATTTTTCTCTGAGATGATTACGATATTGTGGATTTGGATCAGGCAGAAATTCTGGATAAATGAATCTATAATTTAATGAAACTTTTCCATCTTTTAAATCTGGATTTACATTTGTTGTGTTCTGGTTATCTTTTTCTAAACTTTGCGTTGATACTGATGAACAACATCGTTGTATTTCTTTTGCTACAAGAAAGAAAATAAGTAAATCATAAACATAGCTTTTAATAAAAAATTGTTAAAGAGGTAGTTAAATCTTCAATAATCAAAATAACAAAATTTGAAATTGTTATATGTATAAATATGTGACAATTTATTAGATCTAATAATGAATGTCATTTTTGTTTCATGCATTTATGAAATTGTTTTCTGATAATCTAAACGATATAACCCTTTAAAAAATGAAATTAATTATTATTAGACTTTATAATTAAAGAATTAAAACATAAAATATAATGTTAGATTATAATATATATGTAATATATACTCAATGTTCTCGTTATATATAACCCTAGTCTAGTTTTATGTGATAGAATTTCCATAATAATAGGCATATTGAACGATAAAAATTATTTAAAAAGTTTATATTCTTTATTAAACATAAGTTGCACACTTTCTTCCAATTTTTTATAAACAAATAGGTTATCTTATAATTTTTCCTTGTGTGTCAATTCGTGGTCAATTGTATTATGAAGTGTAGAGGTAAGGAAAATCATCTGTGTATATAAAAAGTGTCCGTCAAATGCATTAAATTAGGGTGGCGCCACATTAGTATCAGGGTAAATTTTAAAGGAAACGCCAAATATTATTAGAGTAAGATTGAGAAATAAACAAGGAAAGAAAAAACTTCCGCATACTTCAAATCGTCTACAATTGCTACTTCATACCATACCCTTTGTCTACACCAGCGCCATTCTGGAAGGTTTTTGAACTGTTATTTATAGCATACGCTGGACACTTTTTCAAATTTTCCCCCATATGAGATGATTCTCTTTACCTCTACCCTCCATAATTGTATGCTACAAACTTAAAAACAGTTTAGACAACCTAAGCAATACTAATAATACTACTCGGCAATTGACCTGCGTTTTGATAGCAGTGAAGTGCACCAGATGTCACTAGGGATGTTTTCCATATAGTTAGATCACATCATTTCTTTCTTTCAATATTTCTCGTTAAAAGAATCACCATGGTAAGTTGAGTTGTTAAATTTTAATCTTTATTTATTTGCGCCATCATTATAAAATTTTTGTCAAATGTATCAAAAATGTTACTCCTTATAAAATTATATTAAATAAAATTATATATTTTTTGTTATTTTTCTTAGCAAAAAAACATAACCTATCAAAATACTATAGAAATAATGATATTATAAGTTTTACATTTATTTGATAATGATTGATTATTTAATTGTTTGTATTTTCTTCGAGAATTATCAAAAACGTTAAAATATATAAATTATTTTTAATTGTTTCAGGGGAAAGTTAAATGTTCCGATTTAAGGAGTAAAGATAAAAAGGAGTTGCTAAAGCAACTTGATGAGTTGAAGACGGAGCTTACTAGCTTGAGAGTAGCTAAAGTAACCGGAGGAGCTGCTTCAAAATTATCTAAAATGTAAGTTTTATTATAAACAAGAAATACTTTTTTTTATACCTATTTATCAATAAAATTAAAATTTATTATTAGTGTTTATAAATAATTAATACAATGTCTCACTTTCTTATAGCCGTGTTGTGAGAAAAGCCATTGCTCGTGTATACATTATTATGCACCAAAAGCAAAAAGAAAATCTTCGTTTGCTGTTCAAAAATAACAAATACAAGCCATTAGATTTAAGGCCAAAGAAAACCAGGGCAATACGCCGCAAGTTAACGCCTTATCAAGCTAGCAAAAAAACATTGAAAGAGATTCGCAAACAGTCTATATATCCTCTAAGGAAATATGCTCTGAAAGAATAATATGCATTGTTTTTACATATAAATAAAACATAAAAATAATAATTTATTTTTTGTTCATTTTTCTTTTTCCTTATACTTTACCTTAAATATCATATTTTTATGATATATTATTCGTCTCGCTTTAGTTTTTATTATATTGTAATTTGCTTGATAAAAAAATAACAATAACAGAATTTTGTTGTTAAAAGAATTGTTTTCAGATGTACTCTATTTTTATTTTTATTTTCATGAATAAGTCCAAAAATTATTAATATCTTTATATACACTAAACACATTGTTTAATATCAGTAAATTAAGTATATATAATATTATTTATATTAAAAGGTATATCTTCTTATTCGAATAATCATACAGTGATAAGTTTTCCTGAACACCATGGGCATGGGTGAAAATTCGATGTAACTGTGCATTGATCTTTACAATCTTTAATTTCTGTTAAAAGATCAATAATTTGAGACGTTGTTTCATCATTTGATATTTCTGATACAACATTATGATTTTCTTTCGTGTTTTCCGGTGTTATTACATCTTTAGTTTCTTCTATACAAATAAATTTTTTTATTTTTTTTTTTTTAAATTTATTATATCAGGTAATTATATATTATGACTTTATCTTTTAATTAACATACCTTTATGATCAGAAATATAAAGTCCTGTGTTGTCTGTAGCAATAGATTTTTTTGTTATCAAATTTGTTACTAATTCTTTTAGCTTATGCAATTGTTCTTGTTGTTCATTTTTTTGTTCTATAAGTTGACGGAAAGCTTCATTTTTTTCTTTTGCTCTTTCTTGCAAAATAGCACGTTGCCTTTGGTACAATGCAATATATTCACCTGTATATAAATTATAGATGAAAATGCGTGTGTATTTTTTGATAAAATATCCTTCATATACAGTTCCAAATGGTTCTTTTTTCGTGGGGAATGAATTTAAGTTATATAAAGGTTAAATTAAAATTGTATGATTATCATACCTATTGTCTCCGTTTCACATTGAAGCTGTAAAACCAAATGTTCTAATCTTTGCTTTTCATCGAGTACCTCAGCAAGTTTTTCCATTGTTTCCTTGAATCTCTTCTCCAATTTCTGTAAAGGTTCTAACGAATGCGAGTCAGTCATAGTGGAACGTGATATAGTTTTAATTTCTCTAGTATTAAGAATATCTTTATCAACGTTATCATTATTATTTCTTAATATTTCATTAGTCACATTTGATTCATCTACTCCATTATTTTCCTTTTCTGTTTTACCATGATTCAATTCTTCAACGAGCTTTTCATTTTCTCTCTTTAAATCATCAATAGTCGACTATAATTACATAAATACAAGTATGTATATAAAATAATTAAAAAATAAAAAATATTTTATTAAAAATAAAATAAATTTATATTAGTAAACTTAAATACCAAAGCTTTGTGAAGTTCTTGCTGTAATGTTTGCGTATAATGTGCTTGAGCTTGATAATGATGTATTTGATCAATAATTTGAGCATTCTGTAAATTTTCTTTTTCTAATTCTAAACAAGATTCTTCTTTCGCCTTTAAACAATTTTTCAAAAATTCTACTTCTGACTCTACTTTGTTAAGTTCTGAATTCAATTTTCTCCCAATAGTACGTTCTGATTGTAGTTGCTCTGTTAAATCTAATTTAGTATTGCTCTGCGTGTGAACGTTGTAATTTAAAAAAAGAATATAACAATTAGATTCTATACTATTCGTAAATATTAAATAATTATGATTAGTTACAATTTTTAAAATTAAGATAAATTGATATATATATAATATACATATAAAATGTATACACTGAATAATTTATATTAAAATACTTGCAAGTATAATAAAAGCATCATGCATCTCATTTAACTGTTTTTTAAGCTGTTGGTTTTGTGATACTGCTCTAGATGCACCGAGTTGTTCACTCTCAAGAGCCTGAAGCAGTTTTGGTACATCTGTACTTTGATTCTCATTATTTTGTAATTGTTGTAGTTCTTTTTTTAAAATTTCTATTTCTGTTTCCTAACAAAAAAATAAATACAATTTATTTACAAAAGTAACACATCAAACACTAATAAATATAGTGTATAATTTCGTATTTTACTTTTTCGTTTATAATAATATGAAATCTCTCTTGTGCCAATGTAAGTTCATCAATTTCCTTTAATAAAGTATCCGTATGATGTTTGTGATTTTGCAGTGGAAGCAACTCTTGAACCTTTTCTTTTTCAGATTGCAATTTTTGTTCAAAATCTGATAAACGTTCTATATAACTTTTTTCTCTAATTTCCATTTCGTTATTTAATTTTTTTGTATGTTCAAGCTACAAGTGTTAAAAAATATATAAAATAGAGTTTATAGTTAAATAATATATGGTAACAATTATTCAAGGTAATTTTTTAAAAATACTTAAAATAAGAAAAAAAACTTGTAACAATAATAAATTAATTACATACTTCATTAACCAGTGTTTCTTGTTGCGTTTCTAATTGACGTACATAGTTTTGATATTGTTTACTTGCTTCATCATTTTCTTCGCTCACTGTTTTAATAGTTTCTCTCATTTGTGCTACTTGTTGCTCAAGCATAGTTACATTATGATGTTGATTTTCCAACACCTCTAAATCTTGAGATGTACTTGTTAGCTAATATAAAATAATATATTTTTTGATCATCTCAAAAATTCATAATAATGTTCAGAGAAGTGAATTATAATAAATGTAAAAATGAAATTATACCTGTTGTATTTTCAATTCATTCAATGAAAGTAAAGCAGCCTTTTCTTGTAAAGTCTGTTGTACATTGATTAATTCGCTATTTTTGACATTTAATTTCTGTTTTAATTCTGATACTTGTAAATTCAGTTCATCTTTTTCTTTCCTATAACGATAAAACAAAATTTTATCAACAAATTTATCGAAGTTTATTAACAAAGATTTTTCTTGCCTCAATTTTATATAACTTCTTGGCCAAATAAAAAATAATCATATGAAATGCTATTAATATAAATCACATACTTTAACTCAGAATATTTTTCATTAAGTTCTTCATGATTTTGTTTCACTTGTTGAGCAATTTTTCGAGCTTCCTCAGCATCATTTCTTATAACATTTAATTCTTTTTCAAATTCAGATGAACGAAATTGAGCATATTTCAATTTTCCAGATAATTCTTCAATCTCTTCTATAGATGAATAGGTATATTTATAATTAAATAATGAAATATGATATACTAACAAGAAAAAATAAATCATTTTCTCTACATTTAGAAACATGCATGTACATAGATGCACATATGCGTTAAATTTATATAAATATATATCATTTAACAGATTATCTTATATATAAAAATATGACTAAAACGATACAATGCTAACCTCTATTGTTTTTAATAGTTGTTTCATTTTTACTTAAGATCGAAGTAAGCTCTGCTTTTTCCAAAATTAAAACATTAGTTGTTTGTACATGAATCTGCAACTGTTCCTTCAATTGCTTAGTCTCTTCCATCAGCTTTGCCTCAACTTCTGCATCTTTAGCAGCAAGTGTAGCTTGTAGTTCAGAAATTTTATTACTCTGTCCCATTTATAAATTTGTGCATTTATATACACTGTGTAACACAGAACATAAAGAGAAAAAATGGTTTGATAGAAATAAAGGAATACTTACATATAGTTTAACTTGACTTTGTAATTGATTTACTATTTGATTTTGATGCTCTAAATAAGTTACATTCGGATTCTGAGAATATGTGTCAGAATCAAATGTTTCCCATTTATTATTATTATCAGTATTTTCTTCAGGCTTGTTTATTGTTGTATTATCTGTTTGTAAAGTATAATCATTTTCATTTTTATTTTTATTTGTATTAAAATAATCAATGTTTTTTTCGTTAAATTCCAATATTGTTTGCTTTTGTACTTGACTGTTATCCATTTCGGATAATACTGGTACATTTGTCATTTCAATATTAGCATCTTGTTTAGGAATATCTTCTGCATCTGTCTTCTTTATACTTATTTTATCCTCATTTATCGATACAAAATTAATTGTTTCTGTATTTACATGAGAATCCTTACTATCTACTGGAAATGTAAAGCTTTGCAAAGTATCGTTTGTAGGAACATTGTGATCACTTCTTAATTGATTTGCATATGAGTTTATTTCCACAGTTTCATTCTAATGAACAAGTAATAATAAAAAAATATAAGAACATTATTAATTACTATTTTATATATATACATATATAATAAACGTTCATATTCAAAATACCTGTTGTGACAATTTAGTTATCCCATTTTCATTTTTTGACAGTTCCTCTTGTATATTAATTTTTTTATTCTGTTGAAATTCTTTTAACTAGAAAAAACAAAATAAAAGAAAAAGAAGATAATGTTTGTAAAAGTGGAACGTTTAGAAAAATGAAATGACTCATCATATTGCTAAAGTTCTTGTCATGAAATATTAGATTAAATAAAACTGTAATAAAACCATTTTGACGTTGTCTTTTCTTTACTAGAACTATTTTTATAAAAGGAAATATTTTGTGACATTTGTAATAAATGATATATCATATGTTTAACATTTTGATATAGAAAAAGAATGAATAATAAAATATACAAAGTTGTTCAATACGTTAAATAACATTAATGAGATATAAATGTTTTAATAAAATGTTACAATATTTAATCTAATATTATCTCTTGGTATTTTTATTTATTACCTTTTTTCTAGCAGCTAGTAGTTTTTCCGTTTTACTTAAATTCATTGTATTATTTGTTATATATTGGAAGATTTAATCTTATATATCAAACTATGAAAAACTTTTACATCATTTTATTGAAAAACATAGGTATATATTGTAGTCGTGAAGGTTATGAAATGTCTACGTGCCAATTGTGCCATATTGCTATAGCCGTGTCATTAAATATATCCAATTAAATCCAATTACAGATATTTGAATAATTTGTCTTATTTTAGAACAAAATAAAATTGATATTGTTATGAAATATTGTATCATTGACAAAATTAGGCAAATTCATTAAAAACGATATTTTAATTAATTGCTTAAAAAAATTATTTTTGGACAAATTTGAAAACACACCTATTTCGACTAGATACAAGATGGTG
This sequence comes from Polistes fuscatus, assembly GCF_010416935.1. Taxonomy (NCBI): domain Eukaryota; kingdom Metazoa; phylum Arthropoda; class Insecta; order Hymenoptera; family Vespidae; genus Polistes; species Polistes fuscatus. Next base: position 12,309,412 of record NW_025113107.1, on the reverse strand, counting down.
TTTTTGGATCTTAATCTTATGAAACAAATAGTTTATGGTATATAGCAGTCGAAAATGCGGCAAACTGGATTTTATTTCTTTTTTGCCACTCATTGCATTAATTTGCAAGAAAATAAGAAATAATTTTTAAATAATAATTACAATTTTCCTTTTTCTTTTCTTTTTATTAGAAAATTCTATAAATTTAAATTAAAAAGAAAAATAACTACATCTAAAAGGTTAATTAGTTATAAAGTTTATATGTAGGAATAAAAAATGTTTGTTAAGATAATTGATTGAATGAGTTTCAAAAATTAGAATTGCAATTTATATATAAAGAAAATGACACATTATTTCTTACTTTTAATAATTGATTACATCACCTATTAGTATATTTCATTAACATTTTTGTATGAAAATTTGTTAATCGGTGTTATGATAATAAACTATAGGTTAAGCGAAGGTATAGTTCTAGTAAAGTGATTTTAAATAAAGTTTAATCATGGAAAAAGTGCCAGATATACCAACTAACATTAATTTAGATGATCCAAGGTTTCGTATTAGACCATATCAACAAATTATAGCTTCTTGTACAGGTGCACTTATAACTTCTGTATTTGGTAAGTTAACAGTTAATAAATAACAATTGTTAATTATTTTTGAAAACAATATTTTGTATATAATTTAATAATAGTTATTAAATGTTTTCTGTTACATTTATTTTGATTAGATAAATTGGATCTATTCAAGCATATTAAAATAAACTTACTATATTTTTTTCAGTTACACCATTAGATGTTGTTAAAACACGTTTACAAGCTCAACAGAAAGCTACACTTTCTAACAAATGTTTCCTATATTGTAATGGATTAATGGACCATTTATGTCAATGTATTAATGGAAAAAGTCCTAATGAAAAATTTACCGGCACTGTGGTATAAATAATTAATTGAATCGTATTAAATCTTAACAATGTACGTAAACTTCAATAGTTTCTTAACATGAGTATTAATGTTTTATTTATAGGATGCTTTTATAAAAATAAGTAAAAGAGAAGGAATTAGTTCTTTATGGAGTGGTTTGAGTCCAACTCTTGTATTAGCAGTACCTGCAACCGTAGTATATTTTGTATCATATGAGCAATTGAAGATATATTTTAAAGTAATTTACAAACGTTATAAATTGAGTATGTTTGTTTATATATATTTAAATAATGATCGATATTTTTGTAAGCTTGGCATTTGTAGGATAAATATAATAGAAATTGGAAACAAAATGTAAGTAATATAGAACAGCCTTTTTGGATCCCTATGTTAGCTGGAGGCACAGCACGCATTTGGGCAGCAGTTTTAGTTAGTCCATTAGAATTAATCAGAACTAAAATGCAATCGCAGAAATTAAGCTATGCAGGTAATGAGAAAGTAACATATATATTTTTATATAATAATAAAATATTATTAGTACAATTACTTATTTTTTATATCTACAGAAATGACTGAAGCATTAAAAATACTTATTAGACACAGTGGTGTTTCTGGCCTATGGATGGGATTAGGATCAACGCTTTTCCGAGATGTACCTTTTAGTGCTATTTATTGGTTTCATTATGAAACTATAAAACGAATATTTCGAGAGTCATCACAAACTTTTACTTTTAATCTTGCTGCAGGAGCAACGGCAGGATCTGTAAGTTTAAATTTATTATTATTTCTAATTAAAAATAAATAATACATAATTACGTAAATTGATTATCTTTTTCTCTTTATATTTAAAGATAGCTGCATTATTTACTCTACCATTTGATGTAGTAAAAACACACAGACAAATAGAAATGGGTGAGAAGGAAATATATTCAGGTATGTGCTGAATATTTAACAAAAAAGTATAACTATTTTCTTGTATATACAGCAAACAAAAAAAGTAAAACTTTTTTTTAAATATACAGCACACAAAAAAGGTACAACTTTTTTTAAAAATATACAGCATTCATCTAAATTAATTAATATAATTGTGATTACAGATAAACCTAGTCGTAGTAGGAGTACTACAATGACTGTAATAAAAAGAATTTATAATCAGAATGGTATAAAAGGTTTGTATACCGGTTTAATTCCACGTTTAGTAAAAGTTGCACCAGCTTGTGCTATAATGATTGCAACTTTTGAACATGCAAAACGATTTTTCCAAATACATAATGCGAACAAAGTACTTGAATTTAAGCATGATGTATATTTAATACAGAATGAACGTAATATTACCAAATGACATATGTAGTATCAGTTATGATACTAAATTGTATATATATAACTAAAGTTAAAATCATTATTTCCTATTCATATTCTATATTTACTGAATATATTAATGTTTGGAAATATAGAAATCTAAAACAGTATTTAATGTGTAATTAATATAAACCTTGATCGACACTCCCATAATATTTTCATATTAACAAAACTATTGCCTCTTAGAAAAGATATACAAAAAGATATTTTTAATAAAGCTTAAGCATATATATTTTAATAAAAAATAAAATTATTTTGAATGCTAGTCTCTATCATATTATAAAAGAAATTTATAACTTAATTATTACAAGTATGAATTAAATTTTTTTTATTGTTATTATTATAATTATTATTATTATTATTATTATTATTATGCATTTAACATGAAATTTACGTTAAAAAAGTATAGATTTAAATTATATAATTACTTATATAATTTTTAATATCTATTATTTAAAACTTTGCATGTACCATAGAAGTAAAGTCATTTAGAGATTGGTTATTTTAATACAGCTTTAAAAATATGTTACATAAAATTTATAATTTTTTTTTTACCAATTTAAGCAAAAATTGGAGAAACAACCAAGCTTATAATAGCAAAAGAATATTTAATTTTTGTGCATTATAAATTTATAATTATTTGGTATAAAATAAATTTAAGATGATTTGTAATGAGTTTATAATAATGAGCCTAAAACTACAGGATATATCATTTAATACACATATGAATATATATATAATAGTAATTTAAGACATTGTTGCTACCTTAAATATATGTGGTTATTAATAACTATAAATTAGTCATACAATGATAAACATTACTATATTAAATCGTTATACTTACTTATAATTATTATCCATTAGGGCAGCTAAGAAATGTATGTTTTGTTTGCTTATAACAAAATCATATAAATAATATAATGAAAATTAAGTAAATTGAAAATTACTTATAACATATACACATTTGATACTTAATATTTTATATTCCATTAGTATGATGCACAAATTCTATATCCTATGGAATAATAATTAAAAATTGTTTTCCTATCTTTTTATATTATATTGAAGCTTAAATATTGATGCTTGTAATATTTCACGCACTTTAAATTTATTCAAAGATATAATAGATGATTTTTTGAAAATATCTTTTAAATTGCTACTATTTTCATAAAAATAACGATGCTGAAAAAATGTGTGTAATGTGCAATATATTAAGTGTAGGTCACATGTTTGCAAATTTACATTTTTTTTAAAGACAATATGGTGACAAAACCTGTGGTAATTAAACTTGCAAATTAAAATATAATAAAATAAAATGATAAAAGCAGAAAAATATTTAATAGAATTTAATTGTATTTCATATTTCGTTCTTTCTTATATAGTGTTTGTTTGTTTTTTTTTGTTATAAGCTTTTATCTACTATTATGCACTATTCTTAGCAGTTCACTTTGTATTTTACTGCATTATTTCATTTGTAAGCAAATGATTATAAATTATTTACATACTCACAATAATATCTATATGTTATATGGAGTGAAATATCTTTAAATTGAGTAAAAACAGAGCCCTTTTTTTTATTAAATGCAATATACGAGGACTATTCATTCAAATTTAATGAGAGAAAGAGAGAGGTGAAAAAAGATTGAAAGATGGATAGTTCCTTAAGTGCATCTCACTATAAATTTAATGAAATTTTTTCTAACGAAAAGAATATTCATATTAAAAAACAGCATAGTAATGCTGTTTTTACCATTTTTTTCATATTTTGTAATAACTTATAACCAGTAAATTATTTTATTATAATATTAGGGTATAATGTTTTATAACTTTTAGTTTAGAGGGAAACATGTTTCTTATATTATTTCATAAATAAATTCCTTTTTCTGCAACATACATTTGTCATATAATAGAGATTTTATTCTTTCTATATAGTAAGAATCAAATAATATTATATTTAATTATACACGACAATTATATATATATACAATATTTATGTTTCTCTCTGTTACATGAACAGACCTCGTATATGATCAAAAATATGAAAACAGACAGGGTAAAGATAAATTTAAGGACAGAATAATGCATATGTATTCACTTTTACTGCATCATACATAACCGTGATGCTTGTTTTTTTTCATTTTTAACTATTTCTGTGAATGCATAATATGTATACTCATATGAGCATCAATGAATAGTATACCCTGATGTTGTTGGGGTTACAAATTCTTCAAACATATGACATTATGGACTTGTGCATATAGTCTTAAATTTCAAATCATTATGCACTTGCCATATTTATCATCAGTATCTTATTCCATTCTTCCTCCTTGAGACTGCTTCTGTAACATTGAAAACATTGTGAAAATATAAAATGTGAAGCATTAATGTATGGTGTTAAAAATTTAAAAATAATAAAAAATATATAAAAGATTTACATGGAACTTGTATTTAGTTTTGCTAAATAAGCCCAATGATTTTCATTAAATTGTTATCTTGAAAAGAATACTTTCAATAAATAATAATAAGTTCTGTTACAAATCATCTTTACAGTACAATAAAAAACAATATTTTATTATAATCATATCCTGTAATAGTATTTGATTAAATTACATTGTAATATTGATTTAAAATCTAAATTTCAAAAATTGAATTAATGATAAAATAAAAGTTTATAGAGTAAATTGTTTAAAAAATGACAGTGAGTCTTAAAGCTCTATTAAATTATACTAATTAATTAATTATAAAAAAACCGTGTGTGAATACAATCCATATATATCTTGGTGAATATTTTAATTCTGTATTTGACATGTTAAATTTTTTCTAATATTATACAAAGTCATATTAGAATTATTCTTTTTTGGGAGATGATGTTAGATGTAGTATAATAAAATCTACCATTATTACAAGTGTACATTTTAATATATTATTCCTTTTCAACCCTCCATTTATAGTGCATTACAAAAACACGACAAAGACATTCAGCAGTGTTTAATTTTGATATATGTTGAGATAAACTTGACGTACAAATGAACATAAAATTTATAATAAACTAATCAATATTTTCATTATATTGAAACTATGATACTGTATAAAGACCGTACACTAATTTTCTTTCCAATAACTAAAAATTAAGCAATCATACTTCTGGAATATTTGTATTGCATTCGCCTATACACACATTTTAAGCAGCAAGGTAAGTCACTGACAGCACTGTTTACGCATTCCATCAGAACTCATTGTTGGCTTGACATCAATAGGTTCTACATTTTGGGGTCGAATTGTATCTCCCTCTGGTGGATCTCGTATCTGTTTTTGTGATACGATTCTGTATATTTCTGCAACATTTAGATATTAATTATTATTACATAAATATTTTACATTATTTTTATCCAACAAACCTATTTATTCTTCTATTGAAACAAAATAGAGATTATATTTGTATACTTTATGTATACAGCAATTATAACAATTATTTTATACTTATATAATAAATGCACGAATAATGTGTTTTTAATTATTAGGATTAAAATTATTTCAAATTATTCACACTATAATATTTGTATATATGACAAAAACATTTCAATTAAATGAAAATTTGGCCTAAATTATTTGTTCAATATTAATCTACCTGTTAATATATTTTGGAACGCTGTTTCAACATTGGTAGAATCTAAAGCAGAGGTTTCAATAAATGAAAGACCATTCCTTTCTGCAAATGCTTTAGCCTCATCAGTTGGAACTGCACGTAAATGCCTTAAATCTGATTTGTTTCCCACTAACATGATCACAATATTTTGATCTGCGTGGTCCCGTAATTCTCGTAACCATCTTTCAACATTTTCATATGTCAAATGTTTTGCAATATCATATACCAACAATGCTCCAACTGCACCCCGATAATATCTAACGATAAATGAAAATAAATTAATTATGTGCAAAAAAATACTACAAATGTTATCAAATATGTAATTATACATCTAAAATTGTTATTTTAAGGAACTTACGCAGAGGTAATGGCTCGATAACGTTCTTGTCCAGCTGTATCCCAAATTTGAGCTTTAATAGTTTTACCATCTACTTGTATACTGCGTGTTGCAAATTCAACACCTATAGTAGACTTTGATTCCAAATTAAACTCATTACGCGTGAAACGAGATAGTAGGTTACTTTTTCCTACTCCGGAATCACCAATAAGGACAACTGTAATAATAAGAAATAAAGAGATAATGAAAGATAGATACAAACTGTAAAGAACTTTGATAAATGTTATAGTAAAAAATATAGCATATATAGGAACAATAGAAATTTAACAACATACACAAAATCCTTTCTTTTGATGAAGGTAATTTAAAAAGTTATTATTTGAAGATAATTTATATAATAGATTATAATACAATTGCTATAAGAAATTATAATACAAAATATAAGAAAATAAAATTATAATACAAATGCTATAAGAAAAAATCTATTATTTATGTAGAAACTTTTTATTTCTATTATTTATTTCATTGTAAAGTTCCATACATTCAAGAAATAACATTACAATATAAAAATAATTAATTATTAATGCTTTATATACTTCATTTCTCCATGACTATAATGGAAATTTTTCTTTATTCTTTCTTCTGAGATATTAAATCTGTAGATACAGGAATATTATGTTTAAAATGTCACTTATGTATGTATACGTTGGTCATCTTTATTCACGCGCGCGCACATGCATGTACAATAAAGAAAGAGAGAGAAAAAGAAAGAAAGGGAAAAATACTTTGTATTAACTCCTACACACAATGAAGTAAAATTTTCACCCACACTGTTATAGTTATGCTAATGTTAGAAGAATAGGGAAATATCCCGTTATAATATATATTGATGAGTTGAAGAAGAATATAAAAAGAAGCAACATCCTATTTCAATATACATATATTGTATACCAATATGATATACTAAATACTCGAATTTGAAGAAAACATTAACCATAATTTGACATTTAAGATTAAAATGGTAGTTGTGTCAAGCTCTAAGAGAAATATCATCTGATGTCATCACACGTCAACCACATTCTACGAAAATCCTAACAGTCATTCGTGCCCATAGAGCGAACGTCAGCGTGAGTAACGTTCGATTCGACATTAAAGATTTGCTATATACTTAAACTTAATATCTTATCCCAGTACAAGAGAAAAATATATTTTAGACATAAAAACAAATACGTATTATTAACAATGATAGATTAAGAAAAAGATTTCTTTTACCTTTAAATAAATAGTCATATTCGTCATCTCGAGTGCCCATTTCGCTTGCAGCAACAAACTCCTGTAATATAGACCGACGATGCCTCTCTCGATCGAAATACACTACTAAAATATATTTATGTATAAAATATCAGGAGCCCACGGATTGGCTCCTCTTACTTGTTTTGTAACTGTGAATTTCAACTAACGTTCGTTGAAAGACAGGAGATAAAAATATTACGATAAATAGTGCCCACTTCACGCTGATATAATTATTTTCGTTCTTTCAATTTAACTGTACAATATGGCCTCCTTTCTACGCCCCTCCAATACGGAGACTTGCACATGCGCATTAAAGACTCATCCTGCGCATGCGCATATTTGATCATAGGTTATATTAGTGACACTTGCAAACACATAATACGTAAATACTGTATATATTTACGCACGAATTTTAATACTAATTTTGACGTATCAATTTGCGATTGGAAACATATAAATGAAGTAACAAATTATTATTAATTTTAATCTGTGATTGTCAGATTCAATAGTCAAGTGTTTTAATATTAAATGATAAACAAATATCATTAGCTTTGATTTTGTATGATTTTTTGTTTTTTTTTGTTACTATTATTATTATTATTATTGTCATTAAAAGTTCAACAATTCAGAATGACTAATTGATTTTATTTTTAACAAAAAATAATTTAACCTAATAATTTATTGATCATTGAGATAAAAGTAGATACATATAAATTTTTAAAAATTTCTCATTTTCGTTCTTCAAATGTTAATTAATAAATATCGCAGTAAACAAACAATTTATATAACACCATCATACATAATAGTTTATTTTTATTTCATGTATAATAAAAAATGTAATGTTTTAAAATTTTATTTAAAATGATTACATGCAAGGAAAATTAATAATACTTACCATCATGCGAATGCGTGCATCTTATATTTTACACGAGCAATATTAGCGTGACCAAATATGTATAAGGACAAAAAATGTTATTTAATGTCTTACATTAGTTAGTTTAAGAAAATTATTAGAAGATATTTAACGAAATTCCCTATATTATCAAAATTACAATAATCGTTTAGATAAACGACTTATTACTCGTTAATTATCCGATGGGATAAATATTAATAAGAACGAAATGGTAATAAAAGCGAAAATTGTGCTTTTTTAGCATAACATACCTTTTTACTCTGTAATCTATAAAGTAAATTTTGTTTCCTTTCTTCCCTTCTTTTCTTTTTAAAAAATATTTCAAATTGCATACGTTTAAACATTTTACATCTACAAATTTACAATTGTCATTAGAAAATAAAATCACTTCTGATGAATGTAAGAGGGCTGGAGAGGGGGTCGTGGGGCCGATAGATTTATATATAGATATATTTCTGTATTTAAATATACATAAATATATATAGTCCACTATAGTTATATAAATATCTAAGAAATTGTAAGAAATTTTGTTTTTGGGGAAGAATAAGGTGAGAATAGGAGAGGAGCTAGACTTTATAAATCACAGTTCAAGTTCTTTTAGACTGTGGTATCTGGTGTGGCTATATGCAAATATATATATATATATATATATTTAAAAAATATATATATATTTAAATCTCACGTGAACCTAAAATCTAAAATATATATATACCAAAGGGTGGTAATTTAATCATATAATATATTTAAGTTAATGTGAAGTTTAATTACTTAAATATACTAATATCAATCGTAATAATTACAAGCATCATTATGATTTAATGCAACCAGTCGAGTACGATCATCGTCACCAGGTAGATATACTTTGTTTTTATTCATCCATTTATCCAATGATCAATCAATCATTCATTCATTTAATTATTTATTTATTTATTTATTTATTTATATGTAACATGTTTAATATACATGCTACCATGATCCATTCCTTTTTCTTCTTCTTTTTTTAATCTTTTCTTTTTTCTTTTTAAACTTGGTTGCTTTCGCTAGGCAAGATGATTCCGATATTGCAATATACATTAGAAAAATATGCTATGCCTAAAATAGGATGAAGGCCTGAAGGCAACCATAGAACAATATTTGCAATGTGTGCGTTATTTTCTATACAAATTTGTGTTCTTTTTTTCTCATCAACATATCTAATAGTGCATTTAAAAAAGATTAAGCTCTGACAGTAATTAAATTCGATATTGTCTACATAGAGTCGGCAAAAGTTAAGTATAAAGTTAAGTATCTTTAGAAATTTTCTCTAAATCATATATCGAAGAAAAAAATAAAATAAAGAGAAAAAAGATTTGAAACTTATTTGTTTATGCCATGTTCTCCTACACATATACTATATTAAATATTTGTTAAGTATAATGTATGCCCATATGTTATAAAGCATTCGAACGAATTGTTTTACATTGATATGACTGCGCGCTTAGTTATTTATAATGCAAAAAAGAAAAATGAAAAAGGAAAAAAAATAAAGTAAAGTTGTATATAAATTAATAATAATGAACTCATCTGATAACAAATTTCTTGTATTAAAGACAAAAAGGAAGTAATATTAGAAATTTGCATTTTATGTACTCTCAATAGTAAACATATTTGATTGTTTAAAACATTATTATTTGGTGGCCATAATATAAAATGACTCTCGTCCGTATAATTTAAGATCATTTTTAGACAATTAAGAATATTAACTTTTATGATTTACGTTTTTTTTTAAATTCAACTCAACATAACTTTAAATAAATAAGTATTTGTATTGGAATATATATATATATATAAAGAAAATAATTAATTCTTATAATAGGCATTAATTTTTACATAGCTTGTTGTTTTTCGAACTATTATATCACAATGTTTTAAAAAAACAAGTATTTAAAATTGATTTTATTCTTATTTTAAACTTTTTTTACAATAAGGTAATATAAAATTATAAGGTGTTCATTATTTTCCATGTCAACACATCATGAAACTATTATAAAATTAATACCATTAATACACATTTTTAATTTTTTTTACATTGTTTATTTATTTTAATCAGGTATTATGGAAATATTACCCCATGAAGAATATATTTTAAAAAATTACGTAATGTATTAGTTTATTTATTTATTTATTATTATTATTATTATTTTTATTATTATATTATTATTATTATTATTATTATTATTATTTTGTTTAACGTGACTTATGATGTCATTTTGCATTACAGCCACGCATATATATATTTAAGAGATCTCATTTTAAATTATAAGTTGTTTAAAATTATTGATCATAAAGATATATTAACAAGAATCTCTTTGAGATAATATTAAGCAAACAATTTCCAATCGTTGCTGTTAATCTACAGAAGAAACTAATTTTGTTTACAAAATAAATTATATATTTATATATCTCTGAAAAAAATAATTATTTATCTTTCTCTGCAATATTTATCAATGTTTAAAGCTTATTACAATTAATAACAAATCAAAACATGCTTTCGTTGAGAGTATTTTAATAATATAGTAAAGAAGTACGTATATATGTATATATATGGCAGCACAGTCTTGACAACGCTTTGTCCCAAAATGATATAGATATAACATAAAAGTATCAGTTACTTCCCTTTTTTTATTGTATTATTTTTTTTTTTTTTTAATAAAACCCAGCTATTATTATTCATAATTTCATTGATTTAAGATGCATATGAATTTATTATAAGGAATAAACTTATTACGAACACAAAGTTCATAATAGTTCCCTTCATTGTATTGCAGTTAACTTTGCAAGAAAATACATAAAGAACGGTCTCATAGCACCATTTTAACATAAATCTTATAATGAGAACAATATTTAAAGATTATAACGTAGAGATGAAGATTAATTATGTTTTTAACAAAGTCCTTTAGAAACATACACAGTGATCACCATGTGTGACAGTAGCCTTCTCTACAATGTTCATATATCTTTTAGATTTACTAATGCTGATCATGTTTTTATGCCAGCTATTCTCTCTTTTTTTTTTTTTAAATTTAATATCTGGCATCTAAAGAAATGTTATTACTCAGTTTTGAAGCACTGTAATGCAGAACCGGAATACCTTGCACAGCTACTCTATAAAAAACTCACAAAGAGGGAAACAAAAAAGAGAGAAATTAAATAAAATTAAAACAAAAAACTAATTAATTTGTTTAAGTAGTTCTAATATTTATACTCTATGATTCAATACTCGCGGAGAAAAAAACGAGGAATAAATATATTCATAGAAGGGTTTTTCTTTAAAAGAATTGCTGCGATAGTGTAAATAATTGATTTGCATTATAGATTGAAACATATTTAATGAGTAATAATGCCGGTTATATTCACTTGAAGTTGCACATAAACACACAATACTACTTATACTTCATTGCATTATTTATGAATCAATAGACTAATGTACTTAATAATTATTAGACTAATTATTAACCTAAGATTGTGATCACCCATCAAATCAGCCATTATCTAAGCAACATTCCCTTCTTGATATAGAAACAAAACAGCGATATATAAAATTTACGATTAAACCAAAATTGCTAACGAGATAATTTTCATATTTGCCGACTTGACTGACTGCACCAAAAATTCTGGATCTTCTTAAAAACAAACTTTATCCGCGAATTTTTGCATTTAAGTAAATTAATAATAAACATAATATAGAATAATAATAAATCGTAATAATCATAAAGATAATAATAGGTAATAGTAATAGTAAGCTGGCAGCAGTTAGTAACCAGATATATTCTCAGTTAGAACTCTCGCTAGATGACAATCTGACATGGCACTGACGTCCAATTTTGAAACATTCACACTCACACACTCACTCTAATTGGCAATCAAACAAATCGTTTGCTGTCTGATGTTCTATTTCTCTACTCCCTTTCAATTTTCTATCTGAAATTAATTTTTTTTTGCACCCCTTCCACTCTGTATCATTCATACATGTATATTTCACTCCTAAACACACAATCAGCTGCCAGATAATTTATCTTGTTTCTTCTGGGTTTTATATTCTGTTTGTTTATATAGTTGTATATCCATTCCCAACGATTCTACACACTAAATAGTTCAAATTTTTTGCACTTTTTCACCAACAACAACTGGATTATTACGCCGTATCTCTTGGGCGCCCATTTCTCTATAATCAAATTTGCAGTCGTGCTTATCACTGTATCGATGCACGGAGCAGAATAGTCCTCCGCAACGACACTCAAATCCTAAAAATATAATAAAAAGTTTTAAATGATACTGAACGTATATATGATATAGATTATAAAAATTAAAAAATAAAATAAAAAATTTAATCTATCTTTCATAAGTAATTAATATAAATAATATATCATACCAGTTAATCCAACTTTTTTACGACAAACAGCACAACGATTTTTCTTCTTCTTAGATTCTTTATCAGTCTCTTTGCCATCGAAGCACTCATCTGTATCACCACTACTCACTGAACCTTCAGCTACTGTAACGCTTACTCCTACTTCACTGTCTTGATCTTCCCTGCTAACCTAAATATATAATACAAGGAAATCAAATATCAAGACACTAAAAATTTGAAATATAACATTTAACCCCTTGTACTATCATTTTATGCATGGAGCTACATGTCAAAGTTATCACTATATTTTGTACTTCTTATATTCTTCCTGTAAGATTTGCCATGCGTAGTACTCATATTTCTTGTTTGGGCCGTAAAGTATATTACAAGTCTCACACAATATTGTAGGTCAAGGGGTTAAACATAGAATTTAGAATCTTATTGTTAAAATTGTTAATCTTATTGTTAGATATACATAATCACATATAATAACATACTTCTTTAGGATTGGGTAAATCTGTCGTTGATTGAGGTATAGTAGGAATGGTTGGTTGGGCTGTGGTTCCTGTAACTGCAGGACTGCTGAAACCGCTTTGCAACGTGCCAGCGTTACCAGAAACGGTCTGTGAGGTTGGAACAGTTGCAGCCGATACTGGTGGTTGTTGTTTCTTTTTCAAATTTTCCTTATAGCAAAGAGAACATAGTCCATCAGTCGCTGGCGAACCATAAAATCCACAACCGCTGCGGCATAAAGCTTGCATTGGATTAGATTCACGTTCCATTGTGACTTCTTGTTACAATATTTCTGTACCAGTGAAATTGACTTTTCTTCTATGATATTTGAAATCACTGTCTTTATTAACAGTGAACAGGTATAGTCACCTTGGCACAGGATAACTAACTGTTTTCTGCCACAGCTTTCTTGCCGACCGCTCGTCTACGACCGCGTGTCACCATGTAGTCACCTATTACAAAGAAATGAAATTAAGATATATTTCATCCGTACTATATAATGATTTTATTTTTATTAAAAATTAAAAGTAATAACCTCTTATCATTAGATTATATAGGAGAACGTTTGTTATAAAGTTTTTGAAAATATTTAAAAAGTATTAACACTAAATAGTCAGAAAGATTATAACCTTAAAATAGTATGTAAAATATCTTCACTTTATTAAAAAATATTACAATCTTAAGTACAGCCATAAAAAGTAAGAAAAAAGATTACAAAAACACATGCATTGTTATTTAAAAATCAACTAATAAAATTGAAATAAATTAATTAATAAAGACCCATAAAGTTAGATTCACATTTATACGTAGAAGGATTATATTGAGAAGGCAATAAAGAAAATTTGCTTTCAGAAAAATAACTGATAACATTTCTCATAAATTCGTTAGATATGTATATATATGTAAATCACATGTCAAAAAAAAAAAAGAGAAAAAGAAAAATAAAAAATAAAAGGACAAACAAAAAAGTCGTACAGATATGAAGCAAAATAAGAGGGGATTTAAAGGAATTCGTGGAAATTTTAACTACGTCATCTTGACAAACTGATTTTCTCTCGGCGCAATACGACCTTTAACAAAAGGCGTGAAAATAGTGAGTGTAACTATTACTCACTTTCCAACACGTAGTCGTGTTGCAAGAAACGTACAACATGGAGTAGAAGTTTGTTCCAAGCATTTAAGTAAACGCTTCGTGTATATCCGTATCGTGCTTAAATATCGTGTAACAAAAAAGGGTCCGTCGAGAAATTGTCGGTTGTAAGTCGCCTGACGAATCTCCGCGCACTCTGCTGAGAGTTTTAGCACGTAATCATTTTATTTCACCCACCGAGAACTGTAATGATGAAGCTTTGCTAAATATTTGTAACTTTGTTATTCAATTGTTCGATATAATTTCGAAATAAAAGAGGGAGAAAGAGAGAGAGAAAGAGAGAGGGGACTACACATCGAGGACGGAACACATATATAACGATAACGACAGCGACGACAGATAAATGTTTTCATTATGGCGATCAGTCAAGGAACATGTAGGCATGGACGAATACGCACGTAGAGTACGCAACAACAAGCAGCATTCACAAGTTCTTTTTTTATATAGCCAATTGCTGCTAAGCTATGCTCGATTACCACAATTAAGCTTGTATATTACTAGTTTAATATTCTTTTTTTTTAACTTTATAAATTTTATGTAACTATTCATGATATTTAACTATTGCTACACACTTACACACTACACGTCAAATATAAAAGTAAAATTATTTATATAAATTTATGTATTTTCATTACATGGTACAATTATTTGTACCAAATGGTGATACTTTTCGTCACGATATATAAGCGTATATATCATATTTAGAAAGATATAGAGTTTTACAAGGAATCAAATGTTTGTACTTATTAAACTATACAAGAGTTGATCTTAAATAGTTTGCTCTAGGCGCCACGTTGCATAGCAAATATTCAAGAACACTGTAGATGGCGCAACAAGCAAAGCTCAGTGTTTCCACTCTTACTGGCTCCAGGGATTTGACCCGAGCAGAGCTTTTTAGCGCATGCGTGTTTAAAGATCTTATTCGATGTGCTTAGTCTTGTAAAATAAAATATATATATATATATATATATATACATATATATACACTTGATATAATTACTGGGAAATAAAATCTACACACGTAATTATATAAATATGTGTAGAATTGTATAGACGTAGAAACTAAAAACAAAATATTATATGCACAAAATTGATTAGGAAAAAAAATCATTAACATCGAATGAAAAAGAAAAAGGATTGTAATGAAATTACACGTGCTGTTTCATAAAAAAAATATTTAAAAATGGAATTCTTCAAACGGAAAATAAAAAATATATGAAAAGATTTTTTATCAACATTATATTTATAGTATTTTTTTTATCAATTCTGACAATTAAAAGAAAGTAATTATATCGAATAGCTACTTTAAGGTTGCCCAAGGTAAAAGTGTTGTTCGTGGATAAATACGAGGGTGTGGACGAACGTCATCGTCGCCTTACTGCGCATGAGCGAAAAATATCCTATATTATCTGGCATCAATGGCTTAACCTCCATTACTATTACGTAGAATCGGATGATATTTTTAATATTAAATTTATAATATATGCAAAAGGGAGAAAAAGAAATATATTTTACATGAGAGAAACAAATTTAATTAATATTAACTAATTTCAATGTCGTATAATATTTCACGTTCAAACATACTCGAGGTTCATACCATTCATTATATGTATTCATTACATATTTTTAAATAGTCTCCTTTTTAATAAAGGATTATTGTTGCTTTAAAAAAAATTATATTATAGATATTTTACAATATTTACACAAAGTTTAACAAAAAAATATTCTAATTAATATCATTTGAAAAAAATTATTAATAGTACAATGATAAAGAAAAATCACGAAATTAAAGAGAATTCTATTTAGGTGAAAATATTTACGATAATATTATACGATTAATAATGCAATATTCAGAAAAAGTTTCTAATTTTTAAATTATTATTATTTTATTTTTTCAAAGTTATATATATATATAGTATCAATAGCATTCTTATACTCCCCTTCCCTCCGATGTGTGCTTATGGTAACAAATTCAAATGTTGCCAGATGCCCGCGGTAATGGAGTTGTTTTAAATAAAATATATAAACATGTAGATAGTATTTGAAATATATATTAATAAATTTACAAAATGCTTCGCATCTCAAGTTTGATTATATATCGTTCAATCACAATTAAACCATTATAAATTTTAGTAGAGCAAACAAAAAATTTAATTGGATTCACTGTAATTATATGATTTTAATTACACAACCTCTACATATAAAATAATTCTAGAAACAATAAATAATACACTTGTCGATCAATGAAAAATAAAATTTAATGCTCTTCTCGAAATGCGTATAAATTTATTTATAGATGAATTCAACATCATTCCAATATTTTAAACAAATTTATATAAAATTAAAAAACAATATTGATCAAAGAAAAAGAAAAGAAAAAAGATCATCCAAAGATCTGCGAAAGCACAACTTTCTCTCTCACAAAAAAGCTAAAAACAATTTCTTCATTTAAGGAGAACCTCTCTTTCATTCTTGATAAAACTTCAGAGATATACCATGTCTTGCATATTAATTAAAAATAATAATAACAAATTATAAACGAATAATTAATAAAAAACTTATTTCGTAGTTTATTTTATTCCCATTACTAAAATGTAATTTAATATTATATAATAATGAAATAAATAATATATTCATGTATAAAAGATTATTATATTATTATTAGTAAAGATTATTAAGAAATGATCTATCCTATCATTAGATAATATGTATTTCATTTACACTGTATATGTATCTTTATAGGGCTAACAATGGCACTATATGTTTTATAGATTTTCGACCTTTACAAAGTCATACAATTAAAGTAGCGTTATCTTAATTCTCGTATAATCTATTCGTTAAAACATTAAATAATCACCACATCTGTTTCGCGATTGAAGCTGAGATTAAAAGAATAAAACTTAAATCGTAAAGCGCATGATGCATCGGGAGAAACTTATTATAAAAAGTAATAATAACCAATCAACGCGTGTACCACATGCAGATATTTTATTCGTTATTTTTTGTCGCAGAAAATAGTTATCTTGAAAGAGATATGTATATTTTTCTCTCTCTCTGTCTTTATTTCTTTTTATTATCGTCTATTCTCGTATTTTGTCTATTTCAGCAATTAATTTGGATAAATGCCAAAATCAAACGTTAAATATAATACGAAATTTATATCATAAATAACATAGTCATTGAATTTAGAATGTATGCCTATAATCTCGTACGAAAGAACAATATTCTCTTGAAATATATACAAAAATATCATATTAATTATCTATTCGGATCAATTCCAATCAAAGTAGTTTACATTTATGATGTAATCTTTTTAAAAATTTCGAATTCAATCGAATTGCGAACTGAGTAAGAGAAAAAAGAAAAGGAGCAAACAAGAAAAAGCAAACTCATGTTAAACGAGGACTCGGGTCATTTCCAAGATCTTTTACGTTAATTATTAATTTCTAATGAATATAAAGTAAAAATTTCTGTAGTGTAATAAGACCTACCATGATACACACGCAAACTAACTTTCGGTGCAACGATTTCAATTTATCACGTGACATAGGGATTCATTTCCTCTTTTATTTAGCATACCACTATAATATATATATATTAGAAATAGAAAAAAAGAGAGAGAGAGAGAGAAAGAGAAAAAGAGAGAAAGAAACGCCACAAGAAGGAAAGTAATGTTCGACATGAGATCGAAATGCCTTTATACTACTAACTTAATATATGAGATAGTAAGAGTTTAGAACGCACCTTACGGAATAACGAAAGTTAACTACTTTAGAAAAGTGTTATAATTATCACGTTACAAAGAAATCCAGTATTCTTTCAATATCACGAACGTATGTATGTACGATGATGACGATGACGATGACGATGACAATGACGATGACGAGGAGAAAGAGTACGAAGTACGGGGTCACGTGTATCCGTTATCAGCAGTTTTAAAATCACGATTTCTTGTAAAAATTGTCAAGTAATTCAAACGTCTTTGATTATTTATATTTATTGTACGAATAGTATACCATTTATATGAGTTAACGTTCAATGGAATGGAGAGTCTGATAACTACCTTCCGAGAGTCGCTCGTTATCGACTTCCTCGTCCTCGTCATCGTCGTCATCCGCGATGCTAATGCAAAAAGTCACCTATGTAGCGTGTACGTATGTGTATAGATGAAGAATATATAAATAGAGGAATAAGAAAGTTTATTGAAGTCGGTTATATTGCCGAGAGTACTTTGAATATATGCTTTGAAGGATATTCAAACGCAAATATGACAACGACGACGAGTACGACGATGACAAAGAAAAAGAGTAAGACAAAGGCAATGACGAGGAAGACGATGACGATCAAAACTACACTGCTACGCGACATTTGTAGATGGCGATACGCCAGAAAGAAAGGGGACAAACAGGCGAAGAGAAGAGAGGAACTATTCAAAGGGATACAAGATATAGAGTTCAGTGTATAGACGAACGTATTTATATTAAACTACATTTATGTAGTTAAAATCAGAGTAAAGCTCGCGTTATCATAGTGATAATAGTAGCAGTTATCGTAAGCGTAGCCGTTGTTGGTAGCTGTAGATTCGCGGAGTCAGAGAACAACGCAACGCACGCAAAGGCTATCGTCGAGGAACAGTGACGACGAGAAAGGGAGGAAAGAGAGGGAAAGGGGAAGGAGTAAGAGGAAGGGAAAGAGAAAGAGCGAAGACATGGCTACCATCCTTGAATACGCACTTAGCTCACAAATTGCGTCGCACATCCTTTGTTTCATACTATGGAGATTACATTCTCAGTTTCTTTCAAGTTTATTACATTTTCTAAAATATTTATTATTATTTGTTGCAATTAAATGTAATATATCGACGTAGCAGCGAGCTATCGATAGAAAACGATTACGTAGTAAAAGAGATTAGTGTAGTGGTTATTTGATAAAAATAGTTTCTTCCTCGGGAGAGTAACAGGCGGTTTGGGATTGCGACACTTACCGAAGGCTGTAGCGGTGTAGTGGAGCGCAATATGTCAGCTGACTTGACGTGTGACCGATCGTAATCCTGCATCAGTATCCGACATAATTCTCAGCGAAACATCAACCTTTTATTGTCAATGGGACACCTGCTTATCAAATACTCAAACGATATGCACTGTTTCACAAAGACACCGGGAGCAAATAAGCCTTTGAAACAAACTTAAATATTTCCACGAACGTACCCACTGATCGCAGAACAAATCCCACCAGAGCTGCGGACACAGGAAGAAGTACTGCCAATGACTGGTGCAAAGTTAGATCTCTTACTTTCCCCCACTCTCCTTACATAAAGCTCTCCAAGCGGTTAAAACGGGAAGTTATACGAACACGGCCGAACAATCGCGATTTCGAACGAAATCCTTCCGTTTCAACTTCCATAGAAATCGATCATTATATTTTTTTATTATTTACAATTCCGTACAAATAATTACAATCGAAATATTGATACATCGTAAACAACGTATTATTATAAGTCATAAAGTTATTAAATATTTAAAAATAAATAACAACTCATTGAATATATTTAAGAATTGAACGTTTGTACGTGATTAATTGATAATATTCTACCTTCAAATTGAACAGCCAATCGTATTTCTAGTATTCTATTATTAATGTCAATTTGAGAACACTCCATGAGTTAAGAACTATATAAAAGGTTCTGTATGAAGCTACATTATCCGCGTTTTACTTGGTCGATCTGATAAGTTTAATTTTATTGGTTTGTTTACTGTTTTTTTTGTCTATACTAGAAAATATAAACATAATTTGGACGATTATTTCGTACAAAAGTGCATTTATGTTATATTTACAGTTTCAATGAGCCATTGTTAACTGTATGTTTATATGCATATAAGAATATTGTTTATTTTGTAATATATTAAATTAAAAAACAATGGGTGATTCGGAGGAAGAAAATGATAAAGACTTTGCATTAGGAAATATGACAGGATTTTTATTTGGCAATATCGATGATAATGGTCAGTTGGAAGATGATATTCTAGATGCTGAAGCAAAACAACATTTAGCCTCTCTTGGTCGTCTCGGTTTGAGCTCATTTATTAAAGAAATGATGCCAAGTGAAAATGGTAATGGTGAAAACAGTACGGAAATAGATAACTGTAAAGAGGAAAAAACATCTGCATTGGAGAAAGATGCAGATTATCTTGTAAAGTCACCATCTGCTCTTGATTTTTCTGATATAAGTGAATTGGCTGATGATATAAATGAAGACAATGGATCAAATAGTATATTAGATCCAAAGATTGAAAAAGAAAATGCAGATTATGATGCAGATGATGAAGAGGTCATAAGTAAATCCGATACCCAATTAATGCCACCACCACCTATACCGGAAGAAAAAGAAATACTCACAGCAGAAGAAGTAGAAGCAGCACGACAACGTAAACTTGAAACTCCTCTAGCATCTATGTTACCTTCTAAATATGCTAACATCAATGTAACTGAATTATTTCCTGATTTTCGTGCAAATAAGGTTCTTAGATTTTCAAGGCTATTCGGTCCTGGAAAACCAAGTAGCCTTCCGCAAATTTGGAGAGGTGTTAGAAAAAGACGTAAAAAGAGACGGTATCATGATATTAGAGATTCCGATTCTGGATCAGATCAAGATGATAGAAAACTTAAATTTAAGGGTTGGGTAATGCAATATGGACCAGATCCAACTCTAGATTTATGTCGTTCTGATGACGAAACTAAATTGTTATTACCAGTAGAAGATAAGGAACAAGTTGGAAAAACGGGAGAAGCTGGTGAAAATGGTGATATGGGACCAAAAGTGGCAGATTGGCGATTTGGTCCTGCACAACTATGGTATGATATGTTACAAGTTCCTGAAACTGGGGATGGCTTTAATTATGGCTTTAAGATAATAGATAAATCAGAGCAACAAGACAATAAAACAAATAATGAACAATTTTCTGATGATGCTTTTTTAATGGTATCGCAATTACATTGGGAAGATGATGTTGTTTGGAATGGTGATGACATAAAGCACAAAGTAACACAGAAACTAAATAGTAAAAATAATGCAGCTGGATGGGTTCCATCTAGTGTAAATAGAACAGCTCAAGCATTTAGTCAACCAGGAAAAGGTGGAGCAGTACCGGTGACACCAAATGTACGCTTAGCAACTTCACAGATTACTACACCATTACATATGCAGTCTCAAAAAGCTAAAGTAAACATAAATAAAGGAAATCAACAACAACAGCAAAGAGAAGAAAATTATGATGACACTTGGTATTCCATTTTCCCAGTTGAAAATGAAGAATTAGTATATGGACTTTGGGAAGAAGAAGTCATTTGGGATCCAGAAAATATGAAAAAAATTCCTAAACCTAAGATACTTACATTAGATCCTAATGATGAAAATATAGTTCTTGGTATACCCGATGATATTGATCCTGCACTTCTTCATAAAGATAACGGACCCCAACCAAAAGTAAAGATACCACATCCACACGTTAAAAAAAGTAAATTATTATTAGGCAAAGCTGGAGTAATAAATGTTCTTGAAGAAGATACACCCCCACCACCACCAAAATCACCTGACAGAGATCCATTTAATATATCAAATGATACTTATTATATGCCTCGTTCATCAGAAACAACATTACGCTTAAAAGTTGGAGGAGGTAACTTAATACAACATAGTACACCTGTAGTAGAATTACGTGCACCTTTTGTTCAAACCCATATGGGGCCAATGCGTCTTCGAAATTTCCATAGGCCACCATTGCGAAGATATAGTCATGGTCCACTTGCACTACCTGGTCCACATAGTGTTCTACCTTTGATCAAACATATTAAAAAGAAGGCAAAACAAAGAGAACAAGAAAGAATTGCATCTGGTGGTGGTGATGTTTTCTTTATGAGAACAGCTGAAGATTTAACAGGAAGAGATGGTGAAATAGTTCTCATTGAATTTTCTGAAGAACATCCACCGTTAATAAATCAAGTGGGAATGTGTTCAAAAGTAAAAAATTATTATAAAAGAAAAGCAGGAAAAGATCAAGGTCCACAAAAATACAAATATGGAGAAACGGCTTATGCCCATACCAGTCCATTTCTTGGAATTCTTACACCTGGTCAAAGCATACAAGCTGTTGAAAATAATATGTACAGGGCTCCAATTTATGAACATAAAATTCCTGAGACTGACTTTCTAATTATTAGGACCAGGCAACAATATTTTATAAGAGAGATGGATGCACTATTTGTTGCAGGCCAAGAATGTCCTCTATATGAGGTACCTGGACCAAACTCTAAAAGAGCAAATAATTTTGTAAGAGATTTCTTACAGGTCTTTATTTATAGATTATTTTGGAAATCTAGAGATACGCCTAGACGAATTAAAATGGATGATATTAAAAAAGCTTTTCCTTCTCATAGTGAGAGTAGTATTAGAAAGCGATTAAAACTATGCGCTGATTTTAAAAGAACAGGTACATATATATATTTTTATGAATAAGAATAATTTGTATATTAAGCATAAACAATCTATGTTTTAATTTTTGTATAGGAATGGACTCCAATTGGTGGGTAATAAAGCCAGATTTCAGATTACCAACAGAAGAAGAAATCAGAGCTATGGTATCTCCAGAACAATGCTGTGCCTACTTTAGTATGATCGCAGCAGAACAAAGATTAAAAGATGCTGGATATGGTGAAAAATTCCTGTTTACACCTCAAGATGATGACGATGAAGAGATGCAATTGAAGATGGACGATGAAGTCAAAGTGGCCCCATGGAATACAACTCGTGCATATATTCAAGCTATGAAAGGAAAATGTTTATTGCAACTAGCTGGTCCAGCTGATCCAACAGGATGTGGTGAAGGCTTCTCATATGTTAGAGTACCCAATAAGCCAACTATCAGTAAAGTTAGTATAATGTTTTATATTATTAATATTGTATTTTTCTTCTTTTCTTTATCTATTTATTAAATTAATATCTTAATAAAACAGGAAGAACAAGAAGCACAGCCAAAAAGAACAGTAACAGGAACGGATGCAGATTTAAGAAGACTTTCATTAAATAATGCAAAGGCACTTCTTAGAAAGTTTGGTGTTCCAGAAGAAGAAATAAAAAAGCTTTCACGTTGGGAAGTTATAGATGTGGTAAGAACATTATCTACCGAGAAAGCAAAAGCTGGAGAAGAAGGTATGACAAAGTTTTCACGAGGTAATAGATTTTCTATAGCGGAGCACCAGGAAAGATATAAAGAAGAATGTCAAAGAATCTTTGACTTACAAAATCGTGTTTTGTCATCCAATGAGGTTCTAAGTACAGATGAAGGTGAAAGTTCGGAAGAAGATAGTTCTGATATAGAGGAAATGGGCAAAAATATAGAGAATATGTTATCTAATAAAAAAACGAGTACTCAATTATCCTTGGAACGAGAAGAGCAACAGAGGCATGCATTGCGAAAAATGATGATAGACGAAGTGCAGGAGCAAGATAAAAAACCTAAAGAAAAAAAAAGAGACGAAGAGGAAGACAACAATCCTGTTAACAATTTTGGCACGCAGCAAGGAAGATTACTTAAGATTTATCGTACTTTTAGAAATCAAGAAGGAAAAGAATTCACTAGAGTTGAATTAGTTAGAAAGCCAGCTGTTATAGACACTTATTTAAAGATAAGAAATTCTAAAGATGAAACATTTATTAAACAGTTTGCTACATTAGATGAAGCACAAAAAGAAGAAATGAAAAGAGAAAAGAGAAGAATCCAAGAGCAATTAAGAAGAATAAAACGAAATCAAGAACGAGAACGTATGCAAGGTGGTGGTTTCATTGGCCCAAGCAGCTCCATTAATCCTATGTTTGATCGCAGCAGCACTAATACTCCTACCACTACATCTTCTACTAGTATCCTTCCATTTTGTAATTACCAATCCACTTCCCCAGCTTCTAAACATCCTAAACCTGAAATTTCTCCTTCTAAACGTAAAAAACCTAAACTCAAACCAGATTTAAAATTAAAATGCGGTGCTTGCGGTAACGTAGGTCATATGCGAACTAATAAAGCTTGTCCATTATACCAAAATAATGTAACAACTGCTCCAGTTAATGTTGCTATGACTGAAGAACAAGAAGAAGAAATAGAGAAGCAACTTAATACTGATGATCAGGACCTTGTTAATGTCGATGGAACAAAAGTTAAATTATCATCTAAATTGATTAAGGTTTTACAATATTATATATTAGAAATATTTTTTTTATATAAAATATCATATTTAAATATATTTAATATATTACTATACTTTTTAATTTGTTAATTTTTAAACAGCACGCGGAAGAAATGAAAAGACGTACTTTACTATTAAAAGTTCCAAAAGAAGCAGTCAATTCGAAGAAAAGAAGAAGAGCTATTGGAGATGATCACTGTGATTATCTTAAGAGGCAACAAAGACCAGCCAATCGTCGTAGAACTGATCCTGTTGTTGTTATGTCAACTATGTTAGAAAGTATCCTAAATGAACTGAGAGATTTACCAGATGTTCAACCTTTCCTTTTTCCAGTTAATCCAAAGGTATATTTTCATTTCAAATAAATAATTAACAAAAACAAAAGTGAAACTTTGATATGTAATATATCAAAGTTACATATTGATATGTGATATATCTGCGTATTTTATTAATATTTGTTTAGGTTGTTACTGATTATTATAAAATTATACAAAAACCTATGAATTTACAAACAATACGTGAAAATTTAAGATTAAAGAAATACCAAAGTAGAGAAGAATTTTTGGCTGATGTTAATCAAATAGTTGAAAACTCTACACTTTATAATGGACCAGACTCCACATTAACAGCAACAGCCAAACGTATACTAGAAACATGCGTAGAAAAACTTGGTGAAAAAGAAGATCGTTTAATGAGATTGGAAAAAGCAATTAATCCTCTGCTTGATGACAATGATCAAGTAGCTCTTACATTTATTTTGGACAATGTTGTTAATAATAAATTGAAATCTATGACAGAAGCCTGGCCATTCATAAAACCTGTTAGTAAGAAATCAGTGAAGGATTATTATAATGTAATTAAACGTCCAATGGATTTAGAGACTATTTCAAAGAAAGTTTCAGGTAATGATGTTATTTTTGATCCGACATTGTTCTGATATATATGTATCTGTTATATTTTGATTAATTTTATCTATACATATTTCTTTTAAAGCTCATAAATATCACAGCCGCCATGAATTCGTTCGAGATATTGAACAAATTTTGGAAAATTGTATAATTTACAATGGAAAAGAGTCTCTATTTACACAAAAAGCTGAAGTACTTGTTAAAGTTTGTAAAGAGACCTTAAAAGAAGTAAGATTAAGAAAAACACAGATGTTTTCTCTTTATTTTTTCAGCATACATCCTATATTTATTATTCTTATAATGCCATTAAATAAATAAAAACATATATTTCAGTACGATGAGCATGTAACTCAACTAGAAAATAATATATTGCTGGTTCAAAAACGAGCAATGGAGCAAGCAGATATAGATTCTTCGTGGCTTGGTCCAGACGAAGAAAATTATACTATTGTAGAACCTGAATTCAGAGGGGTAAGAATTTATTATTTATAAGTTTAATTTATTATAATATTAATAGTGAAATTGATAAATATCTAATAAAATTAATATTTTATTTTTTTAATTTCATTAAAATTAAATTTTAATTTAATAATTAAAAATTAATTTTAATTTAATAATTAAAAATTAATTTTAATTAATTAATTTTTTATAAATTTTATTTTTTTTTAATTTTTTTGCAGAGTCAAACTAGTTCACCAGAAAATCCATTTGGAAAACCAAACATAGATGATTTCGATTTTGTTGATGTGGAAGGTGATATGGAAATTGATGATGGAAGAAATGTACATTCTAAGAAAAAAGATGTACTTGAAGAAGGTAAAATATAAGCATAATTAAAAAAATATTTTTCTTTAATTTGAATAATATACAAAACACGGTATTGTAAAAACCCTCATTTGTGATTTTAGATCTACAATTCTCCAGTGAAGATGAATTTGATGAAGTTCCATTTGGAACAGATGAACAATCTGAACATAATGAAATGGAAACTCTTGAATTAAGTGAAGTTAGAATAGAAAGAGGAGGAGTAGTTTTGGCTGACGATGACAGTCAGCAAGCAGCGGAAGCAATGGTACAATTAGGTAATGTTGGATTTTATATGGGAGAACAGCAATTACTCCAACAAGGTAACCGATATTTAAAAAATAAGAAAAAAATATTGCTTAGAACAACTTGTATTATCTATAATATTGCTTTTAGATGAGAGTATGGATGTCGATCCAAATTATGATCCATCAGATTTTCTATTGGCTGGACTACCAGCACGAGAAGATAAAACTAATACTGAGAATAATATTGCACAATGTAAAGAAGATAATCAACAGCAACCTTTACAGCAAGAAGAAGACGTTGGTGGTGATCTTTGGTTTTAAGTATATTAAAAATAAACCGAAGAAAAATTAATATTTTATATTGTAAAAATTTAACAATCTTGTATAAGTTAGGAATTATATATAGAAATCTGTGATATATTCTATTAGTGATATATATAGATGTATAAAATAATAGTATCCATAGATACCACTAAACATTCTGCTCCTTTGTAAATATTAAATTTCTCTACACATAAAATACTAAAAAACTATAGTCATAAGACAATATAGACATATATATATATAATCTATTATTTGAAATACTGTTGTATCTCCTTTTTAAAAAACTGGTACTATACAATGGTATTCATTTTCAATTATCTTCTTTATGTTAGACGCACGCGTATAAATTTAATATCATAAAGAAGTCTTGTTCTAATGATTACTAAAGTTGAACGAACGAAAAGCTATACAGTGTATGTAAATATTATCTTTTAAATTCTTTACACCTGCAGATGTATCAAGGTAAAGCTCTTAACAAAATGATAAAAATAATTACCGATCGGAATCAATTAAAAGATTATGAACCAGATATAGTAATGACTTATATGATTAAAATACTTTTTTATTATGGAGAAATATCTAAAGCAAATATGTGTGAATGGAAACGTCGACGAAAAATGCGATTTGTAAAAAATTGTTATCGTTCTTTGTTGAAATTATATGTTCCTGCAAAAACGAAACAAATTGTACATGCTGTTATCAATACAATTAATGAAGATAAATTGTGGAAATTCGAAACTTTTTGTCTGGAGATAACAAATATCTTATTGGAACATGGTGTTAATGGTTCAGTAGTCGTTCATACAATCTGTGACTTAATAGAATCAAATAGAATAAATACGAATGTGTATGACAACAGAGCTATTATCAAAATTCTATATGAAATATTAGATACTTATAAATGGCCTGAAATTAATGACACAGTAACTGCGATAGAAAGACTTTTAAATTTATTTTATAAAACTTTACAAAATACAAATGCATATGATACATTAATTTCTTGTAAAAAACTCAAAAAAAGTTTAGAAATATGTCTAAGAAACATGATTAAACATTTACCCAATGATCAACTTCTCATCATTATACATCATATGTGCTCATGGACTATGCAAAAAAATATGAATGATAATATTATATTGGAATTTGGTGGTATTTTAGAATATACAGCTTATATGCATCAAGCGACTCTATATGAAAAAACTTTAACACCAACAATATTTTCACTATTGATGCAAATGATAGCATCGAATAGTAAAATAGTCAGTTTACTAGGTAATAGAGTTATGCAATATTTGATTGATCGGAATGGAAATAGATTACATTTTGATACTCCTAAAATTTTCTTTGAAAATATAGACTTTGGTTTAAAATTTAGCAATTGTTACAACGAAGATAAAATATTCTTTAAAGTTCATCGTGAAATTCTACACGATAGTTTACTTAAAAGTATATTGAATCATCGTACATCCCGCATGAATTTAGAAACTAGTTATTGCACAATATGTATCATAGCAATCGAAGTACCTTGCAGTTTCATGGCTGCAGCATTAGTTTGTTTAACTATGAACTTACAAGATTTAATTTTACAAGAAAATAATCTTCATAACATAGCAGATCATCATATACATGCTGTTGTTATATCAATTATGTCTCTTTTATGTTGGATTCATAATGCTAAAGTATTTTATAAATATGTCAACAAAATTATGATGGAAAGAGCACATTGTGCTCCGCATTTAAATCCACCAATTCAATCTCAATATAATTTTGTAGTACATCATATTTTCTGGTACAAACCAGAATTATTTTTCATTGATTGGGAAACTCGATATGGTTTGTGGAAATGTTTTCGTTTACAAAATTATCAGAATAATAACCTCAAAAACAATGATTAATAAAATACTAATGTGTATTATTTTTTACAATATATAAATATAATTTTGTGTATGTGTGTGTGTGTGTGCCGCGCGTTAATTTATTATATAAAACAATTAAAAAGAAATACATAATTTGCCATAGTACATGTTTTATATATATATTTCTTCTTTTATAAACAATTAAGTTTGATATCCAGAAATATAAAAATGTATAAAATTAATGACAAATGTATAAAATAAATAACAATTCAATAATAATACTGTTAAAAAATACTTTTGATTATATCTATTCATGCATGTAAATTTTGAACTACAGTGAGTATCACTTAAAATCGTACACCATTACGCTTATTAGATTTTTGAACATTTTAAATGCAGTCATCACTGGCCAGGAACGTTAAATACATGTATTTTGGTTTAAATAATTCAACACACCTTAAATGATTGTTAATTAATCGAAGGAAATATATTTTGTAATTTAAAAATATGGATGTACCGTTCAATGAACCGTCTTCTTCGAAATCCCCCGTTAGACTAGCTCGTTGTCCTCTAAGTTCTTTTATTGATTGTTGTTTATATAATTTCCCCCGAAGGCTATTTACGTATAACGTAAATAATATTCCTAATAAATAAAATTTACTCTTCTGAAAGTCATATAAATAACAATCAATAAAATAATTTACATGGAGGACAACGAGTTAGTCTAACGGGGGATTTCGAAGAGAACAGTGTATCGAACGGTAGATCCATGCTTTTAAACAACAATATACATTTCCTTCGATTAATTAACAATCATTTAAGGTGTGTTGAATTATTTAAACCAAAATACATTTGTTTTAACGTTCCTGGCCAGTGATGACTGCTTTTACAACGTTCAAAAATCTAATAAGCGTAGTGGTGTACGATTTTAAATGACACTTACTGTATTATTCAACTTGACAAATAAAGTGGTTTCTACTATTCTAAGTAATAAAATGTCTCTTATTTGCATTGGGATATGATTACCCTGATCTGAGAAATTTTGATAACGATAAGATTCGTTATATAATTATAGATTTTGTTTACATTTATTACAGTTTCTTTTTATGTATTCACATCTTGGATTTAACATTTTTTTTGTTAATTTTTCTAATTCATCAATATAAAGAGATATAATTTGAAGGATGTATCAATCAACTATTGATGACATTTTAAAAACGCATCTGCCAGATGAAGTTTTACCAGAAGTTAATCGTCTTTTGTATGGCCGTCAAATAAAGTAAGATTTAATTAAAATTTGTATTTTGTTACTTAAATAATGTATCTGCATTTCAAGAATAATAGGTTATATTTTATTTATATAAGGTATTTATTTGTTCAATTAACATAAGTAAAATACAAATATTATAATTTGTTAATAGAAAGTTAGATTTACCAGAATGGGAAAAAAGCAACAATTTAGAAAGGCAAGGTTGGATATTAGATAGTATCGTTGAAGAACAATTACGTCCTAAACGCATTGTCCGTGTAGGATTAATTCAACATTCAATCGTTCTACCAACAACAGATCCAGTAGAAAATCAAAGGAATGCGATACATAATAAAATAAAAGAATATATTGATTATGCAGCTACTTGCAAAGTTAACATAATTTGTCTACAAGAAGCTTGGAGTACGTTTATATATTATATATGTATATATAAGACTTTTTATAAAGCAATATCTCAATACAGATTTCATTATTTATGCTGAAATAATTTCTATAAAATGATTATTATATTATAGCTATGCCATTCGCTTTCTGTACAAGAGAAAAATATCCATGGTGTGAGTTCGCCGAAGATGCTAAAAATGGTCCATCAAGTTTATTATTATCAAAACTAGCAAAAGAGCATAATATGGTTATTATTTCTCCAATTTTGGAAAGAGATAGTGTTAATGGAGATACTTTATGGAATACATCTGTTATTATTAATGTTGATGGTAAAATTATTGGTAAACACAGAAAAAATCATATACCTCGTGTTGGAGATTTCAATGAATCTACTTATTATATGGAGGGAAATACAGGACATCCTGTTTTTGATACTTGTTACGGGCGTATTGCTGTTAATATTTGTTATGGGCGTCATCATCCTTTAAACTGGCTTATGTTTGGATTAAAAGGAGCAGAAGTAAATATATTATTATTTTCTTCTTTTTGCAACTTAAATCAAATATATATTTATTATAACATATATTTAGGTTGTCTTTAATCCATCGGCCACTGTTGGTAATTTATCTGAACCTTTATGGCCTATAGAAGCAAGATGTGCTGCAATTGCTAATAACTATTTTACGTGTGCCATCAATAGGGTTGGGACTGAAATATTTCCTAATAAATTTACATCGGGTGATGGAAAACCATCTCATTATGATTTAGGATACTTTTATGGCTCTTCCTATATTACTGCGCCTGACGGAACACGTACCCCAGGTTTAAGTAGATCTAATGATGGATTACTTATTGCAGATTTGGATCTCAATCTCTGCAGACAAGCAAAAGATTTGTGGGGATTTAGAGTGAGTACTTGTTTCTTATAGAAATATATACCAATTTCCAAATAGAAACTAATTTATAAGTATCAAATGCATGTAATGTACAGTGTATTCATTATTTACAAAAATAAATTAATATTTTATATATGTTTTAGATGACCCAACGGCTAGATATGTATGCTAATGAACTCGCTAAAATTGTTCAACACAATTAAATATTGGTATTGTATGAATTTATTTTTTCACTTTATTAATCTATGTATATTTTAAATGAAATATAAAAACCAGTAAAGTATATTTAAGCTAAAAAGCTTAAATATATAAAGCATTTAAATATACATACATACTTATTACTATATTCCTATATAATTATTAAATGGTTTTTAAAAATAAGTCGTAATCAATGTTTCATAGAACAAGTTGAAATTTATAAAAAATTGGAATACTTCCAAAATACTACTAGATACATGAATTACACGTTTGATGGCGGATTTAATGCAGTATCATGTGTTTGTTTCCGGTAATGTAAAGCTTCTTGATAGGCCTTTTTTACA
Organism: Polistes fuscatus; assembly: GCF_010416935.1. Taxonomy (NCBI): domain Eukaryota; kingdom Metazoa; phylum Arthropoda; class Insecta; order Hymenoptera; family Vespidae; genus Polistes; species Polistes fuscatus. The sequence goes on along the minus strand of NW_025113107.1, from coordinate 12,277,444 downwards.
GCTTTTCTATCAGCAGGTTTACGGGACTCAATTAATTTAGCTGCATCAACTTGTTTAGATGCACCTAATTTTTCTAATTTTTCACCAGGTAACCATTGCCTGCATAAAATGAATAATAATAATAATAATATAGAAATAATTATGTTTATGGAACAAATATATCATATTATTAAGTTTTTCTTTACCAAGTGCGTTTTGTGTCAAAGAAAAGAACAAGGAAGACTGGTTCTTTGTAATTATTTGCTAACGCTAATACATCGTCAGGAGGAGCTGGAATAGGCACACCTTTATGTACGGTACCACGAGGTGTACTAGGATCTATAATTAGAGCTGGATACCAAGGATATCCGCGACATTTGGCCCATACAAGCTGTAAAGCTTCTAAAATATTCTCATTATTTTCTTCTTTGTTATTAGTTTCTGTATTAGTTTCGCTAGTATTTAATATTTGTTTTTCCTCTTCTTGTTCTGGTGTAGCAGATCTGCTTGTTGAACAACTACTACAACTTGATGATTGACTCTCTCCTTCACCAACATCACTATCCATTGTTCCACTTCTGTAAATTTAATTAAGTTTTCGTATAGGGAACTGTTATAATTAAATATACAAATCACCCTATTTTTATTCTCCAAGCCTTTTTACATACACATATAATAATTTATGTAAAATTATTTACCTGTACACTTTGAAACTATCGCTTTGTTTCTTTTGATTATGTTCTGGAAGAAACATTTGTCCGCTTCTGCTAGCACGAGCTTTGGCCTTACGGGTAAATAGCACAGCTGTTCTTCGATTGACACCACCAGCCCCTATTTCTTTTTCTCCTGTGTTTAATTCTATTTCATTGCGATTACGACTAGATCTATCTCTTTTTCTAGATTTAGTAACACTTTGTTCTGTTTGACAAAGAGTATTAAGTTCTGGATAATCTTTACAAGCTTGTTCTATAAGGAAACCACCCTGCTCTTTCATTTTCAATCCTGCTCTATAAAACATAGTATCTTTACGATTATAAGCCAAACAATTATTAACCATTAAGTTAAAATCTGCTTCAAAAGCACCAATAGTGTCATATTCCTGTCTGTCGATTTTATTCTATAATGTATAAAAATAATTGTTAAAAATATAATTAAAATAATATTTACATATACAATAAATATATATATAGGGTGTCGCAAAAAAATGTTACCACAAAGTGGATATATATATACCTACTTGCATAGTAGAAAGATCCATTGGATGTGAAACTATATCAAGGTAATCAGGAACTTCTTTAATATTAACTGGTTGACCAAATACATCATTGACATCTCTTAATTTAATAGCTTCTAATAACATAATCAAAATACTTTCTAAAGGTCGTAATTCAAACCATAAACATTTTTCTTTCCTGTAATATTTTTATATTATTCTAAACAGTATTAAATCAAAAAGTATTGCTTAAAAAGTAATATAAAAAGTACCAACACTTTAAATAATTCTTTCTTCAGCTTTTCTCGTTTCCGTACTAATTCACATAGTAATCGAGCACGTTCTAAATCCTGTCGTAAACATTGCCAGTATTTAAGTTGACGGTAAAGTTCTCCGCGTAATTCACTATCTGGAGATGGTGAATAATTACCTCCTAATGGAGGAGGTCTTGATTGTGGATGCGAACTTTGCAATCTTCTTAGAAGAGGAACACCATTCCTGTATTGACGTTTCAGTGTCCAGTATGCTATAAGACGTTGAATCAACTGGCTTTTCTTTGGGATACCTTCTGCTAAACTAATTAATGTTTTCTAAATTACTATTCATTCACAATTATATTTCATAAACCATGGTTATCTATGGATGAAAAAATTAGGAAATAAAAGATTACACCTATGTCTTACCTAGCAATTTCTTTTATACGTTCAGGTGGTATCGTAGGTATTGATATAACTGGCGCAGATGAACTCTTTTTATTAGCTATTGCTCTTCGTCTTGCATCAGCAGGATTTGTAGAAGGTTGATAATCTGCTGGTGTATGTGTCTCACAATAAGCTGTTTTTTGAACAAGCATTGGTTCTCCATTAGCAGGTTGTACTGTTCGCATACGCATACAAAGGCCTGCTTGTTGTGCACAGGTAACATGAAATGCTGCATAACAGTTAGTTTTGTGACATTGAATACATGCACCTGCACCTCTACGCTTACAAACAGAACAAGCTAGCCTCCAACGAGCTGCAGGAATACTTTCTATGCTATCTATTGGTTCCAGGAAAACTGTATTAGCAAATCTTACTTCTGGTATCCACAAAGCACATACTACATGAGCCCATGTTGCTGGACGATCAGTCTGTTTAAAAGCACCACCTCTATTTGGACATAATACACAATCAACAGCTCTGGATGGACTTTGTAAACATCTTCTACATAACCATTGTCCTTCAGGAATATATGGTACACCATAGCAATCTTGATGGACAGCAAGATTGCACATATCACAAAATAAAATAGCATTACTATTTTGACATTCTCCATCCATACATATACAACATACTGCATCTTCATCAGCGGCAATACCAACTCCACCATTACTTTCTTGTTGAAAATAAGATTCCTTTTCTAATCTATCCATTAATAATTCAAATATATCTGGTTCTAATGGAGGTAAAAGTCCTGAGGCTATTCGCCTTTCGTTCACTATAGATAGCCATGCGGTATCTTCCTCATCTAAATCATATTCTACTTCTCCTATAAACATAATATATTCTTCATTTTATACTTCATTTTATAACCAGGATTTTATAATATTTGGATAATTTCTTAATCAGCAAAAAAATTGGTTTTTAAATATGATTATAGATCATAGTTACCATCAAGTTCTTCTCCACTACGTTCCATAAATCTAACGTAAGAATTTGGAAGAGGTTCTGCCTCTCCAAGTTGTTCTTCATATCCTTCTATTTCTCTAAATTTTGCTATAGGTAAATTATTAAGAACTTCTTTCTCTTTATCTAAACTAGAATTTTCCTTTGAAGATGTTTTCTCATCCTGTGCACTGCTTTTAATACTTATAACAGGAATTGGTTCGTTTATATCTATTTTAACTGGCTTATTACTATCATCGCCTATGGGATGTACCTGTTAATAATACATTAAAATATATATGTAAACAGAAATCATAGAATTAAGTTTTTAAAAACATTGAAAATTAATATAACCTATACTATACATATTTTATGTTTTAATTGATAAACGAAAAATGATATTTATTTTTTAATTACTATGTAAGTAACGTTAAAAAATAATAATTAATTGTGCATACCAAAATAAACCTCGCTGCTTCTTGAACATTTAATACTTCATTATTTGTAATACTTGTAGAATCAATTTGAACGCCAAGTCTATTTCTCTTTTTTTTATTAGGTGGTGGAGTATTCATTTTTAATTATATTTTACTTTAAGAATTCACAAAAACAATATATTATGATTCAAATCCAAAACATCTTTACAAGACTTTGCAAAACAATTCAATAACATAAACAGCTTCACTAGACCGCCATTACAGTAACCATCAATCGGTAATAAAAAAACCTATCACGTTAAAAGTATTTAACGGTTTTTAATGCTACGGTTTTTTCAGCGCAAAAAATTAGTACACAATCACTAGAACTAAGAAAAACAAAGATATACATTTAATTGCTCGCTATTTGCTAACTCAAAATCCATATGTTTTAAAATTTTTTATTAATTATTTAATTAGTTATTGATAATTGAAAATGTTAAAATTTTTGTGTGTTATTTCTCAGTAAAGCAACGTAGTTGGCCACAGCAGAAAAAAATGAATAAGTGCGCTAAATTGCTAAAAATGTTTATTTAAAATACATAACTTTTAACTTTATTAATTAATTATTTAATTAGTTATTAATTAAAAATCAAAAAACGTCATGAAGAGGTTATATGTTATGCGCATGCGCAACCACAAATTCAAGGTACATGCGCACTTTGAAAAAAATAAAAGTAAAGTTGGTAAACCTGCAGATGATATGTTTAAAGTTGATTTCCAAAGGAACAACCACGGAGGAACACGAACTCCGTGTATACAAATGGGATATAAAAATAAGAGGGCGCCCGTGTTCTGTTTCGTTTTTATATCAGAACATACCCATCATATAGGTTAAAAAAAGTGTTCCTTTTTTTTAATAAACATATTTATATAACTTCAAAAATATAGTTTTTAATTCTGTCTTAAAAAATAACTAAGAAAAGCCGTCATACCTTAACTAATAATAGATTGCTTTTTATAATGGTCTCAAAAATGCTATAAGGTTAAATAAATACGTATATCATTGACAACTGATTGATATAAATTTTGTTCTAAGCGATAATTGTCGCTAAATAAATTGTAAACAAGTTCAATTCAAATATCGTTTTGTTACTTTTTTTTATGATACAGTTCTGTTATTTTGAAGTAACAATGGCCTATAAGAGACATTTCTGTATATTTAGCATAAAGCTTGTGTGTTCTACCAAATGTCAGAGCAAGTTGAGGAATTTATTGCAGCGAACAATTTCTGACCATGTTTACCAGTTTTATTGCGGAAGAGTAGAATGATATAATTCGTAATCTAAAATATCTTTAAGTATTAATCAACTTTAAATATATCCCCTGCAGGTTTACCAACTTTACTTTTATTTTTTTCAAAGTGCGCATACACCTTGAATTTGTAGTTGCGCATGCGCATAACATATAACCTCTTCATGACGTTTTTTGATTTTTAATTAATAACTAATTAAATCATTAATTAATAAAGTTAAAAGTTATGTATTTTAAATAAACATTTTGTTAGCAATTTAGCGCACTTATTCATTTTTTTCTGCTGTGGCCAACTACGTTGCTTTACTGGTTTTTTCATATTTTTAAGTTAACTATTAATAATATATATATAGAGTATATTTAAAAAGAATATTAAATTAATATAAATTTTTCTTGTTTTCTTTTTTCTAATAATAATTAAATTAGTATATTCTTGTGATAAAATATTTTTGAATTTAATCATAATATTAAGTTATAAAAATAAATAAATTGAATTGGTTAATTACAACTTGTCTCAATCAAATTTTAAGGAGCATTGATTGTAGTTTATAACAAAAAAAAAGGAAGCAAGATATAGGAATATATGTTATGCATTAACAAATCTTTTTTTATTTATAATGTTATTTACATGTAAAATAGAAATTTTAGTCTTTATTCTACCCTAATTTTTTATTAAACTTAGATGTACCAATCCCACTGTTGCAAACTATTTAACAAGTAAATCACAAATATTACGATTAATTATATACATATTTGTAAATAACAAAATAAAGATATTTTACATATAATTTTTTTAAATCTTTAACTTAAGTTAAAGATATACATATATATAATATAAGTATTTGTGTCGATAATTATGACAGTGAATTAAATCCGAAAATATATTTTATAATATAAATTAAACTATCAATTTTTTCAATTTTATAAAGTCTTAATTATCGTCACATATATGTCTTATATTACTCATTATTTATTAAGAAAATTAAAAAAATATTTACAACTTTTGATTACAACTCAGCTATCAGTGTCACGATAAGTGCTGTATCCAAATGGACTTAACAATACTGGTATATGATAATGACCAATTGGATTTTTTACATCAAAAACAATTTCAATAAATGGATATATAGTCTCTATTTTTCTAAAAGTGAAATATTTGTCAATATCAAAATGTATTTTATATCTACCAGTAGTAAAATTGACTTTCGCTTTTTCTAACAAATTTGCACATCTACCATCGGTACCCGTATTGCTGCAAACATATAATTTTATTTTTAATAAACTTATATCCAATTATTATCTCTATGTTATTTTAATGATACACAACTTTTGAATAAAAAATATTTTATATAAATAATACCTCTCGGTTAAAAATGTCCATCTGCCATCCAAAAGTTTATACAGACTAACTTGTAATCCTACAACAGGAACACCTTTACTGGTATCAATTACATAAGTAGAAACGCGTGGCTTCTTTGTTGCAAGTTGAACAGGTTTCAAAATAACATGCTATTAAAAAAAGAATTTATATAAATTAGCTTAAATGTATTAAGATATTAAAAATGAAATAATTGATCTCACATACGTTTTTTGGAAGTGATTGACTGGTGCTAGCTATAACCGACTGTTCTTGTGTTTCTTTGTTTATTTGTAATGACTTGTTAGCTTGCTTAGTGGCACTAATTGATGTCTTTTCTGTCATAATTAATGATGATAACTTGCCATCTAATTTACTGAGTATGTATTGAGCACCGGGTTGAAATGGACCACCTGTTAAAGTTACTTTTTTACCACCTGATGTTACAGTAATTGTTTTATTTTGCGTCGGTGCTATTGGAAGGGTATTTACTGGCTGTAATACCCCTATTGTAGTAGGTGTTCCAGCAGCTGAAGAATTTATTTGATAAGTCGTCGTACCCAATAATGGCAAGGGACATGTCATTACTAGTCCTGAATCTGTTTGAGACTTTGTATCTTCTTGCTAAAATATAAATGAATAAGAAAGAGCCAACAAAATATGATCAATTAAACTTATTATATTGTTACTGTAAATACCGATAGTTTAAGTCCTGCTCTCTTTTCATGTTTAGGTTTACGCAAAACAGATCTATTATTCTCACGATCCTCTTTCATTTTTTTATTATTATCCACAGTTTTAGAAAAATTTGCAATTTCCGGAATTTCAACGTTTTGATCTTCGGATTCTACAATCATTTCCATTTGAATATTTTCTTGATCATCAACTTCATCTAAATATTCACCATGTACATGAGCCATTGCTTCTGCTAAAGTATCCCTACTATTTTCCTGAAAATCATCCTACCAACAATCACTATATGTAGTCATATTATTTTTTTAAACATATAATAACTCAAATAATTAGATTCTAAATTTCTACTCACCACATATTCTAATTTAACTTTTTTATTCACATGCTTAATATCTTCTTCATCAGAGGGTATATGTACATGTTCGTCTTCTTCAACATCTGCATATTCTATTTCTTCCTCTTCTTCTTGCTTATCTTGTACTTCATTTAATTCTACATCATCATCTACATCATCTAATCTTTCAACAATATATTCATTGTCATCTTCATTTTCTTCAGTTTCTACTTGTGTACTTTCAAGAGTCTAAAAATATAATATAAAATATATAATATAATATCTTTCCTACATATACGAGTACTTAAAAATATCTAACAAATCTATACCTCAACAACATTGCTGTCTTCAACTTTTATATCAACCATAGTTACACATTTTTTATCTTTCATTTTTTTCTGTTTTTCCTCATGATGCGCCGAAGCTGCTCGTTGATGTTTCATAGTACATGTGTGTTTTAAAAGAGACAGTCGATGAGCATGAAGATTTTTGTGACAATATAGGCAAAAAGCACGTGTAGGTTGATTTGATACTGACGTCAACCATCCTGTAAGAAAACAAATTTTAATTAATATATTATTCACGTTTACCTATTCCTTGTATTTTTAATCAGAACCAATGATTTAAACAATTACACAACAATGTTATAAAGTAACTAATAAGGATACTAAAGAAACATTCTTTTATTTATATTAATAAATTTACGTTATATTTTGGGATAGACGATCTTCATTCTTTAGAGAAAAAGAAAAACAAAACAAATAATTATAATAGTCACTGTCAAGCACTATAATGATTAGATTCAAAACATAACGGAAATAGCCTTTAAGAAATTATTTACTACTGGAGGAATCAACAAACAACTAGAAGAAACCGCTTTATCTCTATAATTACACAGGCCTCAAACTATTGGTTAGATTAAATACCTATTCAAGAAAGGAAGGAAAATTTTGCAATTGTATCTCTAAAAATAATCAGAGCTACTTTCGCAAACGGACAAAAATGTTTTTATTCAATTACAATTATTCCTCAACAACAATTATTCTTCCTGAACTGATCGATATAATCACGAAATTAACCAAAAATGTTAAACAAGATAATTAACCCTATTAAAAGAACTTTTTTAAATTTAAATAAGTACCTTTAAAATCCGGCATTTGTTCCCAATCTTTACGATATCGTTGTGTATAAACACGAGTTTTGGCATGACTAATTTTTCCTGTTGGCGTTAATCGTGGTGCTGAATCAAGCAAATTATCGCGCATTGTGACCTTAATAGCTAATCTAGTTGCAGACTCTTTATCTCCCATTCTGTAAAAAATGTAATCGCCGCTATAATTCAAAATTCTTATGAATCAAAGAACATCCAAAATCGTAACACAAAATCACTAAATAGTTTTTTCGTTAACAATATGGTGACAAGGGGATAGAAGAGATACGGAAAAGAAGTTTAACTCTCGCCTAGCCTAGTCTAACTAAAGAATCCCTAGCAAATGGCCGACTTCACTTTCATCAATGCTTAGACTACACACGTCTTCTTCTTTCCCACTTTGGCATAATTTCCCCCACCCAAATTTCAAACCAACGCCATTTCGTGAAACGACATCAAGCAATAATGTGATAACCAATAGGATACTAGCATCACCAGTTGGGACAGTAACGTATACACTCTATGTCATATCTATCATATGTTTCATGAGAAAATATATATGATGTAAATATATATATAATTTCTTTGGTGATAATAATAATTTGTAAAAATATCATCTTCTCTTACATATATATTCAATTGCAATTGGCTAATAACTTAATAGATTGTAGCTATATTATATTTAATAACTACTTAAATAAATTTTATAATAATTTCCATTATTAATTTCTATAAATATATATCTAATTTCTTTTCATCCATACCACTATATGATATTGTTCTTCTTAGCAATAGTAATATTGCTTTATTAATTCGTTCTTAAAATTAAAGATATATGACATAATAAGTAATAAGCCCATTAATCATATTTTTGTATAAGGTTAAGTTTAGTAATTAAAATTAAATCTACCGTTAATGTTTTTTGGTAATAAAAATAAAAAATATTTATTACTCATGATTTAGACACTTTCTGTAGACAGCACTGAGAACACAGGATATTTCGTAATCAGTATTATCTGAGTCGATATGCGCGCGCATTTTAGCATTACTAATATATCAATCAAAATTAAATTAATTTCTTTTATATTGTAAATAATGTAAAAAATAATTTCATTTACTTCATAAAAACTGATATTATATTCAAAAAGGATAGATATTATGATTTGGTAGTTTAAAAATTTATGTTTTAAAAAAAATAGTTCTTAAAATGAATGATTACAAATCCGCTTTACAAGCGCCATCTACAAACTCTCTAGTAAATGTAAATAGTAGTAATCAGTGGTATTTTCTTTGGGGACAATTGAGAATATTTCTTTAATATTTCTTATTGTATGTCTTCAAATAGATACTTTACATTTGCTAGAAATAAATGTAATTACCTAAAAAATATCTATAAGTTTATTTTTTCAATTTATGAGTCCCTACTCATTTTAAATTATTTTAAACTTATAATATTGTATTTCTAAATGTGCTAACTGATAATATAAGAGAATTTTGATTATATTACTTTATATATTTTATCTATATATATAGCCATTATACCTAGCCAATTTTAATTATTTTGCATCACGCACAAAAATATGTTTTTAAGTGTAATACTTTAGCCAATGTTGTTCCAGTTTAATCAACGATTATAAGTTAAAAACTGTGTATGAAAAAAGGAGTAGATCTAAAAATAGAATATTGATAATAACTATTTTTTAAATACTTACTTATTTTAATTATACCGATTATTTAGTTAACATAAAATTTGAGGAAAAATTAAAAAAGAGGAAGGTAAAATTATGATACTAAACTATAAATACATTCTTATATAAAAGATTATAATCGTTTACAGATAAATTTAAATCTATATTTGAACTCGTCTACATAGATTAAAGGTTTTAATTGTAATACACATTTGAATTAAATATGTTCATAGTAATTCTAAATTATGGCCATGAAGGTGGTTCTCCAGGTGCAAGTTCCCTTCCGTATAAAGCAGATTTATCTCTGAATTTAGTTAATCTTAAATTGTCATAATGGTCTAAAATACTTCCACATATAAATCCGCTTATAGGAATCAATGCTGGATAATATACACTGACCAGATATTTCAAAGTTATCATGTTTGTTATTTTACTTCTTAACTATTTTGTTGCTGCTCAAGTAACTGTTGATTTTTCCACCAACGAGTACGCTTTTGATCGTAATATATAGAAGTCACTGTAATTAGTGGTATTGATACAATCAAACAATATCTCTTGATATAATACCCGAGCAATTTAGTTGCACCCATCAAACTGTAAAAATACAAAATATTAATTAGATTATTGAAAACAAATTATTAACCATGACATTGATCAATAATTATATATAAAAATAGATAATTTAACAAAGTTACATAACACATTATTATATGCTTCAAACAACAATTATTGTTTAAAATGAATAATTATATAAACAATTTATATATAATAACTTGTTACAAAATATTCTATATATTGCGTATAAAAAAACAAACAGTATTACAATTGTAATATATGACTTAACCTCAATATGGGAATGTGAATAGATATTAAAATAAAAAGCAAAACAATATTAATAACGAAAATAGGCTACTTAATAATAATTAATATTCTAATTTAATGTTATAATATTGATCTGTTGGAATTATTTACTTTCCATCAATAGTTGTAAAAATAAATTAACTAGCACTTCGAAAAGAGCGTACTGTACGGATCAGTAAAGAACTAATTGTACAGCAGTAGTAATATAGCAAAGGTTATTTCAGTTGTGTACTTATATATGTTTTTTTCATATATTCGAAAAAGGTGTTTATAAATTAATTCTAAATTTACTCTAATCATTATTATTTATACTATAAAATGAGACTGTTAATTATAATGTTAAATGAAATGTGATATAGTAAAGATTTTTGACGAAGGCGAATTTCTAACATTATAAATGTTTACTTTTATATATATATATATATTAATCAAAAGATTATTCTCTTCTTCGGTTTTTTAAATTATAAATTATAAATTATTATTATTTTCACATATAAATCTACTTTGTTTTATAAAAAGATAAAGACGATGGAAGTTTACAATTCTACTGACTACTCTCCTATTCGTTGAAAATAGATTTTTAAAGTCATATTGACCAATCCTAAGTAAAAATGTTCATAGATATTTTATAATTCGTATTTTTATTATATCCAAGTTATTTACTCGAAATTTGAATAATTTGTTTCTATGTTGTTAATATTATTATAAGTAATCTTTATTAATATCAAAGTTATTACTAATTATCAATTGATATATATGGAAGTATACTTTTTCGACTGTTATAACCTTAGACGAATGAATAAAAATTATTATTATTATTTACAATTTTTTATTATCTGTATTAAATTATTAAATAAATAACAATGGCGCAGCAAACATATATTTCTTGCATAAAAATTAATGGTGTTCCTATTCTTCCACCGATGGTAAATATATTATTATTATTATTATTATTATTATTATTATTATTATTATTATTATTAATAATGAATTTAATTAATTTAGAATATACAATTCATTATCTATTATAAAATTTTAAAATATACATTTTTTGTTACCTTTCCAATTTTTAGATAACTGAAGATGTTAGAAAAGAAGTAAAATATTATAAATATTTAGCAATTCAAGTAGAAAAAAGATTAAAAGCTTTGTACGATAGAAAAGGTAGCGAAGAAAGTCAATCCACAGAAAATGATACAGAAGTACAGGAAATTGATCAGAAATTTCATTTTGGTAATGAAAATATAACTCCTAACGCAGAGCCTAATATTGATGGAGATCAATTATCTACAAAAAATACATATGATATTACAACAAATGAAAATGTAGATATATGTGTTAACAAACAAAGTAGTCATTCAGAATTAGTACAAGAAATATCTTCCAATCAAAATAGTGAAACTAATTTCACAGAAGGGCATTCATTTAGTCCAACATCAACCGTTGTAAGCATTGATTCAATAGAAAGTCGTGTTGATACAACTAAATCAAATGTTGAGCAAAAAATATTAGATAATTGGAAACCTGAAGTGCCTAAAACATTAGATATTGTCCCTATTACATTGAATGATTCAAATCCATATCAAAAAGAAGAATTTTCAGTGATAAATGAAACAAATACTATTAAGCGAACACCAAAATTAGTGCGTCAGGATTCTTATATTTTGGACACCCCAAGTCCTATGTTGCTTGCACACATGCAAATAGAATTAAATAATATCAATGATATTCCTACTGCAGATTATATCCCTACACCTGCAAAAAGTAGTGTGCGACGAAAAGAATGGAATATTGCACATACAAAAACTGACTGGATAAGTGAATTGAAAAATAATGAATTTAATGTCATGGATACTCAGCAGACATTAAAAAATTCGAAGTGTAAAAGAAAGAGTTTATCTAGTAAAAGTAATTATAATTTATATAAGACTGAAAGTGAACAAACAATATTAGAACCACAAACTCGCACGTATCAAACTACAGGATCTGTAGATAGTATTCAAATGATGCTTGAGAAAGAAAATATTTACAAGCCTGACATAAAAAATAATAATAATAAAAAGAAATATAGTATAAGCAATAATGACAAAGAAAATCATAGGCCACAAGAATGGAAGGAAAGTAAAAACATTTCAATGTTAAATACGACTAACAAACTAGGAGGATCACTAGGAAATCTGCATGATATTGAAACACAAATGCACAAGATTAATGAGTCACAAATATTAAAGACATATGGACAAAATGAAAGTTTTGAAGAAGAAAACACAAATAATGATAAGATAAATGAGTCAATAGAAAAATCTAAGTCTCCCAATATATCTGAGAAATTATTGACTATCTTGAAAGAAATAGAAGAAGTACATAAAAGACAGATGTCTGAATTAGTTATTCGGCAACAACAAGAGCAATCTTCATTGCAGAAAGAATTTGAAAAGCAACAATTACTTTTATTAGCAGAAATAAAAAAATCTTTTCCTGAAATTTCTTCGTTAATAGATGACAAATATTTGTCATCTACTACTTTGGATCAAGCTGAGTCAAGAAATAATTCTATTTCTAAAGACATTCCCATAAATAAAACGGAACAAGATAAAGATTTAAAAGAACTGTCTGTCGTTCCAAAAGACGATGTATTATTGTCACCAAACAAGCGTACGTTAAGTCCTATATGTCCAGTGAATTATATTTATTCCAGAAATGATTTTAACGATACCAAACAGCATTTAAAATATTATGAATGCATTCAATCATCGCAGAGAGAATCCAACGAAATTTCAACGCACGAATACAATTGTACATTGATTAAAAATACAGAAATACAAGAAAATACGAATAAGAATGAAATGCGTGATTATAATATAAGCGTAATAAATGAGAATAAAAAGTCTACAATTAGTCGTCGATTATTTCCATTAGACTGTAAAACCGTACATGTTCCCATCATTGACAGTTCTATGTACGCAGAGAAACACGTAAGATGTAAAAAGAAAGAATGTTCTTTGTCAAATTGATATATTTTATCAAATAAAAATATCCTTGAATAATTAAAAAAAGCTATATTACAGATACAAGCTGCATCTATTATCAATGCATATACACGGGGGTATTTAGTACGCAGGTTATTTAAAACAGATCGTGTGATCACTTTAAAAAATACTTACAAAGAAGCATTGCAATGTATGCTTAAACTACATGTTGATGCACCTCTTGATTTATCAGAACTGCATTTTTTACGTCGTTTACAATTACAGGTAACATTTGTTTTACATTTACAGTGATAAGAATTCTTGTGAATGCTTGTTGCTAGTTAATCGACATATATTTAGATAATTAATTGTTACTTTTTAAAGTGAAAAATAATATATAGAATTTACTTTTAATAATTCGCTGAAATATAGTGTATCTATATTACAATTATATAAGGGTACTGTTATAGTATATATATTAACAGCACTGAATATTTAAGATTTGCATGTATTTCTTTGGTAGATCCATATATTTATAAAATTCTTATTTTTAAAAGTGTGATGCAGCATCCATGAATATAGTGGAATTATTTTCTCAAAGTCCTGCATACAAAATGAAAATTATAGCGCATGATCGTGAAATTAAACGGTGTCGCACTGAACGTCCAACTTCAGCACGATCATACTCATTTGCTACTCAGAGGACCCTAGCAAGGAAAAAGCTCAAAGAGTATGATTTTGTATTATATAGCACTTTCCATATTCTTATCTCCTAGATAAGCATACGTAGATTTTCTTTACATATCATTATAGAACGTTATTTATTCATATTTTTCCAATAAACTTTTATTAGTTGATAATTTAGTTATTTTAGAATATTTTTAAATTAAATGTTATACTATTATCTACTTTGTAAAAGAACTTTTGTTTATATTATTTAAATCATAAAGTAGCATGAATTACACACAAAATAACTTAGAAAAATTATTGATAGGATATTATATATGTATATACTCCTATGAATATATAATATGCACAACATAATATATATTGTACTTATATTATTACTATACTATACTTATACTATTGTATTACATAATAAAATAATATTCTTATTTTTTATTAATGTTCTTCTAGGATGAGAGATTACAAATCACCAATTGTAACTCAATTACACCCATCTAGAGTTAGATGCCAAACTTGGACTTCTGAAATTTCGCAACATCTTATATCGCCAAATACGCGTAAGTTATTTGTTTTATTGTTTCGTGAATCATAAATAACAATTAATAAGTTGATATAAATAAAATAATGTATATGTTACAGATCACACTATTAAAAGAAGTACTAGTGCAGGAACAGTTAGGAAACCATGGAGATGAAATAAGATCACCGTGCCTTTAAATGTTACTTCCAGATATTCTTTGTACAAATCATAATCTCTTGTAAATATTATTTTGCCTGGGGTGCCTATATTTTTAATAAATTTATTTCATACGACTTTTCATATATTTAATATTTTCATTTTTATTATGTATATTTCTTTAATAAGATAAAACACATAAGTTAAATACTTATGTTATATTGTATATTTTATATTTTATATTTTATATTTTATATTTTATATTTTATATTTTATTTATCCAATAAACAAAATTTTTAGTATTATAAAAATATCTAATAAATTATAATTATCAAAGAATTTAGAGAGTTAAGTTTATAAATGCGTTATGCGATTAATAAATGCAGTGTGAATATATATGTACATAATTAATCAGATATGATCTACACATAAGTTTATTAAATATATCCGCGCATTTAATGCATAACAAATAATCTTAAAAAGAAACAGTGATTCATGCAACAAGATACAATTCCAGTTGCAAGAAGAGAGTGTAATAAGTATAACACTTTGACTAATTTTAGTTCGTTAAAGGGTCAATCCAAATGACCCAAAGAGTCTTCATGGTTAAATGAATTTATTCGTTTATGTCAGTCACAAAATAAATGAAGAGCTCGATAACCTTTTTTTATCAATGCAATGAAAAGATATTAAAAACAATCTGCTCACACAATTGTTTATAATTCTTTTTATCATTTAAATATTACTATTATTTATAATTATATAAAAATAAAATAAAAATCTTTTTCTTTACTAAATGAAATTGATTTGATTTAATCAAATTTTATGTCTTATTATTTAATATTTAAGTATAAATATAATAATTTAATGAATATAATAATAAATATATTACCCGGGGAATTTGAAAATTAAAATCGATAATCGATATTAGTAACATATCGATTTATAGCAGGGCCAGTTTTCATACGGCGGGAAAAATGTAATAGTATGAAATAAATAATAAGAGAAAAAAAAGAATATATATAAAAAAATAAAATGGAGGGATTAAGATGAAATTTTATTTTCATGTACATTAATGAGTATCTATAATTGGTAACGGTAGGAAATATTTATAAGTATACGATTTAAATAAATGATTACTAAAATTTTATAATAGGTATATTTTTATAATGATAATAAAATTTTATATATTAACAGTAATAATTGTAACCAAAGAAAAGTATGACTAGTAGAATAATAAAAATGATAATTAGTAAACAAAAAAATACATTTGTCGTTTTAATTACTCATCACGAGTATTATTGGTAAGTGTAAACGAGTCTTATGTATATCTATGTATTACGTATTTACGTATATGCATGTATCATATCGGTAATATTATCGTAAAAATAATATTTAGAGAAGTGAAGAGGGGAATGAAGAGAGGAGAAGAGTAGGAAAAGAAAATAATTCTTTAAGTTAAAATAATGGGATTAGTCGACCTATGAGAAAAAGAAGATGATAAAGAAAGTATGTATTTATACTTTATATTTTAATATTTATTTATATATATACGTAGAACGGAATAAACAGAGAAAATTATTTTTTTTAAAGGAAATTGTTAATACACAAGGAAGAAACTTTTTTAAATAAAAATTGATGAAGAATGTGAGTGTGAGAGAAAAGAAATTTTACGAGGTTCATACGAACAATAAACTTTTAATGGACAAATGCAGTGCCAAATAGTGATAATATACCTTTTGTATGTGGGGTTGGTGTATACACGTACAGAAGAAGATCAACAGGCAACTAGTACTTCCAATACTAATGGATTTACAGACATTTTTTCGGGACTTTCGGAACAATGTTTTTATCGACCACCATCCGACTGTCCTGATCCAAAAATTAATTGTCTATGCAAGAGAATAAGTTTACCGCACAATTATGAAAGTGATGCTGTATTTTGTTGTAATATAGATAGTCAAAATTCCTTAAATGATAGTCTTTCTTGCGTTGGTGAGCATAACTTATCTTTTTTGTTAACTTTTAATTTTATAAATATATATTTAAGACAATCTATATCTTAAGATTTCTAAGATATATATATATATATATATATATATATATAGTCTTCTATATACAGTCTTATATACAATCAATTAGATATAAGAATTGATTGTCGCCAGGATTTCCATCAAATGTATCTTATGTTCATATTCGTAATGCTACTTTGGACATAATTGATGTTAGTGAAACACGATGGAGAAGATTAAAATCATTTGCCATAACCGATGGAAGAATTAATCGTGTCAAGAATCAATTCCTTAAAGTGACACCAATATCATGTTTGAATCTTTCTAACAATGCTCTTGTCGAAGTTGACAATAATTCATTTAATAGATTAGTAGAGCTTACTACTTTGGATCTATCATGTAATAATTTAACACATCTACCAGGATTGAATATAATAAATGGTAGAGAATTTTGGCTCGATATTTCTGGTAAATGCGCATTTTTATATCACTATCATTTATTTTATATTATTTTATATTATTATTTTAATGCATATGTTTAATAATTACAAAATAGAGAATAATTTTGCTGTCTATAGGAACAAATACTCTCTGGTGTCATGACATTTATCCATATGTCAATAAAAAAGATAAAGCAATTAATTTTAATAGAGAAAATGAAACAGTATGTTCTGCAAGTAAAACATGGCATTGGTTTAATGCTACAGAACAAGTACCACTGCAACAAGTGCGTTATCTTAGTTTGGTATGTATTATTGTGATCATGAATCTTTGAATCAATCATTACAATTTCATTATCTATGAATTATTATAAAAAAATATATAATATTTATTTCTGATATAGGTCATAAAAATTATTTGATATTTAGTTGCAGACAGAATGTCCGAAAGGTACATCCTGGCGATGTCAATGCAAATTTAGGAGATTAGATATAGTTGAAGGAAAGCCACCTACATTAGCAGTAAATGTGGATTGCAGTGGTATACAATTAACGGAATTACCAAAAAAATTACCACGCAACACTATAGCATTAAATGTTTCTTACAACTATGTATGTATTTAATATTTTTCCACATTTATTACTAAACCAAAAATTGGTACTTCTTATTTTATTCTTTTTGATAGATCACAGTATTAGATGATCTGAGCACCAATCCATGTTATGAAGATATACGTGAATTTTATGCTGACTACAATAACATATCATCTATCAATAAATTAGAAGGCTCTAAATTTTTAGACAATTATGCTCTCCTTAGTTTAAGATATAATAAAATTAAATCGGTAATAATTTCTTAATTATATTTATAATGAATGTAAATTTGGCACTATCTGTAACTATGCAACATTTTTTTTTTTCAGCTTCCAACTTACATTTTAAGTCTGAATTTATATGATAAAAGTTTTAGTTCTCGGTTGGTTAAACTCGGTGGAAATGAATTACATTGTGATTGTAATACTGCTAAATATTTAAAGGTAAGAAAAAGATTATAAGGAAAAATATTAATCTTAATATATTTTACTCTATTATAATTTGATATTTTTAAATATAATCTATAGGTGTGGTTGCAAACGCGTGTATTAGACTCAGATGAAGTTCTATGTGAAAATGTAAAAGAAAAAGTAATCGAATTAGAGCCGTCTAAGATGTGTGTCTATCCTGGAGATTGGACTGATTATATTTATTACATAATTGCTACCGAAGTAATATTATTGATAAGTCTGATAGCTAAAGTGTCCTATGATTATTGGGTATTTAAAACTGCTGGTTACCTGCCATGGCCAGCCAATAAGATGCCAAAGTTGCCTTGTGATTGGTTATGTGAAACATAACAATATCATACTAATAGTCATAAATATGTGTTATTTTTTTATTTCAGAATATTTAAAAGATTATTTTTTATATTGGTTATAAAGATGTATATATAATCAATATCAAATCTAACTTCCATGACATATTATAATAAAGTACTATTAACATTATCTCTGATCGGTGTCCATAGTCAGTGCGTATTTTTTGCAGCTTTTTCAGTGTTCACAATTTTTTTCTTTCCTTCCTTTTCCTTAATATTCACAAATTTTTTCTTGCTTCCTGTTTTTTTAATATTCACAACTTTTTTCTTGCTTCCTGTTTGTTTAATATTCACAACTTTTTTCTTGCTTCCTGTTTTTTTAATATTTACACCTATTTTTTTCTTTTCAGTTTTATTATTATTATTTGTAAACTTTTTCACCATGTCATATCGTTTATGTTTCGGTCCTGTCAATATAGTTTCTCTTTTAGGAGCAGTTCGTTCAAGTTTTCGCCTTTCCTTTTTGCTATGTTTTTTCATAGCCAGCATATATTCTGGAACATCACAACCTGATGCACGCATAGTTGCTGCAATACTAATTGAAAAAAAGATATAAGTAATAATTTATTATTGCAAAGTTCCAAATCAAAATATATTATTTCTATATTATGTTCTTTTAACTAACCTTCTTAAATTTGTTGTATCCTGTTTAGTAAAAAACGTAATTGCTTTTCCTTTATGACCTGCTCGACCAGTTCTACCTATATATATTAGTATATATTAGTAGTTTTATATTAGTACACATTTAATTATTGTTTATTTGCCAAGTAATTTTTACAATTACAATACGAACCTATTCTATGAATGTATGAAATAACAGTCGGCGGAAAATCGTAATTAATAACAAGATTTACACCTTTGAAGTCAATACCTCTACCCATTATTTCTGTACATATTAACACCCATATTTTTCCTTCTCTGAAGCAACGTACTACATTATCTCGCTAAAATAAATATATTTTTATATACAATATTAAAAATAATAATGTTTCTGTTCTATTTTAAACATACGTTTTTTTTTATAACATTACCTGCGCCTGAGTTCGATCGGCATGAATAACATCAACATTTATGCCATCATAAATAAGTTCACTAAAGAGTTCTTGAGCCCTTTCTTTGCTTTGTACAAATACTAATACTGGTGGGGCAATACCCTTTAGTATAATATTTCTAATTGCTAAAAGTTTTCCTCTTTCACTACCAACAAATAATAATTCTTGTTCTACAAGATCTACAGCAGAATTTCTAAAAAGAAAACCAAAGATAAAAATTACAAATAATTTATAAGAAAAGAAATATATACCTTAGACCAACAGTAACAGTAACAAGACCTTTAAGGTTCTTGCGACACCACTTTGTTACTGTAGGTGTAGTTGTTGCGCTAAACATTGCACGATGTAAGTTAGGATTTGTACATGCTGTAGAAATTTCTTCTAATTGATCTCTGAAGCCTCGCATACCGTCTTCAAAAAGTTTATCGGCTTCATCTACTATTAACCATTGTACACTAAAAGTATTATTTTTATTAATTAATCACTATATAAAAGATAAAGTAAATATTATTTTTGTGTATCTTACTTAGCTAGAGATATGGCAGGTGGTTCCTGTTGTAATAAAAATACTAATCTTTTCGGTGTAGTAATTAATATATCTGCAATCAAAGTTAAAAAAACATATATAAGTAAAATATATGCAAACGCAATAAAAAAGTAAGAAAAAGAGAAACAAAAAAAAAGTTCCAAAATAATAAATTACTAAATTAATGAAATAAGTTTAATACCAAATTTTTGTGAACTTTTAGGACCATATTTAGAAAGCGCCTGATTAATTTTACTGATAATATGTACTCTAAAACCATAATTTTCACTAAACCTTAAACATTCTCTGTATGTTTGTTTAGCTAATTCTCTAGTAGGACTTAGAATTATAGCTCGGAAGCCCTGTTTTTGTGGACCATTCAAATGATGGATGATTGGTAATAAAAAAGCTGCAGTTTTTCCTGATCCTGTTGGAGCACAAGCTAATAATTGCCTGTTCTGATTACCAGAGAAGAACAAATATTATTTATTACTATACATGTTTTGTTAAAGATTTTTTAATTATTTCATAATATTAAAATATAACAAAATATATATATACCTGTAGTAAAACAGGTATTGCCTGCATTTGAATAGGCGTTGGTTCTTCGTACCCACATTGTTTCATATTGTCTAACAATTTTTGAGACACATGATATTCTGTTAATAATTCATCAAATGTACCTATAGCTTTAGGTACACGGGAACCCGTCACTGATATATGATGCTGGTTACGAAATTGATTTATCTAAAAACAAAAATAAGTTATCGTATAGTTCATATGGATATGCATTCAAATACAAGCAGAGAACAACAGGTCAAAAATGGAATACAGTTATATACAGACCATTTTTTTACTCTAAATTTCATACCTGTTCACGTTCTAAATTAAATTTTTTAGCTTCTGTCATAGAGCTTTTATTTCTTTTAGCTTTTATTTTACTTCCATCTACAGGAACGGATATTCCTTCAATTAATGTTAAAGTGTCGATTTGCTTTTCTTCTTCATCTTCATTATATTTTCTTTTAAGAGATGTTTTGGTACAAGTATCAACAGGTTCAATTGTTTTTGCTTCGATGGTTTTAGGTATATTTTCAGTTTTTTTATTAATTAACTGTTGGAAATATATACACATGTTACTAATTTTTAGAAAAATAATTTCATTTCCTAACCTTTTATATAGGTATGATTTTTTAAAATACTATTTATCAAAATATTATTACCTTGAATTTTTCAGCATCCGATTGAAAGCGTCGTACGTTGAATTTTGATCCAACAGCAAGTTTTTTAAAAATATCATATGCATCCATTTTTACAATAAATTATTATTAAAAATATCACGTGTAGTATTAAACAACCTAACTGCTACTGAGATCAAAATAATTCATAAGCTTAAAGAAAGAGGACGTTAAACGACGGAAAGCGCTCTCTACCTCTTCGTAGAAAAGTATCGATAAAACAGGTTGAGCAATGCGTGTAATGTAATTCGTTGGATTTGTTTCGATAGATTGTCTCATTAATTAACAGCTTTAAATATATGTGTGTGAGTTAATTGTGACCATTAAATTTGTGTACCAATTCTATTCTAATATGCATAGAGACAGAAGCACACATACTTCCACAAATCAGTCGGTAAGATAGGATATTATATTATTATGACAGCGTTCCTAAGATATTTTATTGTTTAAAGTTTTAATTAATCTCTTCTTCGTGCTTATAATAATACTTACACAATATATTATAAATAATAGCAGAATCATAGATATATAAATAGACTTACATTTCTTATTACATATATTATATGTTTCGATATTTAACTATCAAAATCTTTGGGTAAATTGGCGGTAGTTTCAAATTTTGAAATTACCGATAAAGCGGTGTATAAATAAAAAAGAAAGAGAAAAAATAAAAAAATATTTGACGAAGTGCGGAAGAAGGAGAAGGAAGTGATTTAACGAGGAAGGTTCAGTGACATACATTACATCATCCCTCGTCGGGAAGTTTCGTCGATAAATCTCTTGCATTCGTGTATCGTCGGTGCAATATCGTACTCCCATGTATAGTAGTGCATTTAGTAGTATATATATCACAATCATATTAAAACTATCGAAGAAAAGAACGATAAAAATAATGGATATCGAGAAATTGTAATCGACTATTTTACATTGGTTATAGGCGTGGCTTAGTGGATAGAAATAGTTCATTATTATTGCGCGTGTCATAATTCTCTTTCTCTCTCTCTCTTTCTCTCTTTCTCCCTATTTTTCTCTCACTCTCGAAATAAGGAAAGAGAGAAAAAGAGAGTAGATAGAAAGAGATAGAGAAACTTGAGATCGCATAGAGAGAGAAGATCCCGTGCGCATACGTTACGCGCAGCGCACCTGCATCGGTCCAATCCAGTAGGAAGAAAAATTTCAAGCCTGTCATCAATCACTCTCGTCGTAGGACTGATAGACGACGAAAGTACATTCGCTTGGCATCCATCCGAGAGTAAGACGTTGGACGATCTCTTTGACCACTTTTCTCTTTTCTCTCACTCTCTTTCTCTCTCTTTCTCTTACTCTCTTTCTCTCACTCTCTCTCTCTCTCTCTCTCTGTCTCTCTCTCCTTCTACCTTTCTTTGCGAACGGCAGAAAAAAGGACGATGCCCGCGAACAAGAGCAATCAGCTGTCGACGCCTCGCAAAGAGAAATCAAACAACGGACTAGCTGCAGGCAATTCGAAGAAGAAGAAACGCTCCTGCGTTAAGCATAAAAAACATTGCAAACAATATCTGGTGAGTGTGCGAAAGTAAAACTCGTTAATCTTTTGAACGATTGTATACATATATACATACATATATTATATACAATATAAATATATACATCTGTTATGTGTATATATATATATATATATACACACCGATGATCGAGACGAAGTTTCGAAACATTCAGTGTCCATCGTACGAAATTTCAACGCATGGAGGATCGTGTTCTAAGATTGGAAGTAGCATGGACTAGCACCACAAAAAGCGCATCGAAAAAACGTAGTGACACTTTTCGGTTCTACTGTTGACCTTTTCCTTGTTCTCTGATCCTTTCCTCTTATTTTTTGTTTTTTTCTCCCTTTTTTCTCGTAATCTATGCACCTGCTACCCTTCTTTTTCTCAACGTCGTCCATTAAACTCCTTTCTCTCTATCTCTCTTTGTCTAACTCGTATGTATGTACATACACACTACATCGTCGTACGATAATGGTATAAACCTTTAGCGATCGACACCGCAGGCTGATTGTAAGAGTCCAGACTAGAATGCGCACGAGGCATGCGCGAAGCACTGATTATCATTTTATCACCAAATATAACAGGATGCAGTGTGTGTCGTGTAATATATGTCTGATTTTTATGCGTAGTACTTGATATATGCGTTTATCATTTTATTTAAAAATTTATTAATCTCTTGGTACAAGTTTGAAGTAAAAGAAAAATCTAAAAATAATAGGTTTGTCGTTTAACGTTACAAAATTACGTGCGATAGTGATTTTATCAAGAAAACCATTTAGTATTACTGATCGTATATTACATTAATTAGTGGCTTTTAACGTGCTCAGAATAATTATCGTGATAAAATGCTCTCTAGAAAATTGATTTATTACATATATTGGTCTACATGTGTTGTATATCTCTTTTTTTTTCTCTTTTTTTTTTTAACTAAGGATTATTAAAAAATACGAAATATGATAAAATATGACGCGCAAATTAAATAACATTTATATTGACTACGCTAGTAAACTTCACACTAATATAGTAAATTTTTATAAATTAAATCAATATTTGAACTTTTTTTAAAAAACTACTTAAATATTTAAATTGACAATTGATATACATTTTTTCAAATTCCCATTTCCTTTGGACCGTGAAATTTCATTTATCAGATATAAGTCAATTTTTATGCTTGTAATAATTATTAGAAAAAAAGAAAAAAATCTACTGTATACGACATGACAACATAAACGACATTTGATAAACAGACAATTGCAATGTTTTATTTTCTAAAAGGACCTATAAATAACCCGTTCCTTGAGTCTTTGTAGTAATGTCTTTGCTAGAATTATCTTTTTTTAAAATTTTTTTATTTTTTAGGTTAGCACGATTATTCCTTTTAGAGACAAGTATTTTGATGTTATGTTATATACATATGTATATATTTTATACGTATGTTAGATTTTTGCACTTGTCTCTTTAATGCACCTACATGCGTTGGCGATACTTGTACTATTTTATTGACCTTAAAAAGAAAAAAAAGTAAGTAAATATGAGATTGATAAAAGATATATTAGATATATTTACGTTTATAGAATATATAATATTTGTATTGACAGTAATATTATTTTGAATATTCTATGCAATTTTAGCTCTAGTTATTTTTATTTCGTTTCAATTGCATTTTCTAATCCCTAGATGTATAAGTAATAGTATATTAATTTTTAAGAAAATAGAAAAAAGAAAAGAAAACTAGATTTCGCTAATTCAGTAGATCAAAGGACGTCGTTGATTTTCCTTTCCTCTATGCTTCGCTTAGGTACGTGTCTATATAATTGTGTGTTTCTGTGTATGTACACGTGGTGGCTAAGGGTGTGTAGAATAACGATAGATGATTCCACTTCGACAGTATCTACTTGAACTACTTTGCTATTGTGTCTTGTATAAGTAAAGAAATTAAAGTAGACCTGCTAGTTTTGTTACGTAAGAAGGTTCATCAAAGGTTTTGTCATTCTAATTATTAAACGAGTTAATTCGTAACCATAATCATGTTATAAGGTATAAATTGGATTAAACAGAGGATTAAAAATACGTAACGTGAATTTTTATGCAAGAGATAAAAACGAGGTTCTATTAGAAATTGCTTGTGTGGTTATGGTAAATTGCGGTGATTATGATGGGTGATCTAATTGTAAGTAAAATATTAACAAAAAATTAGCTTATCGCGTAATTTGTATAATTAGGTTATTTCTATAAGCATTATGGAATAAATTAATATTATTAACATTTTGTACTCAGATCACATTTTCATAATTGCAACTCGAATAAAAATTTAATATTTTATAATGGTATAAGAGTATATTGGCGTGTGCAGATACATCTTAAGCAAATAAAGGACGTTTTTTCTGATTTGCAAAAGTAATAAATAATAAAAGATGGTTCGCACTTACGTGTAAATATACTGTAAAAGGAAAAAAGAAATGAAGAGAGTTCAGCAGTCTAGGACCTAGGCCGCAATCTATGTGGGGGGTTACAATCCTTATTGATTTATTCGTAGTAGACGTTCTATGCAAGAGAAATTTCGCTGTGAGCGAATTTATTCTAGAGTTTTAGTCTCGCCTTATACCCTCGAGTAGCTTAGTAGAAAGAGATCGATGAGAATGTGGAATCCATTCACATACACACATACACACATACACACACATACAAATATTGTATATATAGGATTGAGAATTGTTGTCATTTTGAAACTTGGAATAATTCCTTGCTGAACGATCGATTCGCATTATTCTATTTTAAGATCGCATGTTGCAAAGCATGTTTGTTTAAATCCAGGCCCAGGACTCGATCCAAGTCCAGGTAAGGGATAATTTCGTATGGTTATCACACGAAAGTATTATATGCTCATTTATAATTAAAAAACGATAAAAGGTTTCGCACTTGTGTGTATTTATATAACACATGTCTCTTATTCTTGATAACGAAGGATAAGATATGGGAAACGATTTTATTTTAATAAAATCTATTAGAAAAAAAAATATGTTTTGGAGTACTTATCTCTTGGTAAATAAAAGAGAAAAAAGAAAATGCAAAAAGTAAATAAACGATTTTTGTCTATTTGTTTTTTTTTTGTTTCACGTATCATAATTCTCTTCCATAAAAAAAACAGAAGACAAAGTTTAATTTAATTACACACGCACATCGTTGATAGGAAATTTGTCTACTACAAATTAGGTCACAGTTACACCTATATACATACACTACACACAAGCGTACTCCTTCTGAGTAGCTGGTGGCCATCGAATATCACTCGATGGCCCACGACCCCGCGTCAGCTAAAGATGGTATCAAGTTACCGTTGCCGATCGTACTTATATTGTTCCCCGAAGTATTTTCGATCCAATTCAAAGGCATTTATACGTACAAAGAGAGAAAGAGAAAAGAGAGAGAGAGAGAGAGGCAGACACAGTACTTCGTTAAGCGAATATCGTCTTTTCAAATAGGGAGTTAAATCACATTGTTTCTCACGAATACGAACGTTAAGGCCTCAAGTTTCCCATCGAACTCTAATACTAATACTTCCTTCTTCGTATTGCCAATCACGAATTGAACGAAGAATTAGCAAAATAATTTAACGCAGATATCTTCTCAGGAATTATTCGAACCGATGATTAATGTAGTGTAAAGTAGTCGGGAATTTGTTCATATTGCTCGCGTTATTAAGAAAAAAAATATGAAGAGAAAACCTATCGGTTCGATCTTGAACGAAAGGCTTGAAGGAAAAGACTGCTACTGCAAATAAACGGTATGAGTGCAGGTGCACTCATGGAAGATAGTCAACGTTATAACCCCGCCTAGACATCGTGGCGCCTGGTACGTGACAAGATGTGGGGAGGTTTAGGAAGGATGGGAAGGAAAATAATTTTTTGGTAGGGGTAGGAAGAGGAAGTTAAAGAATAAAATGAAGACGAAAGAGAGATCATTCGGATGAGTAACGGAAGTGATCAAAGGAAAAGAATGGATGAACATTTCAAACGACATATATCAAAATCATTGATGTTACCCCATTGCAGATATTAATTGTTGTCTTTTATGGATTGCTTCTATGGCGTATTGTCGAAGAGGAAGAAACCGGATAGCAAGTTACAGTCGAAAAGGGGGAAGGATAGAGGAGAAGGGGAAAAGGAGAAGGATGATAAGAGGAAGTCGAGGATTAAAGGAAGACGCTAAAGGAGAAGAAGTAATGCAGGAAAAGGGTACAGGAAAAGGGTGAAGTACAACCGCTCGTAACGATGAAACTAAAAAATGATAATATTGACAACGGATAAGCCGGAGGTATGAAGCCAGAAATTCTAAGTAAGCGGAATAGACACAACGGACAACGGACAACGGACAACGAACGATGACGATGACGACGAAGACGAATGATGACGACGACGCAACGACGACGACGACGACGACGACGACAACAACGACGAAGAATAAAAGAGACAGAGATAGAGATATGAACACAAGCGAGCAAACAAATGTGCGATTCAAAAGGGAGCGTGCGCGAGAGCGCGAGTGTTGGTGCGTGGAAAGGGGCAGGAGGGCAGTACTTAAAAGAGAGGAAGAGGACTATTGCGAGAGGGAGAAAGAAAAAGGGTGGGAAAGAGAGAGGAGGAGAGATACGGGCAGTAGGGAGTAACCACGGGGGAGTAACGTTGCGGAATATCGACCCGGTACGGTTTAGCGCTTGCGCCCCCGATCACAACCCTTCTGCCATGACTCGATGATGGTGGTGGTGGTGGTAGCCGTCTTGCCGGCGACGCGGCGCCCTACGCAACGTCGGTGCGATCGGTGGTGCGACGTTGGACCAGTGCCTCTCACGATTCCGTTCTTGCTCTGTTCGTCTCGTCGTTTCGTCGTTTCGTCTCGTCGGCTAACCTCGACAAGTCTTCGTCGTCGTTCTCTTCGTACGTGTTTTTCCTCGACGATTTTTCTCTTATTCTTTTTTTTTCTTTTCATTTTACCCATTCTCTCTTTCTCTCTCTTTCTTTCTCTTTTTCTCTCTATTTCTCTCTCTCTTTTTCTCTCTCTCTCTGTCTCTTCTTGAGATATCCTCTCACGCAAGGATATCCACATAATCTCGTCGTAATCTATCTTCTTATTGATTTCAAATGCATTAGTTTCATAAAGTGATTAAGAGTAACGACAAATAAGATATCGGATAATCGGTAAATTTCTTCCACTGTGCGATTTGTCAAAACTCAATCTTCGCAAATCTATTGGCAATCGACTGATCGATGAAATTGGCTATGTAATTTACGCATCGATCATAATTGCGATGGAAATGGTTGGTAAAACGGGTGAAGGAAGAAGGGAGTAAGAAAATGAAAGAGAGAAGAGAAAAAAGAAAGAAAGAAAGAGGAATATAGATTGTGGGAAGGGGATAGAGGGGGAGGGTGGGAGGAAGGAAGGCAAAAGGAAACCCTCGTGCTTAACGGAAAGACAGCGGAAAACCATCGTTAGTGATGATCGAGTGACAGCCCTTAAAAATATTCGATTCGATACTTTGCTTGTCGGTTTCAAATTGAAAGCACTTAATAAGAATTTTTGGAAAAAATTTATCGATCATTTCCGCATTTGAAAATTGCATTTTTCTTTTGCCGTAAATTACGATAGTTCATAAAGTTACTTGAACGTCCAGAATATAAAAAAAAATATATATATATATATATTCAATTTGTAACTTTAAATTATATAAATCAGAATGTAAAGCATAAGTCTATTCATTTTTTCAATTTTTCCTGTCACACGGATCTATCACGACGATGACATCGATGGCGATGACGACGATAATAATGATGATAATGACAACGCTACCACTACTACTACTACTATGTTCATGGGACTCTGCTTTTAGAGTGGAGAATAAGAAGGACGGACTATAAAAAGAGCACTTTCTTCGTTGAAATTACATCGATTAATCCAATTTAAGACGTATAAAAAGAGGAAGAAGATAATAAAGGATAGGAAGGATAATAAGAAAGGACGAGAAGGAAGAAGAAAGAGAAAGAAATTCGTGAATCTTAATTGTGTATATTCTAACTGTCGGGAATATTATACGGGAGGAAGACAACCTGGCCTGGCCCGTGGGCAAAATCGTCGTTTGTAACGGCCCCGTCGCTGTAATAGCGGCCGTGTGTCACCATCCTTCCACTGCCCCATACACCGCGGCCTCATGATCGGTTCATTCTGGAACCTTTGTCGTGCGTGTCCTTCGATGCCGATTGACAAGGTGAGAAGAAAATCTGCGAGCAAGTTTCTTTTGCTCGATCGACGTTTCTAGGGCGGTGCTGGTGGTGCCGCTGCCACACCACCACCGTCGCCTACGACGATGGCGACAGCAACGGCGCCGTCAGGATACAGGGGAGGGGGAGAGTATTGCGGTAAAAACGTCTTTTTCCGCCTTCGCCGACGATGCTTTCGCGGAAAACCGAAGGAGCTTGGAAAATCGATCGACAGAGTCCTTTTATCGGGTGAATCGAAATTATATTCATTTCGATCGTATATATTCAAAACAAAATATTACATATTATCAAACATTTACACTACATATGTATATAGGTATGTTAGATATTAATATTCAATTGCGTAGATTTGATTGGAAACATTTTCATGACGTGTTAAAACGTGTGTAGAATATAATTTTGTTGTTTCTTCTTTCGCATTGTTGTTTCATTACAAACAAAAAATATATGAAAAAGTATGATTAGAGATGGATTATTATAAAATACATGAACGTGTACAATATAATTAGCACGATTGCATTGGTTGTAAAAGATTAAGCTTAGTTGATCGATGTTATATGTAGTTCCGTAGTTAGATATTCTTGGAAAAAAAAACTATATAAAAATGTCTCGTAAAAAAGAAGAAGAAGAAAAAGAAGAAGAAAAAAGAAAAGATGGTTTGATGGTTTTGTTGTAGTTTTTATGCGAGTTCAACGTATTTATTCGCAAGATATCGCCGCTCGATGGAACTCGCGCATGCCCGACGGAAATGACTATGCCGTTCGTACTATCGTACTAGACCGGCCCTTTAGATATATTATAATTTTGAAACGGTCTCTTCACGTGCCGAGCTCCTAGCTTTTCATAGAAATTGATGATGGGTCAACGTAGAATCGAACGTCGAGAAACGTCATAGCACCGTCCACTATGCGGACATATGTCAAATATTGCAGGTGTTGCGTAATAAAAGCTTGCGCGTTGGAAAGTATGTGCTTTTTCTATTTTTTTTTTAATTATTTTTTCTTCCTAACTTTCGTGTCACGCGAACGTTAAATCTTTAAATTACATAGCGTCAAGTATTTTACTACAAATCAAGAGAAAATAAACGGGATAATTTGTCATAGTAATATAACTAATAATTATAAGAGAATGTAAAATTTATATATATATATACATTTCTCTTACATTCCGAATCGTTCTTCATATCATGAAAATAATTTTAATTATTTGTTACAGCAGCTCCATTCGGAATACAGGAGCACGTACACATGGCACGAATATACAGGGCCGCAACAAGAGCATACGATTGTTCGTCGGGCGCCTCAACCACCACCGACGTCCAGTAAGTTCTATATTAGATATTAGAACAACGAAAAAAAAACAAAAGAAACAAAACAAGAAAAAAGGGAAAAAAAAAGTAAATTCGAATATAGGAAAGGACAATTAAACATTTTATAAAGCTTTTGTCGTAATACTATAACAAAATGACTAGCTGGCGACGTGTTTTTAAATAAGCATACAAACATTTTAATCTCATTATCGATAAACGTGAAATCCATGGCCTCGCTCAATATATTCATACATATGTCAAGATCAGTTCTGTGTTTTTTTATTATCGATGCGCTGAACATTAGAGAAGCTATTAGAGTGAAATGTATAACGTATGTATATATATAAATATATACACTCACACATGCATACATATATACATAAATACTTACATATGTGTGTGTGTGTGTGCGTGCGTGTGTATATGTTATATACGTACGATCGCCAGCAACAAATCGTTCGTTCTTCCGCTGCTACGTTCCGCTCGCAATGAGGCTTCCCCTTCCCTCTACGGCCTCTTTTCCGATAGTCCGTTCTAAATCGTGGCTCTTTTTAAAAAGCTAACGCGATTCCTCTCTCGTGTTCATTTATTTTCCGCGTAGGTAAGAACTACTCTTACCCCTAAGTGGATCTCCCTCGTAGCAGACATTGGCAAACAATTTTTTTGTCGGCTGAGCTTAGCTCAATTTTGTTTGAACGAGGTCGATAGAGAAACGGGGGAGGAGGAGCTTCGTTAGAAAAAAAATTAGCGAAAAAAAAAAATATATATATAAAAAAGAGGCTGCGAAAAAAATTTCGATGCTCGGCTGTCGCATCGCTTGAATAATATTTGAATAACAAAACGAGAAACGAATTCTTACTCGATTTTATTTCCATATTCATGTTGATGCTTAAAATTGTTTCTGATTATTTTGTAGAAAACGTTATTGAAAATTCACGGATTCGTGTTTATGTATTTTCAGGGTTGAGATTAGATGTATTGAATTCCTTTCTCTCGAAACTAACCAAAAACTACCCCCCCCCCTGCTCTCACGACCCCCTCACCACCGTCTTTTCTTACTATACCCTTAAGGATGTTCTTAGTGGTTTTATTTCAATGTGTGCTACTCCTCGTGGTTATTTCATTATCGCACACGCTCTCCACATTGTGTCTGATCTTGATTCACTCTTACACCAAGGCTAAGATATTTTCTCTGTGATCTGTTTATCATATATATATATATATATATATATATATAAATATTATATATGCACTTTTGAAAAATATAAGAACTATTTGAAAAGAGTCGAGGTTGTCTATTGTACTATACGTTACTGAGTCAGGGTTTGTCTATTTTTTTATACCTTTCTTTTCTAAGAGACTCTTCTTATTATCTTGTAATTTTGACCGTTCACCAGTTCCTCTCACACAACCGAACAATAATAACGATATTATATATATATTATGTACTTATATACATTAGTTCTTTGCACGTTACATTTAATCGTATATCGTCTATAGTTTAATGTTTCTTTATCGATGTTACGTCAGCTCTTTGCCTTTAGTCACGAAACATATAGATGCGTTTACTAATCCCAAAAAAATGGGGTTAAGATCGTTCTACCGATTGACGTAGAATTCTTACGGTCTCGCTTCTCCTACTTTGCTCCGTTACTAACTCAAAGGTACGCTGAGAATTTGTGTATGTATGCGTGCGTGTGAATAATTTAATAGAAATATATTCAAAAAAATATTTTTTAAAAATTATTCGAAAATTTCCTTTTAAACGTTTATCACTGTAATACTCCTATTGTATTTTACGAGGAAAAAAGAACAACGGGAAGAAGAAGAAGAAGAAGAAGGAGAAAAAGAAGCAGAAAAATTTCCAAATGAAATT
Source organism: Polistes fuscatus (assembly GCF_010416935.1). Lineage (NCBI taxonomy): Eukaryota > Metazoa > Arthropoda > Insecta > Hymenoptera > Vespidae > Polistes > Polistes fuscatus. The sequence continues at coordinate 12,244,802 of NW_025113107.1, read as the reverse complement.
CGCTAGTACATCGCGTGACATCGAGGATTATATTATGACTGCGGTACTTCCGTTTCCGCGTTGAACTTTACGTTCGTTATTTTAAAACTCTTCGTTTCGGTTTGAGTGTTCTTCCAAATTGTCTAATAATATCTGACCATAGGTCAAAGAACAGAGGGAAAGAAAGAGAGAGAGAGAGAGAGAGAAAGAGTGAGAGAGCGAATACAAGACATAAATAAAAAAAAAATTAAGAAAACAGTAGAGAACAGTCCCAATGCGAATTTTTATTACAGCCAAACAGGCGAACGCAAAACTGCAGTCGGCGAAGTCAACCGAGGACGAGAACAGTGAAGGTAAGATTAACCGATCGGCGACATTTGAAATCCGTGAATTATTATTTTTCTTTATTTCGCTCGTTATATCTACCTCAACAAAAGGCAAGCCGCGCCCTTCGCACTCCTTCTTTACCTCAAACGCCTACACAAAACCACATTATTTTCACGTTATTTTTATCCTTCATTTTGTGTCCCCCATCCCCATTTGATTTATTATATAAGCGAAGACGCGTCAACAATAAAATATTCAATGAAGGAAAGCTGTTCAACGTATATATATATTTATATATATGTGTGTGTGAGGAATTTTAAATATTGAAAATATTGATCACATCTTTTTTTGGGGCCGGACGATACCAATCTTTGGATACGAGACATAAATAAATTATTATACACAAATATGTATAATATTATAGTCATGAAATGTCTGAAAAGATATCGTCGTAAATACAAATGAAAACTATCATATTGCTTTCTTTCATTGGTCATGAGAAACTTTTAGTTTAATTTAATGATAACCTTGCTGCTTAAGATCCCATCAAGCTATAAGTACTTAATTACATACCTGTATGTATATCGTCCTATTTTATGTTCTTTCCAAGAAGAAAAGTAAGCGCATTCTCGAACAGTCGTTATATATAGGTGATGCTTTCGATATACATATGTATATACTACGTAATCCGCACGACACGAATCCGTTCGTTTCATGTCAGCTTTGTCTAAAACTCTGATAAAAATTTTGGATTCTCTCTATCTATCGATCTAAACTTGCAATTATAATAAGACGAGACACAAACATAGGTTTGGTATAAGGAATCATATATAAAAAAACAAATACACAGGCTTTGGCTGTATTTTGACTATCGAACACTCACACACTAGAGAAGAATCGTTCTCACTCATTTTCTTTATTTACGTAGGTAGTGCAAAAGAGCTGTTGTTCGACGTACATACATAAATATAATATTATAAATTAGGCCTTTTCCTAACGATAATATTAATGTTTTCCCATCATCATTTTATGCTTGAGACATATTATCGACTTATTGCTCTCTCTCTTGTAAAATTTTTCGACAAACTTCAATTGTGCATGTTTATCCTTATATATAGAATCTATGTATGTAAGAATTTTTCACGATATTATTATTATTTTAGCGACTCGATTTTGTTTATTTCCAAGTTTAACATTTTTCGTTCCCTCTCGCTCTGCTTGACATTTTATCGATGGAGCTTATGCGCCTGGAATATAAAGCATGATTATTATACTCATTTGTGCACGACCGCAGTAGGGTGGCGCATTAGTAATAGCCCGCAGGTATTTACATGGAATAAAAAAGAAAATAAGTAAAAGAGGATAAAAAAGGAAATAAGCAGAAAAATAGCGCACGTTTCAATACTCTAAGTCCCATTGAACCATCCCTTGATAAACGTCGATCATTAAGCGCGCAATTAAACGAAACAATTTGCGCTCTCTCGCTGTCGTGCACCAGAGATTGGAATCCGAAAGTCGTCCTAGATTGAATTTCATTCTAACAAAAAGAACGTATAGATACTTTATGTATTCTGACTAATATTTTGTGTTTTAGGACCTACCTTAGAACCGCCATTGCCAAGAAGAAAGAAATGTCCCGAATTGGCATACAAGACTCACGAATTCCTTCCGGCAGCAGATGGCGGTGGCGTGGACGTTATAGATTCGAATCTCGTAGCTGATAAAGTTCAGGTAAGTTCCAGTATTATTAATTTGTTCTTTGAGAAAATGAATAGATATGTATGTATATGTCGTAATTGAAAAATATGATTGCAGGAAGTAACAAGCACGGTACCAACTAGTCAACTGAGCAAAGCGATATCTCGTATCAGCACTGAATACCGTTTACAATTCGCATGGCCTAGACGACCCCAATTAACGAACGGCGATGCAGGAGCACCGATTATATCGACGGGAGCATCCTTAGGTGCCGGTGGACCACCACGAAAATCTCTCAGCATGGGAGCACTCAAACAGGGTATCGTACCTTCTGGTCCCGCGCCAGTTCATAAAAAAAGACCTGGAGATGTGGATCACAAACGGGACGGTAAGTAAGTCTATCGTTTATGAATTGATATATTATTTCAGTCAAATTTTTGAATAATCTTTCGACGATTTATATATATATATATATATATGTATGTATATATATATGTATATAGGTGTCCAAGCATCTGAATTAGAACCATTGGTAAGCGGGACAGGTACGGATACTATCGATGGAACGGTTCTAGAAGGAGACGAACGTGAAGAGGATACGTCAGATTTAAAGATAGCGTTCAGGTCAGAGACTCCCGCGACTTCTTTTTTATATGACCCTTTTTAAACTTAATTTATAACACGATCGAAGGATTAAAAGCACCTACGACGGTTCCGATAAGTGTGATGAAGTCACGATGAATTGAACCTTCTCGATCGATAATCGTATCACATGCGTGTGCCTCATCAGCTACTGATTATTTACAGGGGTAGAAAATCAGGGGGTAAAACCGTAAGGATATCGGGAAGTGACGATAAAGCGGCGAGCAAATCGCAAGAGAAACCATTCCCTACGGCTGAGGTGATCGAACTAAGACGTCTCGCTGACGAGTACAAGGTAATTCGCGTAAATCGACTCAAAGGGAAGATTCATTTCATTCTCTGTTTGTTTGTTTCTCAACCTTTCTCCTCTTCCATGCATATAATACATACATTATAATATCATAACATACATATATACATATAACACAAACATTGTTTTGTCTATCTTTTGATATTCTCCAATTGGATATGAATGATATTCCCCAATGTGTTAAATCCTTTCGTTTGTATAGTCGCGTGTTAGTTTCTACGTGGGTGTTCGTCCGCACGATTGTCTTTCGTAATCCAAACGAATCCACGTAAATTCCTCCCTTTTAGCGAACAAGTGAGTTTCTCTAGTCTCGAGTGATATTTGGTCGTATTTTTATTTTATTTTCAAATCATCGTCTTCTTCTTGTGATCAAACATGCATGCAATTGAATCGATACTATATAAGTTTTTCATGCATCCTACCGATTTCTCTTTATATCCTTCATGTAAATTCGATCGTATATACATATATACCTTCCCACCAGCATGATCTATCTTTAGTATCCTCGCAGGGTCCGCAATCATAAATTAGAATCATTAGACTCGATGCACTAAAGGACGCAACAGCTGATTGCTTTTGGTTTGCGTTAGCATCGTGACTGGGGTTGCGGTCTGACAGCCGAGGATGAAGCTTCCCTGTGGAAACGAGTCTCCAGTAACCACGCTCTCAACGCTCTGTCTCTTGCCAGGCCAGTAAATCATTCATCATCGTTATTCGAAGTTGCGTTGTCGCACTCATGTTGTTTGCTTCACGCAAAACGACTGATCTTTCCCCCCTTCCTCACTTTACGTTTATTTCATTATCCTAGGAAAATTACGGATGAATTTTCTTCCGACATTAGTTCAATGATCTCAACGTCGTTTTTTTTTCGTTTCATGATTTTTTTAGTTTTTTTTTGTTCTTTTCATTTTGAACGGAACAACAAAATTATTTACTTTCATAGGAAGGTTGCTCCTGATATCTCATTAAAAAGCTAGGATCTTTCATAGGAATCGATGAAACATTCATAACAGCAACGATGATCGCGATCTTTATAGCTGATGCTGAATATCAAAGAAATATTAATACATGTCGTTACAGTTCGCATCTTCGCACGAGTTCTGTCGTAGTTGGTTTTCAATTCTTCCACGTTGTGTTTTATCGACAATTAAACGTAATTATTGTTAACGAGCGAAAAAATATATTGTCTTAAATAATAATTGAAAATAAATTTAGATCGGTGACGAAGGAGGAAAAGAACAAAGAAAATACGAGGAAAGTGACCCCGGTTATAGCGATGATGACGATGCCGCCAGCAGGTAGACCATCTTCAGTTCAAGCAAGACCTATTCATGGTACACAGCAAGATGATTTGAAATTGGTATGTATATATTTAATTGGATGAATTTTTGATTGAATTGAAAACGAAAAGATTGTTGAAATTATTTGAATATATTTGATAATAAGAATTAGAATTAATTGAATATTATTGTCTATTACCAATATAGGATACTGAAAAAACCGTAGCTCGCGCGAGAAAAGATTTCTTGATCCGTCATCACCTGGATCGTACTACTGGTGTAGGTAAGTAAGCAGAGACGCAAACCGCTAATCTTGCTAAAAGAGAAAAAGAAAATGCAGAACCTACGATGTGCTCGTCACGCGCAGGCGACGGTGCACTACTCCCCTCTCCAACGAGAGAGAAGTTGGAGCCCGTAATACCGCGACGACGCGAGGAATCGAAAGAGCACCGAGACGAGATTCAACCAAGAACGAAATCAAGTCCGAAGAACAGTCCGCGTACTGGACGTTCCCAGAGTCTTGGACCTACCGTTACCGAACGTAGATCACCGAAACGGCAACCTCCACGTGCACCATCTGTGACAAAGGATATGAAGGTATTTCAAAAATATCATTACTTATTTATTTTTTATTAACGTAGGATGTTCATAAAATGTGGTCAAAACTTCAAGGAATTTCTTTGTAAAATTAGTTCTTTTTTTCCACGAAGTTCACGTTTTGGGATCATCCTATATAAATCGAGCGTGTTTGTATATTTTCGTTTAATTTTCGTTTTCGAAGGAGAAAGAAAGAGAGAAGGAATTTAAGGATAAAGATAGAGATCAAAAGGATAGAAGTGCTGAAATCGAGAGACAACGACCAAGTGAGTATTATGATACGAATAAATAAAGCGTGTTATTATTGCGTTGCATAGTTCGAATAAAGAACGTGAAAAGAGACGATATTCGTATAAGGTCGATAAACGTTGAACGAGCTTTGAATTGAGAATAGAATTAAAATTTCTAGTGACAGCGGAGCCTCAACTGAATGGCGATGCAACGGGAGGTGATTCGAGCGTGGCATCAACTCCTCCATCGCAAACTCGTGTTATCTCAGCTGGTGCTGGTACTTGGATCGATGATGAACCAGTCGTGAAGAGTCCACCGGAGCCAACGCGTGTAAAATCGCCAGAACAAATGATTATGCGCTCTCCTGAACCGGTTAACTGGACAGTGCCCCTCGATACTGGGAAGACGTTTACCGTTACGCAAAACGTCAGAGAGGGTAAGCGAATATGATAAATGATATATTCAAAGATCGATATTAATTATTAGAATGCATTAAAAAAAAAAAAGAAACAAATTATAAATAGAAACGATTTTTAAAAGTCGTTACTATTATTATATAATGTGTTAAGGAAGGAAAAAAAAATTACAAAAAAATATATTCAATCCAATACCTAAACTATTACACAAAGATACTTAAAAGGAACTTAATTTCCACGAAGAGCCCCTAACGCGTCCTCATAGTGAAGCAAAGACGTGGGCACCGTCCTGCGTACCGTCGGCACCGCAATCGGCACCTCCGGAACTAGCGGCTCAGCACAAGTCGCAGCATCATTCTCAACATTCTGGTTATAAGTCGCCAGAAAGCGAGAGCGTCTCTCTTGGCAGTTTCGGTGGGATTACCGATCAAAAGGAGGACATAGATTCGGGACGTGCAAGTCCTTGCTCGTTGCCGACAAAGGTGGAAAATGTGTCCGCTGGGGAATCTGTGATCACACCTGGTCAAGACGAGAAGGTGAACTAATATGCATAATTTCCATACAAAAGTTTGATTCTTTTGAAATTCCTGAACGATTGATATTTGTTAATAGAAGTCATACGATGCTGGTGGAGAACAGGATAAAGGAGAAGCAGTGAAATCGATAGGTAGTAGCAATATAAAATGTCTCGAGGATCCTATGTTCGAATTAGAACGTAAAAAGATCGAGTCGGTTGCTCCAACGACAGCAACAACTCCAACAACAACGGCGACGACGACAACGACGTCGGCGTCAAATTTATGGCGTGGTCCGAACGCAGGTAGCGAAGGAACTGCAGGAGGAGGTGGCGGTGATGGTGGAGGTGGTAGTAATGGAAGTGGAGAAACAGGAACGCCTATCAGCAGCACCACAACCACCACCAGCGCCACGGGTGGTTATCATGTGTTAGAGGCACCGCCGGTTCAGGTGATACCAGGTACGGCTCATCGTTCTACGGCGACCGATGTCTTCGAAAAAGCACGAAATCGCTTCGATAAATTCTGGGGAAAGGGTAGTCCCGCTGAGAATTAGAATCCTACGAAATAAACTAGTAGTTATGACCGCGACAATGAATTCAAAGAGAAGGGGAATACGTACGTGCAGAACGAGAGCAGAGTTGTTCATGAGAAGCGATCAAGGAGAGGGAGAAGGTGGGAGGAAGGAGTTTGTTTATAAACTTCCAATGGAGTTCCTGATATCAGCAGCTATCCCGTCGTTTCCTTCGTTCGTAAAACGTTACACAAGTGCAAACGCGTGTACATGCGAGCACGTACAATTATTTAATCATGCAATTGGAAGCTATTGTAAATGAAATAGATATATCAGGTTTTTGTACGAGTGTTAGAAAGAATTCAAGACTCCAGAGAAGGTACATCTTTTATTAGGAGATAAGAGAAATAAACGAAGAAAGAACGAACGAACGAACGAACGAACGAACCAACCAACCATTAGGTAGAATCCCGATCTAATGGTTATTGCTATCGAAGAAGACGGATAAAGAGAAGAAAGCGTGCGAGCGAAAGCAACGGCAGGATCGCAGATATGGATGCGTATAAGGGCTTCGAGGATTCCTTTCGGGATTACGTTTTCGAAACGTTACAGTTCGCGTGTCTCATATTCGTTAGTGCGTTGTATAACATAGCCGTCACGTGTGGGTGACAACACCGAACAACATCTTGTATCGAGATTCATGTAAGTAGACGTTGAGTGTCTGAAGGATAGGTATCGATGTCGTTAAAGTTTTGGAAGCTGCGTGCGAATACATATAAGTTATAAATTGGAGTGATATTAAATTCGTCGATAATGATATTTTCACGTACATAAAAATCAATATTACATTCGTGGTAACCGTATGTATGATATACGTTTGTTCTTTTATATACATACATACATCTCAGTATTGAATATTTAAAGTAAATGCAAATACTTATACGTAAACGTACGAAACTTCCTTTACGTTAGATTCAAGTAATCATGAAAGACCATCCAGTAATAGTGCCGAGAGGCGTGCGATTTCTTTTTTGTTTATCTTTTTGTTTTTGGAATGCTTGGTGAATTTTAATCAAGAAGAAATATAAAAAGAAAAAAATAAATAAAAACAAAAAAAGAGATAAAGAAAGCACGTCGAATCGACTATTAAGAAAGACGCAATGCAAGGCTTGTCATGCACCACTCTTTTTAGAAGCAAAAAGAAAAAAGGTACATAGCCTTCAGCTACTTCATGCGTTTTATATTTATAAAATCTAAAAACACAAGGAGATACATGTTGTATATGTATGCGTATGCACCGGTGCATATATCTAAAGGTGTGTTGTTGTATGTGTACAATACATACATACGTTTGATATACACATTACTGCACATCTAGACATGCACTTGTGCATATGCCTGCAAATGTATTGTTGATGTGTAAAATACATATGTTCGGTATACGTATGACACACGCATAGAGGACACATAAACACATGTGTACACACACACACATACAACACATACAGTACGTATATAAAACACATAAGATAAAAGAGAAAAGAAAATAAACACAGGTAATACATGAATAACACCACACACACACACACACAGAGACAGACACACACAGACACGGATACATGCACGTGCGTTACGGAAAAGAGAACGACGAATAATTAACATTCGGAGAAAAGTCCCGCAGGCAACTTCGGCAAGTGGAACTACCTCCTTAGAGAACGCGTCTCAATCTTTTATAACTATATTCATGAAGAAATTTTTCACGAGCTTACTCGTTACTCCGATAATTAACTTGCTTCGTAGGAGAGAAGAAGAAAAAGAAGAAGAAGAAGAAGGAGATGATGACGATAACGATAACGATGATGATAATGATTATAATAATTAATGATTAATAATAACGATGAGAGAAAAATAAAAACAACAAAATAAAACCAAAAAAAGAAAAAATGAATTAAAAAAAAAATTGAAGAAAATTTATGGTAAAAACTAAGAATAAAATAATTCCCGTACACGCTATAAAAGAAAGATTATTTACCGAATATTTAGTATCGAAATGAATGAAAAAAAAAAGGAAAAAAAAACGGAAAAAAAAAATAAGATATGATCTTAATCCGCAAGTATATAACGGTGCATTGATATATATTACCTTGTACGGATGCCGAAAAAAAAAAGGAAAAAATACAAAACAAAACAAAAATCATTGAAATAAATACAACAGTTCGTCCATGTATGGTTCGTTATGTCGCAGAAAACAAGCGGTTTATTTCGCGAAACGAGCATAAGAGACCCCCTTTTTATTGCTGAGCGATATTTTAAAACCTGGCGAGGGGTTGGCGAATTTAATAAGAAAACAAATACGCCGGCTACGAGAATAATTCAATTGTTTCGCGCGCAAAAATCGAAGAAAAAAGGAAAATATAACTCGATAACGTGGGGAACGTTGTTCTTCGATCGTCCGCATGTGTGCCCTATAATTTCTCTCCTTTTTAATACGAATATTTTTGCTAGAAAACAATATTTCAATATACAATACATTAGAATCGACGCGAGATAAGGCTTTTGCTTAGTACAGAATAAAAGAAAGAAGAAAAAGAAAAAGAAGAAGAAAATTATGATGAAAAATAATATGATAAAGAAAATGGGCAGCGGGCTAAAAAAATAATTGGTAATTGGTGCTAATCGTATCGAAGGATCATCGAAAGTATCGCAAAGAGGAGAAGAAGAAGAAGAAGAAGAAGAAAAAGGATGACGATAGGACACGATTCTCTCTCTCTTTCTCTCTCTCTCTCTCTCTCTCTCTCTCTATCTCTCTCTCTCTCTCTTTCTATCTATCTCTCTCTTTCTCTCTCATTGTGAGATAGTATTCGCTTATATATATATTTGTTGCAAAATGACGAGAAATTCTAGGCCCGTAAGAAGAACGTTCGGCGAGATACCTATACATAAAAACGTAATAATAATAGGGGAAAAAAAAGAACATGAACCAACATACACACATACATACATACATACATACACACACACGTACACATTTAGTTCTTTAATTTCGTTCAAACGAATATTTCATCGACTGTGCGCTTTCGACGTTGTCTGTTCAAGGATAACGCCTATTGTTTGCATATTTTTTATTAGACAAAGATTTACCTCGAAGACGAAGAGGCTAAATTTACCTAACGTTAAGCGATAAGTGAATATACGTAAGTATAATAAACAATGGCCAGGATCGAAAGCGAGAATTTTCGTTTGTAGGATCGTCCGGACGAAGCAGCTATCGAAATTTAAGTTTTGAAATGATCTAGGAAAGGAAACAAAAAAAAAAGAAACAGAAAAGTACCTCACACAAGGACCCTTTCTTTATCTCCCCTTCCCCTCTCCTTCTCCCCTCTCCAAACCCAACAACCCCTTCCTCCTTCACACGCTTTCTCTCCTCCCATCTCCTCCTCCTCCTCCTCCTCCTCCTCCTCCTCCTCTTCCTCCAGGTATTCACATTTTTTGTTTCCGTTCAAGGACCCAACCCTAATTCCGCAACCCTTCAAACCCTCTTCCCGCTTTCGAAATATGCACGCGCGTTTACACGATACGTCGGTAATACCACACTCCATCCAGATTCACGTCCAAAGACAACCAATCGTACTGAAACAGCATAGCGATATAGTGATAATGATAATAATAATGATTAACGATATAATGATAATGATAATGATAAAATGATACTGATAACGATAATGATAATGGTACTACACAAATAAAAAAGAAAACACACAAAAAAAAACATTACAAACGAAAATAAAAAAAGAAACAAAAAAAACATATTAACGTAGAAAACGAAAAGAACTATCGGAGGAATGGACCATTGAAACAACGGCAACAAAACGAAAAGAATAGAGAATGAACGAAAGAACGATTAAATAATAAATAAAGCTGGAATGGATAAGTAATCATTCAAGTATGATAATCACATTAGGACGCAGAAACTGGAAGACAGTGTTTAGAACTGGCGATCGTTGACGATGTCGATTTTGATCTGTAAGATCTCGTTACTTCCTTCAAATATATATATATGTATACTAACATACATACTCAATGTATATTTTGAGCTAGATAAAATATTTTGAGCTGATTATATTATTATCGATCCATTTTTAAATTGTGGGGATCGATTATAACTCGTATTTATTATAACGATATACATGAATACACAAGCAATGTGATTTAACGTTAAATTCAAGGGAAGTATATACTATACAAAAAACAAGATCTTACAATCAGAATATCGGTATCGTCGTCGACCGATAAGATCGATATAAAATATATACATGACACACGTATATAAAAAAAAAACATCATCCCCTTCTCTCCTCTGACCCTCCCTCGCGTTAACTTCAAAAAAAAAAAGAAAAGAAGAAAAAAATGGGCAAAAAAAAATATATACAAATAATTACTACTACACGAGAATAAAAACGGAGAACTGGCTAAAAATCTCTGCTATAATAGTTTTCTTTCTTTTCTATATAAATACGAAAATTTTTCTTTTTTTTTATAATTGCGCCAATCTAACTTCGAAAACTACGCTTTTTCTGCGACCCACCCTATACATATTATTATCCTATATCTATCTCGAATCCACGATTTTCCGAAGAGTATAAAAAAGAAATCATTCCAATTTCTATGATTGTAAAGAAAAATGTCGTGTTTCTTAAGATTTCATTTCTTTCAGGAGATTGTCTTGAAGATCGATTCTTCTTATTACATTTCAATTAAATTGCATTATTTTGTAGATAATACTGAATAAAAAACAAATATAATTCGTTTTTATATACTTTTTTGTTTCAAATATATATACTCTACAATTCAATGAATGCATAAATTGAAGGTTTTGAAAATGATTATTATGCGACGTTTATTCTTTTACAGCCAAAGAAATTATGTTCTTGTATCAAATTATAAAAGCATCCTTAAAATAACTAATATTTTTCTCCTCGATATACATACATTAAATATAAATCAATGGCACGCCGATTATTAATATATATATATGTGATAAGCGATGAATTATTCCAATCAATAATCTTGTAAGGATGAGCGACAAGGATTCACACATACCTAACATATTATTCATTGCTACCACAAGAAACTAAACTAAAGTAAAGTAAATTAAAGTAAAATAAAAAAAGTTAACTAAACTAAATTAAATTAAATATAAAATTAAATTATAAACGTATAAAAAACTAATGTCAAAACAGATTTATCGGAAACGATGGTAGATCGATCGAGAAAGCCAACGTCTTCTCTACGAGGTTTTGTCGCTTTTCGCTCATCGGTTTTCTTAAGAGTCGTATAGCTTCATATAAACGTTTAAAGCGCTAAAAAATATTAAATAATATCTATAAATGAGGTGTAGCGGAAACAAATAATAATATGCGATGAGATCAGCAAGTAAGCAAGCAAGCAAGCAAGCAAACGAGCGAGCGAGAGGAATGGAAAATAATCGAAAGAAATAAATTATTTCAATAATTTCATCGACTATTGTAAGAAGCATTGATATCACTAATTTCGTTTGCAAGAAAAAAAAATGGACCGTGCGCTTACCTCTTGTTTGAAGTAAAAGAAAATGATGAAGGAGAAGAAATAATGTATACCTTAATAGATGCTTGTTTATATGGCATATGCTTGTTCCTTGAATAATCGAATCGAACACACGGCACGAGTTAAATAACAAACAAACAAAATAATCCTAAAAAGATTAAGAATAAAAATAATACCCTTATTCCCAAAAAAAAAATAATTAAAAAAAAAAAAAATATGAAAGAGAAAATTAGATATACGGCACTACGAAGGTACTATTACATTCACGGGTTATAAATAAATAAAATAAAATAAAATAAAATAAAGGAACGAGACGAACGAATACGAGAAACGTTAGCGCATACATCACATATGTGAAAGAGCCGTATAGCAGTTGAATTACTATTAAATATAATTTTTCAATCCCGCGCGTAAATTCGATTACGCACAATAACACACACGAGGTACTACTATATATTTATTGGATTAGTCTCGGACAACTAGAAACGATATAATTAATGAAATAAATCGACGATTCCTATAGAAACTTTTATGCGACAATACGTATCATTTTTTTACGGATTAACAACAACAACAACAACAACAACAAAAACCATCGTACGACTACTAATGGATGGATGAATATTTCGTTGCACAATTTTCCACAGGACTCTATATGAACGAGGAAAAAAAACAAAATAAAATATATAAAAAAAAAAAAAGAAAGTGAAAATAAAAATGAATGATTCGAATTTCGACGCCATGATTAGTAGAGACGCTATTTAAGCATTAGGTAAATACTTTTATACGATTTACGAACGTATCTCTCTCTCTTTCTCTCTCTCTCTCTCTCTATTTCTCTCTCTCTCTCTCTTTCTATCTTTTTTTTCTCTTCTTTCTCTTTTCTTTGTTTTTTTTTTGTTTTTGTAATTCTCTTAATTAACGTTAGAATATTTGAGTGAATGTAATAGCGCCTTAGCGTGATTCGTAATTAACAGACAGAAAGAAAGAGTTCGAGTGTACAGATCGGATCAAGATTGAGAGACAAAATGAAAACGCAATGTGTTCTCTTTGGCTGATTTCGTAGTTTGCATAATTATGTCGCCTATTATATAAAAATACGTATTCTCCCTCGATTTGTCCGATCTGCACCGCGTTACATATCGAAGGCGCATCTCACACAAGTTCGCACTACCCGTCCAGATACAATTTAAACTTTAAAAAGGAAAGAATAATTGTCAGAATATAACATCCATGATCTCTCTTTCTTTCAATCGTATCTCTGTAACATCAGATAAATGAAAATAATATAATACAGATAAATAACGATGATGCTCGATTCGACATTGAATTCGATGGCTCTCTCTTTCTCTTTCTCTATTTATTATAATCACGTTTATATTAAGTGATAATAATGCGTTTAGAGAGAAAAATCAGTTTATTATATATTATATATTATATGGGCCGCTCATTTGTTAAATTGATTAACCTGTAAACGAGACGAAAAAGTTGTGCAAGAAAAAGGTATCACTTTTTTATACGTAGATATTTTAATTATTAAATTTATACGATTAATTATTGAAAATTTTCGTTAAATTATGCGAGTATATTAAAAATAATTTATTCTATTTATTATATATAATAATTAATTTCTTGAGATTATTTTTTTGGAACATTAAAATGCTACGCTGTTCGAGTAAATTCGAGGGTGCGCGTTATGGGATTTACTCCTCAAAACAAAAAGTAGATCGTTAATAAAGTTAATATATATATATATATATATATATATTGTGATATCATTTATTATTCAATGACTATTTTCTCATTTGGTGTTGTTATAAGCCTAATTATTAAAAGAAATTTATTTTTAATCTAAAAAGTTAAACATCAAAGAAGGCTGTTAGAGGCCATTTAGGCTGTTAAATTTTTTACAAATTCTATGAGTGGAGTTAATCGCTTTTTGCCCGTGAACGGCTCATATATAAAATAAAAAATAATTCGTTTCTGTGAATTAAGTGGAATAATGAAAAACAAATGAGTGAAATTTATTTTAAAATCAAGGAAAGTTCCTTCACGCCAAATGAACATGTAAAAAGATCGTTCGTATACTACGAACATAAATTGAGCCGGTAATTATAAAAATTGTGATTGTGAAGTAAAAAATTATTTAAAAAAAATATAATTTGTTACGTAACTCGTATTCGACCTAATTATACGAATTACGCAATAAAGAAATTTTTGAAAATTTTTTACTTGTTAGATTACAAATTTTCATTAATCACCAATTTAATTAAGAAAACTCCGAATGTTCAAAAGTATAATAAAAATCACGCATTTCCTTTATAATTTGTTAAATAACACACTTTTGTAAAGTAGACATGCGTCTGAGAGTTAACGTAAATGTAAAAGGGTTAATGACGATTATCTCACGATCGATGAAATAAAAAGAACAAAAAAATAAAAAAACGACAAAGAAGAAGAAGAAGAAGAAGATGAAGATGGTGAAAATAAAGTCGAATGCCAATTAAAATTCAGCGAGTGTGGGCTGAATCTTTTATTGTTAAAGCTAGCGAGTTATAAACAAATTTCTTATACATATTATTCAGTTTCGAGCTTTAGCTCTTGAGAGAAACTTTACCACTTTGTTGATAAACACTCTTGGGGATCATGTGTTCAAACGTCCAATGTTCGTCATTATAATTGGAGAAGAAGAAAAAAAAAAGAAAAAGATAAAGAAAAAAATGATTAAGATGAACGAGACTTCGATGCTTTCATTTTCACACGATTTACGCTTTCTCTGTTACACGAAATCGTGTTACGATGTTAGCAAATATCTATGTCATATAGAGAGTTCCAATATTCCTTGAATATTTCCCCCCGTGCCTACGACGTAAAGTGATCGTGCATTAAAAAAAATAAATAAACGATTTTTCGTGCAGACGGGACACACAACGACGACACAGACCATTATTATACATTTTTCAATACTCGTCCCATGGGTAGTACACTTTCTTACCAAAAGAAGAAAATATAAAAAGAAGAAAACAATACGACATGCGTTATAAAAAAAAATACGTTAAATAACTTATTTCTAATATAAAAATCGATTGGATTGTATTATCTACGTCCCTCTATGTTCTTTTTTCTTTTTTCAATTATTCATTTTTTTTATTTTCTTTTTTATTAAATGCGAATACCGTGTCAGTGCGTCATTACACACCGATACGTTTTCCCATTGAAACATAGGCTGTGAATAATCGAGTATGCAGATGTAGCGTGTATACGGAGTATGTGTTATAAATCACACAATTTAAAAAAAGTAGAAAGAAAATTTGCATCGTCGACATACATAAAGCCTCACTACGCTTCCGTACAAAGCTCGAACGAACGATTAATAAAAGATGAAAGCTAAATTATTCGCTGGCTAAAACCAAATGCATTGTTCATTCGAACGAAAAAAAAAGAAAAAATACAAGAAAATAAATAAATAAATAACGATTACACACGGTCGCAGGAATTTTGTTCTACTATATACGCTTTAAGATTTTTTAAGCGGTGATAAGAAGCGGACGTGCAAAATTAAATGGCATTTCGATCACTCGTCGAAGTACGAAAGCTAAATTAATTCATTCATAAGATAAATTAGTGTGTTCTGTTCGAGAAAATCATATATATATATGAATTATATATACGACGTTTTAATTTTTTGTACAATAGAAAACAAATCTCAATGCGCGCTTTAAATCCATACGGAAAAAAAACACGACTGTTCGACCCTTTCTAATCTTTAAATATATATTAAGATTTGCTGATTAATCTGCATCCTTACTTTATATTTTCTCTGTACCGATGGTGGTCCAACCATTTCAGTGCATAGTCGAAAATTACGGGCCTTTGAAATAAATCGGCGAACGTACACAAGAGGGAACCGCAAAATTTTAATCGATACTATAAAGAATAATAATAAAAAAAAAAGAAAAAAAAAAGGATTTTGGTTGTTAATTGTTGTGTAAAATTTCGCTAAAATAAATAAGCTTATCACATTCTTTTCCCCTGGACTTCAACGAAATTATAATCATCATTACGTTTAAAAATTACCTTTGAAAAAAGATTTTTTTTTTCTCTCTTTCTCTCTCTCTCTTCAACATTTAAAATATTATATCCTTATTATTTTTCTTTACTTCAAAATATAATCTTTTAGAATCATTAGTTTATATAATTTACATATTTTAATTTGATAAAAATAATAAATATACAAGAAATAATGCTTTTTTAATAATGGTATTAATTAAATACAATCGAGGTAAGAATATTAGCAATATACATCAGTCTTTAATACAAACTTTCAATAGATAATATATGTACGAACACTATTGTATAAGAAATATAGTTGCATTATATGATATATATTATTTCTGTATAGAACTTCGCGATAGAAAAATCATATAAATATATGGCCAGAATTTGTAAAGATTGTATTATTAGTAACTTTAAGATAAGACAAATTTTAGTAGATGGCTCCGTCATCTACATTATCTTCTTCATCATCGTAACCTTCTCCATTATCAAAATAACTATTTACGTAATCAGTTCCTTCATCCATTTCCTCATCTACTTCATCTTCATCTACATCCATTTCTTTCTCTTCTTCTTCTTCTTCCTCTACCTTTTCTTCTTCCGATTCCAGTACTTCGCCTTGTTGATTAATTTCCTTTTTCTCTAATTCTTGTAATTTAGATTCTACATCAACCACTTTCTGTTTTTTCTTAGTTACCGCTGTTGCTTGAGCTTTCTTTCTACGAATAGAAGATGGTTTCAATTCCGCAGGTATTTTAGACCAGTCATACTTAGTTTCATAGCCACTTTTATCCACCATCAAATCTTGAAAGCGATCTGAATAACGTTCAACATCTTTCTTTACTTCAATAGGTTGCACATTAAAAGGAGATTCTTTTAAATATTCGGTAAAGTCCCTTTTCAATTCTAATAAATAACTTATTTCATTAGTAATAGTAAAAGGCAATGGATTATACTTTAATATAGGATATTTTGGTGGCGGTTCTAAAATTGGATGCATCGTAGCTTCAGCTTTAGTAAGTCCTAATTGTTCATAAGTAAAAGACATAGAACCTTTTCCATGTCCTCGTCCTGCCATGATTAAAAAGTTCTTTGATAAACAATATAAACGAATATGGACCTATTTTAAACTTTCTGCGTGTTAAGTTTTTGTTCTGTTTCAGTAGCACTTTCTGTTTTAGCAAAATTTGGCTTTTCAGAAAAAGATTCCTTATTATAGATTACTTTTACAACGAGAGAACACGACGGGCACATAGCTTCATCATCACCAGATATAAGATCTGCCTTTGATATTTGAAATTGATCACCACAAGGACAAGGATAGTAATAAATTTCTCCTTCTTCGTCGTATTCAAAGTCTTCGATTTCCACTTCGTCGTGATATACTGACATAATCTTAATTAATAAAAATACTTTTTTTTCTAAATATCTATAGAATTTATAGGTTAACTGTAAAACACGTGTTCCAACTTCTAAACATTAATGAGATATGCTACATTCGAGGTATTTTCAAGGACAGTAGAATTATAAGTAACAAATTCCTAAAACGACTCGACTATTTGTAAAAATGATTTAAATTCATTATTTAAATGAAGTATATACTCTCGCCTTTTTATTAGTGAAATTATAACATTTGTGACGTTTTAATGTTATACACTTAACACAAGTATTTTACATTTAAATAAAACATACTTAACATATATTCTTAAATAAAAAAAAAAATAAAAAAAAACAAAATAAATTAAAAATCCCTTTTTTCGAAGATTAGGATATCGTCTCGAAAATATGAAAAATGTGACCAATAGAATTGCATGTCAGGTATAAGACTAAATATCGTCGAATCAGAAGTACTAGAAGTCGAATAATCTAATTGGTTGAGAGAATTCAAACCAATTTGGATAACCAATCGTAATGCTCGTATGATCGCAGAACCAATTAAGGTCGCGTTTACTAAGTAGTGTATAAGCGACGAAATTAAATCATTCCGGATCTCGCGGGATCTGGCATCCAAGTCGTAAGGGCCGTAGAAAGTAGTGTCAATAAATGTGAAGAAAGGGCACCGGTAGTTTTACGTTTGGCATCGTTGTATTTTTGTAACGTTACGTTTAAAGTGATTAAGGTAATCGCGAACTCCTTAGCGTATTGGCTCGTGAAAGATTTGTTAAAGTTTTTTAATTGTTGCGTATATGCAGGCGGAACCGCGTGCGGGCGGTTCCCACGCGTCCGTGCAACAAGTGTCAGACGGTAGCGGCCGATTATAACGGACAAATATAACTAATCGAAAGACACGTGTTATTATAAACACGATTAGTGCATGGTGTTTATTGTTTATCTTGTGGATATTTTCAATCCCGGTGAGGATGGGTTGTGCTGTAAGCACCACCGGAGACAAAGAAGCCGCTGAAAGGTCCAAGAAAATCGACAAAGATCTGAGGGCCGATGGCGAGCGGGCCGCCAGTGAGGTCAAACTCCTCTTACTTGGTACGTTTATTCTTTTAAATTTTCCCTAATATTTTATAAGAATTAAATTGTTTTATCAATCGTATTATCGTAAGATTGTTTAAATCGATTTTATTCCTACGAATTTGGTTTTTATGTTTTTAATCAAGGAGATGTTCAGCCATTGGTCCATTGAAAAAGAGACATATATGATTTCATGTACATAATATAATCGTTTTTTTCGACATGATTATTAATATTCTTAAGAAGAATAAAAGAATGAAAACAAATTAATATCATATGTTCTTATTGTAACGTTAAAATATTTATTATATATATATATAATAAATATATATATAATATATATATATATACATATCGAGAGTTCTCGATGTCTCACCCTGTTAAATACATATATGTCAAATCACTATTTACGCTTTTCCTTGAAACGTGCCGCGTAATCATTCTCAAGAGATGATGCATCTTTGAAATTCTATTCACATCTTTTTTCTTTCCGGCAATGAACGAATACTCAACCACAATTTAATTACTAAGAATAAATAAAAGAATTTTTCGATTGGCGCGACGTTGATGCGCATGTCATAAGTATTTCTGATACTTGTTGCATTCGATAGCATATATAATTTCGTACGAGTTTACAAAATATGTATATATATATACAATAGAGATTAAAAATGTATTATCTTTTTCGAAAAATTCTCAAAAATGAAAGTTTTTATTTAAATTCCTTTACAAGCTATTTACTCGTAACAAAATTAACTTTGTTATGAGTAAATAATTGTTATACAGTAAGATCATACTTTTAATTATTTCTTTTAAGGGGCTGGAGAATCTGGCAAATCAACAATAGTAAAACAGATGAAAATAATTCATGAAACTGGGTATAGTAAGGAAGAATGCGAACAATATAAGCCAGTAGTATATAGTAACGCAATACAAAGTTTAATGGCAATAATCAGAGCTATGGGGCAACTAAGAATTGATTTCGCTGATTCTAGTAAGGCTGTAAGTATTATTTTTAAAAAGGGTAAATCTTATTATTTCTTTTCTTATTTTTTACGAGTAAGACTAATCCGTTGAATTTATTATAATCATGCATTAGGATATAGCCCGACAATTCTTCACCCTAGCTTCAGCAGCTGAGGAAGGTGAACTTACTGGAGAGTTAGTGTTATTAATGAAAAGACTATGGCAAGATGCAGGTGTACAACTTTGTTTCACACGCAGTAGAGAATATCAGTTGAATGATTCTGCTGCGTATTATCTAAATGCTCTTGATCGTATAGCACAACCTAATTATATTCCTACTCAACAAGATGTCCTTAGAACACGTGTGAAAACTACCGGAATTGTGGAAACTCATTTTTCATTTAAAGGATTACATTTCAAGTATGTTATTTTTGTTAATTATAATTGTATTATTAATTAATTGTAATATACCGAGATGATGATAACTTAGTATGTTTTTTTCTAATTTAACAGAATGTTTGATGTTGGTGGTCAACGATCAGAGAGGAAAAAATGGATACACTGTTTTGAAGGTGTTACAGCCATTATATTTTGTGTCGCTCTCAGTGGGTACGATTTAGTCCTTGCAGAGGATGAAGAAATGAATAGAATGATCGAATCAATGAAGCTATTTGATTCCATATGCAATAGCAAGTGGTTCGTTGAAACGTCGATTATACTATTTCTTAACAAAAAGGATCTTTTTGAAGAAAAAATTGCTAGAAGCCCGTTAACCATTTGTTTTCCGGATTACAAAGGTGCTAACACTTATGAGGAATGTGCATCTTATATTCAAATGAAATTCGAAAATTTAAACAAAAGGAAAGATCAGAAACAAATTTACACACATTTCACATGTGCCACAGATACATCTAATATACAATTTGTATTTGACGCTGTGACCGACGTCATTATTAAAAATAATTTAAGCAATTGTGGATTATTAAGCTAAGTGTTGCAATACTCCATTATTTTATAAAATGTAGAAAATCTTTCCAAATGTTGGAAACACAACAATCAATTTATAGACATGACAAAAGAGAGACTGTATTAAAACTGTAAAGAAAGGGAAGGAAAAACAGTTTATTATCATGTAAACACATGTACTAATCTCATAAGACTTTTACTTTGACATCTCATTAACATTTAGTATATCCTATATTCTTTTTTTTTTATTAGGTATTTTTCCTTGCTGGATCCTATATTTTTTAACACAATATTCTTTTGTATTATTATATGTCGACAATGAGTCACTTTTAGTTTCATCTGTGAATTTAATTCTGGGTTAATGCGCGCAATATACAATGTATATATATATTTATGAATATATATATATATATAATAATCACACTTGAAATTGTAAATTTATAATCAATTTGGATTTGTAATAATCGATGTTTTTTTTTCTTCATCTACAAAAGGATAAAGCGCGCAAACGGAAGATCTTTTAATTTTGTATTAATTGTGTATTTAATATCGAGATCAGGATCTAGTTAGCTATTAATCTAAGACTTTCTTTGCGAGTCAACAACGAAGTTTGCATTGATTTATTTAAACATAATTATGTAAGTTTAAATAATATCAATGTATTATCTCATTATGTGTTATTGCATCACAAACGAATGCTGTGTGCAAAATTAATTTAAAATCATGAAAGAATAAAACAAAATTGTTATGTGATTAATAGCGTGCGACAATTTTTCCTTAAAAATTTGTAGACGACATCTTCGATAAATCTATTTTTTTTGTGAAGAGAAAGTACAAGAAACTCGTATCGTTAATGACTTCATAAATTAAATAAAATTGAATGGAATGAAAAATGGTGTATATAAATATATCTAAATGGATTTACATAATATTCATTATAAATAGTCGTCGTGATATCGAAATAATTTTATATACTTTTGACATATCCGTGATGCATTGTTCGAACACTGCCATTCGTTGAGTCATTCTTGTACTTTCTGCATCTGATGTCATCATCAATTCAAAATGATTAAAATGCGGTTCGTGTGAGGAATCGTTATATATCGGATGTATTCATTTTTGTACATAATTTATTTGCTAAAATGGAATAATATGTTCTAACTAAAAGCATACTCTTTTCCGGATTTGTGTTCACAGCCATTTACATTGCTTTACACATGATCTTAATTTTTTTTGACAGGCACAGCGCTTTGTGTTTACAGTATATTTATATATAAATTTTTCACACACATACGCACATAAATTTCGTAAAACAGATTTTTTATATATATATATATATATATATATATATATATATATATATATATATATATTTTGTATAAAGTAATGGGACTAACTTTATATAAATATATATAACTCCGTTTAATAGGAACACAAATAAATATTATCTCAATTGGTATGAAAATTAAAGAACGGTTATATGTTACTTAGATAAACAAAATTTCTTTTTTACGAAACAATATTAATTCATAATTGTTAATATATCAATTAGATGCAGCACTGCGGATTCATCTTTGCAGCTTAAAATATTTTTATAATTAAAATTCTAAACTATAACTATATATAATAATAATAATAATAAAAATTCAATATATAGATATATATATTTTGATGTTTTAGGAATGTTTTAATTCTTTTTCTACGGATGTAATTTTTATTTGAGAGAGAGAGAGAGAGAGAGAGAAATAGAAAAGAGAAAATGAGAGATAAAAAATAAATAATATAAACACGCACGCGATATACCCATCGAATAATTTGTAGGAAAATTTCACTTTCTTTTAAATAACAAGATGTTTTTTCTTTTTTCTAAATGTTATTAAAATTACACCGAATTTGATTTCTTTATTACCAAAAATATTTTAGATTAATATTTGATCATGTGTGATTTATTTCGGAGAATGTTCCCAGTTTCATTGAGCATTGTCTGTTTGAAGAAAAAATGTAAATTCTGATGGAAGAAAATGATTAGAACGTATAAAAATATTTTTAAATGGCATCTCTAAAAATATTCTTTTACTTTCAAATGAAGAAAATAGTTTATAAGTGTGGGAACGATATTTTTCTTGCCTATTCGTTCAAGTGTCTTTGTGTTGCTACTTATCAGTAAGCAAGGAATCTTAATTTTGTACTACTTTGACAATAGCTATTTTTTATAACATCGAATAATATATATGCATTTGACGGTATACAAAGCTGAATTACAGAGAATTACATTTTGTCTTAAGTCACAATGCATTATTTTTTTCATTATCCCTTTTTTTCCTTCGTATATATTTTCTTCATAGATAAATTAACAGCTGTTTCCTATTAAATTCATAAGTAGTTTTCTATTTCGCAACATTTGAGGTACATCAAGCAATGTCTCAAGCTAATCAAATCTACAACAAATGTCATGGATTTTGTTTATGAATTATGCACTATAATTTAAGCGCAGCATTGTATATCGTACCATTGTATCATATATCAAACATATATTTATTTTATTTTGGAATAATTCTCTAGTTCTCCCATAAACCGAAATTTTTTTGGGGGGAATTATTTCATAATCCTTGTATTCGTTTTTAATCATTAAAATTTAAGCCATTTTTCGTTTACTTTGTAAACAATATATAATCTTGTGATATATATATATATATATATTAAAAAGTATCTACATATATCATCATTATAAACATAGGAGTCATGAATAGTAATTAAAGATTGTAGGTATACAACAATCTTATGGAACCACTTGAGCATTATTAATTTTTGGAAGAACTTGAACCAATGAAATGGTACGGTAACAAGCACTTCCCTATTGATATTTTGTATACAGTTAAAGGACTGGTCCTAGCCACGAAATAGATTTGGAAATCTCATTGCGATACAGTGAGAAAGAGTGGCTTTTATGGAAGCAAAAGAGAACTTTGCCTTATTAATCTCATTTCTCTATTTAGTGTCATAAATATTTATATGTAAGATGACAATAATATTCTAAATGAGGACTAATGTAAACGCTATGTTTAATGTGGATTTCTTGCTGGAATAGGTGGACCACCCGACGTTCTCGCAGGAACTGGTGGTGGAACTGACGATGCAGGCAAGCTAGGTGGCGCATGCTGAGGAGGAGGAGGAATTTGTCTTTGCGGTAACGGAGGAGGTATAGAACTCGGAGATTTGTTTAATGATTCCTGGGAAGGATCTGTACGTGGCAATGGTGGTGGTGGCCTAGTTGGTGCAGGATAATTAGGAAATCCATCTAATATTTCTTCGTAAATTGCAGATTCTGGTGACGATCTTTCCACTTGATTAGATTCGGCTCTTTCCTTAACTGGTGTCGTAGAAAATTGATTAGGTAATACGCTAAATACGCCTGCGTGCGGAATTTGTTTTCTCTCTTGGTACGGACTTTTAGGTGGTTGAGATGGTCTCCCTGGTGGAGCTGGTCTGGGTGGTGGTGTAGAACCATTTGTATTTCCTTTACTAGCCGATGGATGTTCAGTAATTCCTAATTGTTCTAATTTTGGCAAAGAAGTTTTTGAGACAGGCGAGAAAGTACTAGAATGTGATGCTGTAGTGTTACTACATATTTCAATTTCTTTATCAATAAGTTGCATCCAATTAGGTGACTTTAATGTTAAAGTTAATGCTTGGCCACAAACATGTGTCATTCCTTTTTTCGCAGCAGCTAAAGCACATTGTCCATCTCTAAAAGTAACCCAGATTGTTTCTCCAACAAACCTCACGAGAATCACTTCGCCTATATGAGATAGATCTTGTACCAAAGCCATCATAACATTACTGTCGAATGCACTATCCGCATCTTCTGTCTCGTCTACTGTTTTAACTATTATCGTTCCATCCGGTGGACCCAAATCTTCGATTACTTCTTTAAATACATGTTCTCTTTGCTTAGGTTCAACGCGATAAACTTCAACGTCAATAATGGCAATAACAGGTCTATGATCACTTTGTTTCAATTCAGCTCTGCCGTAATAAATAAGCTTTCCTGGATACCAGTCTGTAGGAGAATCTAGGGCCATATTTTTTACAGAATTACCCAAAGCTTATGCAAAATGTTTTTGTTAGTTGTATTCTTTCATACTTACCAATGTCAGGTATTTGCTTTCTTCGTTTCCAAAGAACTCTATCTGTCCAAGCAGGTTGACGACATTTTTCACTAGTATCATAGTCATCGGAAAAAAGATCATACTTGTACGTAGGAGGAAATGTAATGGATCCTTCCAAAAAGTTTTTGAAAACATTACCTTGCTCCTGTTGTACCTTTATGAAAAACAAATGCGTGTAATACCTACAATTACATAATTTGCATTTGTATTTAAAAAAAGTGATTTAAGATTTGTACTTTTAATTGGTCATACTGCAGTATTTGATCAATTTCATTCCTCTTAATCATTTCCTTCATTTCATCTTTATCCATATCAACTCTGTAATTAAAGTCTCCACACCAAAATACATAATCATGAGTATTTAGTGTTCTACCCATAGGAAACGTTATTTTCCTCGTTATTTCTGCGTAATCGGCATTGCGCTCGGTAACTTGAGATTGGCCAGCAGCAAAATGAGCGCACACAAAACATAAAGATGTGGAATATAAGACACACCTTATTGCTGCCGCACCTTTATTACCCGTAGCACCGCCTAAACCTGTTTTCACGCAGTCAACAGCAACATCTCTCAAGTAAGGAGCGTGTTCAGGTCGTATGAAAAGATATAAGCAAACTCCAACTAATTGTTGATATGTAACAAGAACATATTCGGTATCTCTTGATAATACTTTTTGTAATTCTTCTGCCCAAGCTTTTGCGTTATCAGAACTAGCTGCCATAATATTACTAGCATTTAAATCTACTATTTCCTCAAATCCAATTGCAAATACATCCACAGGTGTATTATCATATTCTACAGATACCAATGCTGAAAATATTATATTAGAAGATGTATATATAATTATAATATTAGATTTAATCTATTTAATTTATACTTACACGACGAATAACGAGGAGCATCTAATAACCAATCAGAAAGGGAGATATCTTTGTGTACTACACTTCGAAAATGTTTACCACCATTAACATTATAAGTACCAACGCTTATTCTAAGCTTCATGGTTGTCACATATTCATTATATCTTTTACACATTTCTCTCAATACACTTGGTGGAGCATGTAACATATTAGATGCTAGCAATAATCTAGCTCTATCAGCTATCTCTGTGTTTAATGTAGAACCTAAGAGCAAAATATCAATGGCTTCCTGTTTACTCGAATCCAAAAGATTATTTTGTATTGTTCTAGCAGCAGATCTTGCTCCATCTAATAATTTCGAGCTTCCTTGTATTGCGCCAGTTCCAGCATAAATTTTACTAACTTCATTTCCATTATATATCCACATTTGACGAAAAACTTCCTCAAATCTTGATACCATTTGCTGTTTCTCAAGTAGTTTTAATAAACTTAATTGTTGCGCAAGCAATTCTAACGCAAAAAAAGTTTGTACACAGTTAGTTCTGTCCAAGCAATCTAAGCAATTAGTACGAATTGTACCAGTTTGTTCAAGTATTACATTTTTTCCAGCAGCATAAAATAAGGAAAAGGACTCTAAGTACTTTTCTACTTTAGCTTTTAGTTTGGAGAGATTCTTCAAGTTCCCACCTCTACACTCCTGGTGATAATCAAATAATATGTGTGGTACATCTTTATGTTCTGACATATTGTGATGTGTTTGAAATAATTGACTTAACATTGCTTCCCCCTCTTTACTACCAATGAGACTGGAGCCCAGAAGATTTACTATCACTTGTTGTCCATACCTTTGCTTAATCATAGTTAAATGTCTATCAAAAGCTGGTTTTGAAGCTTCAAATCCTCTGGATATCTTAACTTTATGCGAACCAACTTGTATTCCAGGTTGTTCCCAAAATAAAGGAACCGATCCTCTAGTTTGTACGTAAGAAGTTACTTCATTATCCAAATAAATAGCTTGTTCAGTTTCCACAAAATTAGCTACGTGTCCATCATCATTGGTCCCTCTAACGTTAAATCTAAAAAGAAAAACAAAATATATTAAAAAAATATATATATAAAAATTATATCAAAATGAAATTTAATATAATATTAATATACATACCTAGTACCTGCTCTTTCACAACTTAATCTAGATACAAGAACTGCGCGAGCTTGTCTGTGACCCACATAAACAGTACGAATCTCTACGCTGCCACACATTGCTTTAAGTAACCATTGACTTGTATCTACTCCATATCGTAGCAAATGAATGTGTAACATTCGATTCCTATTTATAAAACAAAAAAACACATTTATCTTTTTATATGATTAAAAGTAAATAGTTTGTACTCCTGTAAAATATATTTTACCAACCAGAAGAATCTATTATCGGTAATTGTCGATTTACTTCTTTTTTGAGCGCTAAGAGTGATATCAAGAGATTCTTGTTGACCAGATGTCCAAGAAAAATAAAATGTACCAGAGTTAAGAAATTTCCTAACTTCTGAAACACGGTCTTCATTTCCTTGACTATAATGTAATGGAACAAAATGTGATTGTGTGATTCTAAAGATTTCGGTTTCACCAATTTTACCAACTGAAAAGCAACCGGTAACAAGAACAAGATAAAGTAAAGTGTTCTCCCCAGCATTTAATTGTAGTACGCCTAAACATCCATAGGCATCTAACAATTTGGTATATTGTCCTTTCAAAGATTCCGTTTCTTGAAGAGCTGTAAAAAAAGAAGTCAATGAAGAGCAGATATGTAACAATCGATTTGTTCGATGAAATACAAGAAAACGACTAATTGAATATGAGTTGCAATTCGAATTTGTTAATTAAAAAAATTAAAAATAAGAGACTGATACGAATCATTAAAAATATCTTCTTTTATGCTCAATTAAAGGATGAAATAAAAAATATTTGAAATACTTACAAAGTACAGCAACAGCCTGGGATTCAAATAAGACTGTTTCCTTATGATTTCGTCGCTCTAACAATAAGGAATGTGGACTAGGTGGTTTTAATTTTTCATATACGCGAAAACCTTTGCCCATCGCCATTGTGTTGTTGCGATGTATTTCTTTTAAATATCTGACAAATAACTTATCAATTAGATTCTATAAATGACAGCAGTTCTGTCATATCACCACTTTGATCACAAACCGCAACTTCCACTCGAGATATATCGTTTCTACATCGACCACAAATTCAAAGATCGTTCGACCATCTCGTTTTTCCTTTTTTCGATTAATACTCGAGCGCCATCTAATGGAATATTACTTTTACTATAGAAAAATCGAAGTTACGAACTATATATCGATTGTATTAAATTATTGCATATATATAAATACATATATGTGGTGTGTATATATATATATATATATATATATATATATTTAAACGAAATTTTAAATAATTAACCAATCAAATCATTTTATAGACAAATTTTTCCAATTATTGATAAATTCAATACATCTGGATGTAAAATTAGCCTTATAAAAGAATTTATTATCCTTAATGTGTGTGTATATATATGTATATATATTTCAAGCATATACTTTATAAATACATTTTGCTCTGCATTAGTATCGTGCTTAAAATGAAGTTATAATATGATTTAAATCTTAAAGATAATCATAAAAATCCGTCATCGCGTATACATCGTTAGCATTGCTTCATTAATCTGTGTGTGTGCGTGTGTAGTCTGCTGAAAAGTAGTGTATTTTTTCATAACGACGCGATACTGCATACAATACGAGTTTAAAAGTATATATTAGTGTGTATGCATACATATACATTTTCTTTTCTAAACAATATAAAAGCAATTAAAAACTATAAACTTTTATAATTTCCACAAAATTATTTTTTTTTCTTTCACAATTCTAACAATGAGATCGATCAATCTAAAAAATATATTTTTCATTATTCATTATTGTTATTTTATAGATGAAATTGGATTTTAATTATTTTAAATAAAAATAAATATACAGATATATATATCAATAGTTGAAAAAGATAAAGAGAGATAGAAAGAGTAAATATGAATTCTTCAAATGTAAGAAAAAAGTGATATAAACTATAATGCGTAAACAATAATTACCATTGATAAAACAGATTTCACGATTAGTAATAGAGTCACCAGTAGTATA
This sequence comes from Polistes fuscatus, assembly GCF_010416935.1. Taxonomy (NCBI): domain Eukaryota; kingdom Metazoa; phylum Arthropoda; class Insecta; order Hymenoptera; family Vespidae; genus Polistes; species Polistes fuscatus. The sequence continues at coordinate 12,216,041 of NW_025113107.1, read as the reverse complement.
TTTCTGTTTTCTCATGTGCGTACGCGTACACGTTATAAATGAGTACATGGAACGATTGTAGAAAAAAAAGTAATCTGATTTTTATAAATTCCTTGTAAATATATCAAATAATTGATGTAAATTATCGTATAAAATAAATCTAACTATGAGTTTGTGATATTGTCAAAGATAATAAATAACAACGGGAATTCAAAAAATCGCGAAGATCGAAAAAAGATCTTTCAAATAAAGCATACATACTCGTTCGGTCTGTCGTATTGTATAAGGTTAAAGCGTGTTTAAAAAAAAAAATGCTATGAACTCAATAGAGGTATGTATAAAACTTGCGTGTAATACATTACACGTTTTTCATGTTTATTTTTTCTTTTTTTTCGTTATCTTCTTTTATTTCTCAGCGTGAACAATGTTATATCTTTAAATCTAAATTTCTCAATGTATATACGCTCTTTCTTTACCCATACTTAAACAACCTCAGCTGTGATGTCAGGTGATTTTGACATACTTATCTCTATCTACCTTCAGATTTTACTTGAATTATCTGTTACGAGTAGTCAAGCACGAGCATTGAAACGAGCATCTGATAAGTTCACATGCTAGTGTACGTTACTACTTATAAAGACTAATTATAATAAAATTTTTTTCATATATACTTGTTTCGTCTTATATACAATGTAAAGATACGTATATATATATACGTTTTTATTTGCTTATAGATATTTACCACGAGTTGTACTATTTATTGTTAAATCATAAATCGTGAAAATACACGATTACCTTTATTAGTTATCTGTTAATTATAATAGACAGATTAAATCCCAATTAAAATTCGTAGAAAAATGATTGATCAATTATTGCAAATGCGTCATCTTATTTTAGAATTTATTTTAATATATGTCTGAATATCTTAACATATATTTATCTGAATAAATGTATTATTAAACTTTCAGTGCTGCTTAGAAAATTTTCTTTATATTAGATTGTATTTCTCATTGTATTTTTATAGGATACTTGGATAAAGTTATTAGAGTGAATACAATAATATCATTTCTAAGGTTATAAAAATAAATCATTGCTAGGTTTTATGCTTGATATATAATTAAGTGTTAATACACAAGCTTATAGAAAGTATTGGTAAAATATATTCAGATGCTATTTGTCTATTTGTTATTCTAAATGTCATCTGTATTATTTGAGTGTAAAGTAATAAAATGTTAATTGTGTATGCAGATGTCAGGCGAAGAATATGACAGTGAAATGGATTATTCGGATTCAGACTGTGGAGACCCAGGTTATGAAGATTATTATAATGTACAACCATGGGGTGGTGAAGTAGATAACGATGTTGATCCTGATCAAAATAGGAGGGATCCGGAGTATGCTATTTATGATTGTTTGAGAGTCGACGAAGTAGAAAGGCTTTTGAATGAAAATGTTGAAGTACTAAGTAACAATCTTCGTATAACACCGTCCTTAGCCAAAGTATTATTACATGCACACAATTGGGCACTGCAAGATATTATTTCCAAATATCGTACCAATGCTTCCAATTTATTGACCAGTTCGAAAATTAGACCGGTGCCTTTGGTGGATTCTACCTCAGGAACTAAAGGATTGTGTTCTGTGTGTGTAACTGTTCATCGCGCTGATAAATTTTCTACTCTTATGTGTGGTCATTCATTTTGCAAAGACTGTTGGTGTATGCATTTTGAGGTACAAATAACACAAGGTATATCTACTGGTAAGTTACAGAATCAATTGTTTATAATGTTATGGAAATTTAGATCCCTTAAATAAACTCTGTATAACAAATATTAATTGTTTTAAGGAATAAGTTGCATGGCACAAGACTGTGACGTTTTAGTACCAGAAGATTTTGTCTTATCCTTGCTCACTAAGCCTAATATGAGAGAAAAGTATCAACAATTTGCTTTTTGTGATTATGTTAAGTCTCATCCACAATTAAGATTTTGTCCTGGCCCAAATTGCCAAATAGTCATGCGTTCGAAAGAACAACGAGCTAAAAGAGTTATGTGTTCTTCTTGTAAAACAATATTTTGGTATGTATATGTTGTATCTGTCATAATATATTTAGAAACATACATGTATAAATAATAATTATTATTTTCATGATTTAGTTTTCGATGTGGTATGGATTATCATGCTCCTACTGATTGTAACACGATTAAAAAGTGGTTAACAAAATGTGCAGATGATTCAGAAACAGCAAATTATATTAGTGCTCATACCAAAGATGTAAGAGTATAAAAAGTAATTTAATGCATTTATAAATACATATATAATTTCTTCGTATTAATTTGGTATATTTTTCAGTGTCCAAAATGTCACATTTGTATAGAAAAAAATGGTGGTTGCAATCATATGCAATGTTATAATTGTAAGCATGATTTTTGTTGGATGTGTCTTCATAATTGGAAATTACACGGAAGTGAATATTATGAATGTTCACGTTACAAAGAGAATCCTAATATTGCACATGAAAGTGTTCATGCCCAAGCAAGGGAAGCACTAAAAAAATATTTGCATTATTACGAAAGGGTGAGTTTATATCATTTAATATTATTAGTATCATAATATCGATATAATGTTGATATTTATCTAAAAGAAATTTATTTCAGTGGGAAAATCATAGTAAATCTCTTAAACTGGAAGAACAAACTTTAGAAGGTATAAAGATGAGAATTAATAAAAAAGTCATGACAGCAAGTGGTACATGGATAGATTGGCAACATTTGTTTGAAGCTGCATCACTTTTAGCTCGTTGTCGTTATACCTTACAATATACATATCCTTATGCTTACTACATGGAAGCTGGTCCAAGAAAGGAACTTGTAAGATATTATCGATTCACAGTGGTGCTACAAATTGATTTTAATAAATTCATATAGGATTTTAAATTGATTATTTATTTCTATTTTGATAGTTCGAGTATCAGCAAGCACAACTAGAAGCAGAAATAGAAAATCTGTCATGGAAAATAGAACGAGCTGAAACAACAGATCGTGGAGATCTAGAAAATCAAATGGACATTGCAGAAAAACGTCGCGTTACTTTATTAAAGGACTTTCTTGAGGTATAACTATTAATTAAATAAGTTTTTATTTGACAAATGTCACAGATTGTCTCTCTTAGGTTTTTCTAAAATGTCAACATCACTAGTTTTGATTTTTGAAATACGGATACATATGTATAGTAATTATAGATTAAAACTTCCTGCGCTTTTAAATGTCATGTTAAATAAGACATGATTTAATATGTAAAGAACAGTCTTCCTAGTAAGGAACACTTTTACGATTCGCAGGTGAAGTATAATATATGTTCAGAAATTATTATAAGTTAGTCGGAAAAGATATTTATTCTTCTCATCATTTTTTTTTATTAAAAAAATCATGTTTCTTTTTTCTTTGCTTTTTTTTTGTCAAAGAAAAATATAAAATAAAATGTCATAGTAAATATGGAAAAGTAATGATTTTTAAATATTGGCTTGATAATTATACAATCCAATACATTTTTTAATGATCAATCTTCGTAAAAAAGATATGAAGGAAAAATAAAAATACGAACGTATAGCGTGTATGATTGATCATGTGTTACAAAAAATTAAACAAACAAAATGAAAGCTTGAAAAATTGAAAGTAATTCCTTTCTGCATAGATTCCTTTCAATAATAAAAAAATATTTCTAAATGTAATCTGTATTATTGTCGCCTATATACGTTCAAAAATAATTATTTGTGATCACATGGGATGGACTTTTAGATTTATATATATCATGGTTATTTTTTTTTTTTTTTTTATACATTCATTTCTCATTTTTTAATTTGTTATCAACAAGTATTTTTATTCTTAATATATGTTATATGTATACATAAATGACTGTAGCCTAAATACACCGGTGCAAGCAAATAGCACTGGTCGCTGTGTACATATATGCTACGATGATGTGTAAAAGAATATGACATTTTCTATGATTAGTATTAAGCCATATGCAACGATGAAATACTTGTATTCGAAGAAAGATTAAATGTGACTAAAAATTCACATTTTTTAAAAAATATTTAGATTAGGTAATTCTCTATGGACATGACAGGAAATGAACTTTGAAAAAAGAAAAAATATTCAATTATTGTTAAAAACTTCGTGATCAGTGCGCAAAATGAATGTAATATGATAATTGATATGTCTCTTACTAAGGTAAATAAACCTTTATAAAAGATGATAATTCTATTAGAAAATAATATAAGTATACATAATTATTACAAACTTTCCAAATTTTAACATGATCCTTAATAACCTTCGATCCTTCACAAGTTTCTATTTTAGTCCAAATATAATTTATACTTTTTAAAAATATGTGTATATATATATATATATATATGTCAGCGTTAAATTATGGAAATCCTAGGTTTTATCCAGAATAACTAAGCGTCTTTCGGAAAGCATATATAAAGAATTTTATTATACACTAAAGTTACCTATTAGTTTTAGGAAATAAAGATGTTATATATAAATTATAAGAGGTGAGTATAATTATATAAAGCTTGAATTTGAAATTTAATGGCGGGGCCAGCGGTCAAGCGATTGACTGAAAATCTCGCATCATCGCAAGGCCGGCAAAAAATGAGCATTTTAATTTTTCTTAATATTTTTAACTCATTAAGAAATATATATTTATAAAACACACAAAAATGTATATATTTAAAAAAGAAATTAATGTTAAAAAAAATTGAAGTTCCCTCGTTGAACGCCCTCTTGAGTTATGGCGAGATATTATCAACTTGGATAAACATTTCGCCATGAAAAACATCCCATCTTTGCTTTGACCAATACTCTCTCGCCTAATCTTAATATAAATCAGCCGAAGCTTCCCGTTTAAATTAAGAAAAGACGGCAGAGGCTTATAGTAAGGCTAAGCTACGAGACACTTTCTGTCTAATTGTCCAGGGACTTTCCTCAGAGACAATACCCTTCTGAGTCACTAATGGACTCCGTAAGTATTTCTAAAGTTTCTCACGGAGGAACTTCGATGTTATAGATTTAAAACTTCGTTATACTCTAACAGAACTAACATGACCACTAGCGAGAAAATAATTAGTTTCATATGTGTCCGTAGATGTCATTCAAGTCGGAAACTTTTTAAACGAAAGGCGGGAAGATGCCTTAACCATTTGAGTTTCATGTAAGTATCAAATTTATCAAAGAATTTGCGAATTTTTAGAGGCGTTTTAAGAGTGGAACTTTCCAAGGCTCTATCTCTTAAACTTTTACTCCTATCGACTTCAAAATTTAAAACAATATTCTAGACAGGTTGTAGAATTTAATAAGATAAAAAAAGATTGATTTTTTGAAGATCCCAAAACCATGTAACCCTTAAGTATCTACTATCTCCCACTGGTGGCCAGGCTAGTAACTAAGAAGAATTTGGTTGGAAAAAATGGACTTGGGAGCTTTTATGTACTTTTGTATTCTTTGCTAGGACGCTTTATACCAATCATTACGCGTTCACGCCAAAGCATATTATCGGAAGATTAAAGAACTGAGTAATTTATTAATTTAATATATTAATATAAATTCAGGATGATTTTTTACTTTTAATTTCAAGTTTACGGAATGAAGTTGTCTTCTCTTCTTCTTCCCATTTTTTCTCAAGCGGGTCACCCATCCTAGTACTAATCGTACTCAGCGCTGCTTGACTTAAATGATCGAGCGGGAACCAATGCTATCACAGCGCCATGGCCGTTGACGCATAAAATAATTCGATATATCTCCCTTATATTTAGTATGGACTGATATCTATATTTTGATATTTTTGTTTTTTTTTTGTTTTGTATTCTTTCTTATATATGTAATATATCGATCGATTGAAAATATGTTCCTTTCTTTTTTTTCTTTAAGTTATTTTTGAGGTTATTGAGGTTATATTTGTTTTGGTACGCAAAAGAAATATAACTTCTTACGTGCGTACATAAGTACACACACCAGTTTTTTTAACTGTGTGGTAATATAGTAGTACTGTACACGTGTGTTTTTAAACGACGTTATTTTTATCCAATGGGATTAGTAGAAATTTTTAAATGTATATGATCACGTGACTTATTGCAACTCAACTCTCAATTTACACTGCTATTTTTCCGCTAGTTCCGCTCACGTGGTAGGTCTTCTTCTGCCAGTCAGCTTTCTTTTTTCGGTCTAGTTAGTCAGATCTCTTATGCTTAGCGTCTCTATATAAATTTTATTATTGTTATCGAGTCGAATAAATATTACTAGACATTAATCACCAGTGGCGTCCTACTCATTGGCCGTGGCTAAAGAAAACCCCAAAATATCATGGAGATTAATATGGTTAATAGCGGCCACATGGTCGGTTGATCATATATTCGATCATAATCAAACATTGTTCATTATTTTTTCTTGAGAGAAACTTAATGTTATATTTCTCTTTTGATATTATAAAATACGTTTATTTTTTAAATTTAAATATTTTTAAATAAATAATTACAATCAAAGACGGCAATTGAACAAGTAAGTTATATTCAATTATATTATTGTAAAAAATTATAGAGAAATTGTGTGTACATAGTGTTAAACGTATTCAAATGTTTTGTGAAATCTTTATAGTTAGTTAACAGGTTTTTATTGCACAACTTACAAAGTATTTTACAATGTCTTATCCTTACTTTACTTACATTTTTCCCCCCTCTTTGGTTTATGCTCTACTCACCCCTCCTCTACCAATATATATTATCATTCTTAAACTCAAATTATCTCTAACTATAATTAATTAACTATATCTGACTCGTATTCGCCTTCGTCTTCTCTCTCGTTTTTCTTTGTCCTCCTTCTTTTGCACAACTCCTCAAACTCTCTGAAAAATTCACAAATCTCAATCTGAATCTTACCACCTAACATGTTTATTAATTCTCCTCTTATAGTGCTTTCCTCAATTCCATTCACCCAAACCCCTATCTCCTTCCTTCTTTTCTCGGAAACCAATTTTCTTCCGTTTTCGCAATTTATCAAATGTTCCAACGTCTCTTCTTGTTCTTTGCATAACCTGTATTTCCTTAATCTGATCTTTGTTTTCTTTGCGTTTACTCTCATTTTATTTTCCTGTGCTCATTTTTCTAAGTCCTTTAATATGCTACTCAACCCTTCCGCTGTTGTGAAATCTTTATATTAAATACAAAATAAAAATTATAATATAATATAAATAATTTTAATTTAGAGCGTGTGAATAATTATTGTGTCGATTAGTTAATTGCAGATTTAAAATGGCTACATCATTAGCAGAGCAATTAAAAAAGTTGAGAACCCCACAAACTACACTACTATTACAAGAACGAAAACGTTTCAGTTTGTTATTTGATCCTAAAGAAGCTGCAAGTTTAGAAAAAGAAACAGTGTTAAGCATTGGTAAAATGTTCATCTTATCAAGTTATTATAGTTTGCGTGGCGTTAAATGATTAAATATTAATAATATAATTTCTATATTTTAGGTCAAAGTGGTTTAGATGAATTGATTAAGTTATCTAATTTATTTATAGAATTCAAAGATAGTTTATTTGCCCAAAGTTCTATGAACCTTGAGCGTTCGATCTATGATGCTAATGTTAATAAAAAGCTTGATAATGGAATAGAAAAATTTCTTATACTACTTTCTCCATATTTTCTCTTGAATACAGCTCACAAGGCTCTTGAATGGTTGATATATAGATTTCGTATACATCAATATAATAAAGATCAGTTTCTTCTTTTGATTTTACCATATCACGAAACTCGTATTTTTGCCAGGTACGTCATAGCTTATATTTAATAATTTTATTATTAATTTATATCTTAATGTATGTTTTGTTTATTAGGGCATTACAATTGGTAGATCTAACAGAATCAAATGATAAATGGCGTTGGCTTAAACCATTACAAAAGCCAGGAATACCATTATCCTCTGGTACAATTATAAATAGAGTTAGTACCGATAATGGTCTTTTAAAAATTATTTGCACGCATGTTTCTACAGCAACAAAAATATACGCAGAACAAGCAACTGCTTTGAGTACTCTATATTCATTTTATACTACAGTATTAATTGGTGCTATCAGTATTTTACCTACAATCAAAGAAGTTCAACATGGTTACATGTTACCAACTCTTTTAAAAGGATTATCTAGTGAAATTCCAGATTTTGCTGCTAGCAGTTATATGATTCTTTCAAAATTATTGACTAAAGTTAAGCTGAAAGATGATGTTATGGAAAAATTATTACTGAAAATATTTAAACAGCCATGCCTTGCACAAGAGGCAATGCTTTTTCTTTTGTTTTTATTTAATTCTGCATTTTGTCGATTGACATATTTACATGGCAGTGTTGTACATAGATTGGCAAATCTCTCATGGTTTACAGAAATAATTGTCAAATTACAATCTACGGGTATCAACGTAACAAGACTCATCATTCCATTGATAGAGACTGCATGCCATGAGATTCTAATGAATCCAAAAGAAACTCAACCAATACAGAATTTGGTAAACGATATAATATCTTCACTGAAATTAGAAGATAGTGCAGTAGATGCATTATTATCAAGTATTTTAAAAAAGAATTTTTCTGAAAATGAAGTATCCAGAGAATATAAAGATTTCTTGGTTCATTTATATCGATCATTGGAGAGACAATATCCGGAAAGATTTGATAATTATTTAAAAAATTTGATAAAATACAACGAAAGAGACAATACTTGTAAAAAGGAATTAAGATTTCTCACTTCCTGGCCGTTTGGTGCGCATGACGCATACGAAGCAGTGGAAATATTAAATAGACTGATTCACGCCAGTTCAGAATACAGAATAATAGCGTTAGAAGCACTCGCAAATGACGATGTAATTATTCCCGAAAGTTTGCAAGAAATTTTTAGAAATACTTTAAAGGCTAGATTCAATGATAATGAAATAAACGTTATCAGAACTTTACTTTCATTTCCTATAAAACGATTGACAAAGCTACTTTCTATCGAAATAATAGTCGATGAATTAATAGTTTTGTTATCGACCTGTCACAATGATAGTAGACAAATATTGGCTAAGCCAGCATTAAAAATACTTTTAGAATTATGCGACGATAGTGACGATACGAGCATATTCATTATAACATTGCCGTATTTATTTCCTAATAAAGAGAAGGACGTAGAGGTTGCTATGGAAATTTTATTGTCTAATTTTGCTAAGAACAACAAGTACATGCAAGCGGTTAAAAATGCCGTTGGAAGATCGCCGACTGCGGAAACGATCACTTCGGCTGTATTTACAAATATATTAGAGGCTAAATTATTGCCGCCAACAGGAAATATATTAAATGCTATGAAACAACAGATTTCTCATGGCGATGCAGTATCAGTGTTTTTTAATATGATTTTGTTGGGATCTGTTTGCAGAGTACCCGTTGGTTCGTTAAAACCAGAATTAGCTAGAGAAGTCATTGAATTAGCTACAGAAATGCTTAAAAAATATCCGCAAGTGAAACTTTTACCAAATTGTAACAATTTAACTAGGAGCGACATACAGTCAGCGTTAGAATTAACATCGAAAGGTATCTTACCACTGCAAGTTGGTACGTACGTTTATGAGATGGTTCACAGACGGTTGGATTTTAAATCTTATTCTCAATTGGATTTTGACAATGATTCGGATCGTAGTCATCTGATATTACGTCTTCTTGAAATATTTTTTGAAGGTATGGGCAACAAGTTTCATAGTAAACATTATTCAAGATGTTTACAAATATTTTTCCAACGACATTTTACTACGATGAAGGATTTGATTCGCTTCATATCACAATTGTTCATAAAACCTGTCAACGTCCAAATGTCATTTCACTGTTTGCAAATATCATCAATATTCTTGGAAGAATCCCAATCGATAAAATTGGCATTACAAGATAATGTTTTTCTAACGAATTTACTTTTATCATTGGCAAGAGAACACAACGTGTGCAGAATCATGGCAATCGAAATTTTAAAGAAATTGACTCAAACTTTTAATTTAACGATGGAACCATTTTCAGTATTTCTTCAAGAATTAGTGAACAGAAGTACAGAAATATCTATAGATCCTAATCAACTATCGTTGTATCTCTATCTTTTACTTTCACCAGATCCTGATGTAAGCAGTCAATTCAAATCTGATAAACGGGAGAAACTACAAAAAGTTCAAAAGAAATTATTTGAAATAATCGTGGATCCGGTAACACCAATGTACGTTAAATCGCAGTTATTAAACGTCCTTGTTCATGTAAATGGACCAGAAATTTTAAAAGATCTTGCAACTCTTGGTCTCGATTTGCTTGAAATATTAAACAAGGATACCAAACAGGAATCTGTTGGAGATGCTTTAAAGAATATTCTTCAACGATTTAACGCTACAACAACGAAAGCACTGACCGATGAAAAAGTATGGAAACTTTTTGAAATGAGTATATCGAAGTATGAAAATGTAATAAAAGATAATGATATATTTTATCCTCCAAGTGTGATTCTGTTGAAGCAAATAGACCAGTTGTTTTTCGAAAGTGTCGGCAAAGTTTCGAATCAATTACAAGGAAAAATTCTTGGGATATTATTGGACATTGCAACGGATTGTGACGTTAGTAACGTAATATCAAATGTCGATAAAGCTATTAGAAGAATACGTATGGATGTTCAACTATTAATCAACGAGTTACGAAATATGAAAACGTTTAACGAAACTACAAATGAAAATGATCAGAACCCAGTCAGAGCAAGACAATCGAGGAAGCGTTGTCGTACTATTCCTAATCCGATGATGATCAATAGCAGAAATTGGAAACGCGGAGTAATTCTATTAGAATTCGTCCAATGTGCTGAAAATATTAAACTAAAAGAACTACTCTCTCCAATTTTATTCGATTTACTTAAAACATGTCTTAGCTTCGAAGAACAAAGCCCCATCGAATATACGAATCAGCTAATATTATCGAATATTTATCAATTATTAATCGAAAAACTTCCTATTCGTGACGCTTATCTTCAAGTAGATTTGATTGCACAATGTATCAGGAAATCAAGAAATCCTCAAACACATTATCATGCATTATTAGTCTTGGTGGAATTGTTAAAGGTCGTTGACGTTAGTTGCGCCTTTCACACGATTATGCCTATATTTACGTTCATGGGTAGTTCGGTTGTTAGACAAGACGATGCTTATTCGATACAAATTATTATTAAAACATTAGAAACAGTAATACCAATTGTAAATGTCGAGAATAATGAGATTCACGTATGTGAAATTTTAAGAACATTTATCGTCTCATTACCAGATATACCAGAACACAGAAGAACGCCACTTTTTGTGAAACTTTTGCAATTACTCGACAATTATCTTCATTTATATTATCTGTTAACATTCGAAAGTTTTGTACTTTCCAAAAGTCGTATCATTAATTACCAAACGCCATCTCAAAGACTAGAATTTGCGTTAAACATTTCGAAAGAATTCGAACCGAAAAGATTGTTACAAGTTTGCGTTAAATTGACACAGTTTTTGAAAGATTTGCCGATCGATATTGAGGAAGAGAAACATCAAAAAGCAGCCACGCCATCCTTTCCACATAAACATGTTTTTGATGTCACCAAGAATACACCAAAACATCTTAGACACTACAAATTCGTGTTAGTCCAATTTCTAGGGAATCTTTTATCATCAACAGATTTCATTAGTCGAGTTGCCGGATACAGTTCAGAAGAAGTGGATGAAATCAGGCCACATTACGATGCTCTGATAATTGAATTAGTACTCTTGATACACATTACATCCAAGACTGCAGATTTATATCACGGAAAACCTATAGTCAAATATTGGAAGGTTCTTTTACATCATCTTTACGACGTGCTTGATCTCGTTAACAATCTCTTACCAAACAATATATTTTTAATAAGCGTGAACAAACTTTTGAATCACGAGCTACTAACAGTTAAAAAGAAAGCCTTAGAATTGCTCAATGCAAGGCTTCAACAGAGAAAGTTTAACGAAGAAGATCATGCCGATCTACTAGAGTTGACTGGTTCGTTGTTAAACATTATCGACGTCAACGTGAAATCAGAAAATCAAGAAGGTGAAATTGTTCAACAAACCGTTTTAATTACTTTCAAGTTGTTGGCAAAATTACTGGCAAGTAAACACCCTATGGTATTCAAACCTGTAAGTAATACAATTTTATTTATTAAAGATCTAAGTATTTAAGATTTTAACATTATCTCTTCTATATTACAGATTCTCGAGTTGACTACCGAATTATTAAAAGCACGGAACGGTCCGATATTAGGAAGTGCAGCATTATGCGTTGCAGAATTATGTAGCTGTTTACGTACTTATGCTATACAATCATTAAACAAATTTGTACCTGCTCTTATTAATTTAATAGAAACTTATTGTCACGAAGAAATACCCGATGTAGTTACGATCAGTATCATTAGTGCTTTCCAGAAGATCGTGGAATCGGTTGGAAATTTCTTATCACTCTACTTGGATCAAATTTTGTACGAGTTAACTCGATTGAATTCGTTTTACATAGATACAGATCATCCCAAGATTGGTGTAGTGGTCTCTCGTTTAAAATTGACTACACAAAAATTAGCAAGCTATGTACCTTTGCGCGTCCTGTTACCAGCTATTAATAAGACATACGATAAATTATACAAAAGAAAATCTTACAAATGTATACCACCACTTTTAAACATACTTTCTGAATCATTTGTTTCAATACCAAATGCAGATTTAACTGCAGCTATACCAGATCTGACAAACTTTTTCTTAAAAGTATTTCAATTTCGTGAGGATATAGTTTCTAATCAAGACCATATAGACATTAACAAGGTAGATCTATTTAAAGATATTCAGATTGTTGAAGAGAATGCTGGTAAAGCTTTGGTATCGTTAGTTTTGAAATTAAGTGAGGCCACTTTCAGACCTCTCTATTATAGATTTTATGATTGGGCAGCAAGAAATCCAGATCACAAAGAACGAAACATTACATTCTTTAGGTATGTTTTAATAATTATATTTATTCTAACGACAGGATTTAATTAATCAATTAATCTATTGTTTTTTCTTATGTTTTTTTTTTCTTTTTTAGACTTTCAGCTAACATAGCAGAATGTTTGAAATCATTATTCGTCTTATTTGCGGGCCATTTCTTGCAACATGCAGCATATTTATTAACCAACAACAATAAGTTTGTTTCCCAAGAATCTAACGAATATACTCTAACTGAAGAGTCTAATAGGATCGAATTGGTGGAATCAATATTATTAACGCTCCATCGTGTGTTTTCTTTCGATGCTAATAATTTTGTCAATCAAGAACGATTCGATGCATTGGCTCAACCGATAGTTGATCAATTAGAAAATACTATGGGTACGAAGGAAGAATATATTAAACGTGCGAACGATTTGATAATACCTTGCATAGCTTCCTTCGCGAATGCTATACCAGACGATTCGTTGCATAAACTATTGGTTTATCAAACTTTGTTAAAAACTAGACACTCCAAAGCATATGTCAGAAGTGCTGCTTTGAATGCTCTGGTAAGATCAATATTTCAAATAAATATTCGTTTTGTTATTAATTTTTTGTTTCTTAAGCATATCTCTTGAATTCTATTTGTGTTTCATTTTGCTTTATGTATCGATGAATAAAAGTCTTATTATTTTTTTTCATGTTTTTGCAGATTGAAATCGCTCGAAAATTAGGAGGAGATTTTATGCCTTTATTACCGGAGACTGTACCTTTCTTAGCAGAGATGTTAGAAGACGAGGACGAAGCTACCGAAAAATGTGCACAAAATGCAGTCAGAACTTTGGAAGAAATTTTAGGAGAACCATTACAAAAATATTTCTAATTGCAATTTATCTTGTTGATCCCGTCTAATCATTATTCTTTATTCCAAGAGGCTTAAAGTCTGTTTACGAGACATAAAATTGATGCATTATTTCTGTATCAACTTGAAACAACAGTTAAAATGTAATAAATAGGTAGAATATAGATATTTGTATATTTATAGTAATAAAGTAAAAATATTTGTATAGTAATATAGTAAAAATATTTGTATATTTATAGTAATAAGTATAATACATAAGATGTAAATATTTTTATATTTAATATTTTATATTTAATTGCAATAAATGAATTGTTACTACTTCATGTTTGTTCGCTTGATTTAGATACATAAATAAAAGAAAAAGTTTTTAGTTTTCCTTTATCTAAATTCAGCAAAGACCAGTTATATTCGGATGTGTTGGTTTTGAAAAATGTGTATACCTGTATATAGTATGTAAAAAGTACGGTAAACATTTCTTTTAAAAATTATAAATTGAATTAGCAAAATGATATAAAAGCGATTGAAATACCTAAAAAACGATGAGACTGATTCTTGTTTATTAATAAATTCTATAATACAAATTTCATATCTGTACCTAAGAAAAAAGTAAATTTTTTTGTATATGTCATTCTGCATAGAAGCTTACTTAGACAATCACTTGCGAAAAACGTTCATAAATTTTATATTTTGTTTGTAGATGTCGCTCCAATCGCCAACTTTTTAAACATAATGGTGGTAAGGAGTTAATATTTAATTTATCTTTTAATCATAATCATTAAATCATCATACATAAGATAAAATATTTATAAAAGTACAAAGAAATCGCTCTTGAATTTTATATTCACCACCTAACGAAAACATCAGAAATCTAGAAAAAAATATAAACTACTAACTCTTGGATTTAAAACTATTCATTATTTTTGTTGGCCAACGTGATTACAATTTAAATTGTGTTTTGAATAAATAACAGAAAGCTTACTCGTGTTGTCACCTGCATTATAAATCTATTTTATATATTAATTCTATTATAATTGTCATACTTTTCTTTTTTTGCTCTCATAGGTCTTATATAAAATGTTACTTCAACAATTTTTGTAATTATTATAAACATCAATTGTTGAAATAAATAATTTATATGTTAACACAATAATTTTTAATGAAATTATAAACAATGGAGGATATGATTGACGATATTATGTGTATTATTAACAAATGTCACCCTATTGAATCGACGAAATTAAAAAAAAAATCCAAAAAAACGAGTAATTCAAGTAATTCATCTTTAAAAGAAATACAGAATGATATTGAACAATTATTTGCAAACAAATCATTCATCGCAGGTGGTGTTGAATATAGTAATTTAAATAAAATGATGGCATGTTGTAATTTGAAGGTATTTTTATTTTATAATATAAAAATTTTATTGCACGCTTGTGTATTTAATATGTAATATTTGATTAATATTTTTTTATTTACAAAAGCTCTTTTTTCGTATAGGCTGGGGAAGAAGTCAAAGCTGTATATAATCTTGCTGAATCGCACGCAATATTTCTTCGACGACAAATTCTACATAGGCATTTAAAAACTAAAATGCGTGAAAAAGTTTTACAAACACCTCAAGTATATGGGCTCAAATCTGAATATATTAAACTTCATGCTCAAAATCCAAAACCCGAAGCAACTTTATTATCTAATCTTGTAAATCTTCCAAAAGGTATGGTATACCCTCTTACTAATAAATATATTATTGTTTTTATTATCGATTTATTTTTCCTCTATTTTCAGAATGGTATATTGTACAAGTTACAGCACAATACGAAAATTCTTTGTATTTACATTACAACAAAGATACTTGTCATTCTATAAATGCCCTACACGTTACTATACTTCCAACTAAAAATAGCGTTATAAAACCACTATGTATAACTTTATCAAAACCACGATCGAATACAAAGTATGATGTATGTAATGAAATTCAAGAAATTTTGGATAAAAATAGATCAGATCTGACAGCAAAATATGCAAATAAAGACTTATACTGGAAAATGCGTCTAAGGCAAGACAATAAAATGAAGGTATTTGGATTATCAAAAATATAGTTTGTTAGACAGTAGATATAATTATTATTTTGAAAGATTCACAAATCTTAAATGTGCCCATAATTATGAAATTGGTCTAAGTCAAAATTAAAAAAAAATAAGTTTATTAGTTATTTCACACCACATTATTTTAAACTAAATTAATTCAATGTAATTCTGTTAGATAGTGTTTGTTATTTCAATATTATATAGAATTCATTTAATGTTCAAATGTAATCCTTTAAATATTTTGAAACAAGAAATATATGACTTAGACCACTTTCATAATTATGGGCACAAATATATTAATTTATTTAAGACAGCAGTTCATGAATTTGAATTCGCATGGTTGCGTGAATGGAGAATACTTTTTATGGCAGATTTCATCGATAACATGGATGTAGCAGCAGAAATGGAATCAATAGTTGATAAATTAATAACTGATTGTTTATCTTGGTATAAATTATCTTTACAATAATAATCAAAATTTAATTCATGTTTTATTTTTAATTATTTTAATATAGATGACGATTTATATTTTATAGTAATGATCTATGCCCTCGTACTAAATGGCTGTTAAAAAAGATAAGCTTGGGTGCATGTTTTTTAACAAGAGAAGAAATAGCACGAGCTGTTAAGTATATTCTTAACAATCAAGAAAAACTGGCAGAAAACTTGATACTTTCAATTTATGGAAAATTATCAAACCTACAGATATTACGAACTGCTAAGAGAAAAACTTTAGTTTTAATCATAGATGAAGTAAATGCATAGCCTTTAACACTTCATAAAAGTTTTGGAATTTGTTAATTTCTTTGTTTAATGTATACATTTTTTATTTTTAGTATTTAGATTTTTTGCCATTTGAATCTCTAGAAATTCTTAAAAATAATCCTGTTACACGATTTTCCTCCATCTATGTTGCATATACATTATTTAAACAACATGAAAATACAATGAAGGATGGATGTAAAATAATTAAAATGAAAGATAATCTTGGCACATGTATAGTTAACCCTAGTGGCGATTTACTTAAAATGGAAAAACGTTTGGAATTGTTTATAAATTATTGGTTAACAAGTTGGAAAAGCTTATACAATAAAAAGCCAGGAGAAGAAATGTTTGAAGATGCGTTGGTTAATTATGATATACTTATGTAAGGATTGGATTTATTCATTAATTTTCAGATAACTAATTTTAAAACTTTCATAAACCTGTTTTTATTTAAAGGTACAATGGTCATGGAAGTGGTATACAATATTTACCTGGAGAACGTATAGAAAAACTCAAGGTAAAGGCAATCGTGTTACTCTTTGGATGTAATAGTATTAGAATGGCCTCTGTAGGTGGACCTTTTCCTCCTTATGGTATTACCAATCAATATTTGATTGCCAGCAGGTAAATTAGTACTATTTAGAATGTATGTAAAGAATACATACATAAGCACAATATCATAAAATATTTTTGTATTGACTTTCATACTTTAATATTTGAAGCCCATGTGTTTTGGGCATGCAATGGGAAATAACAGATAGCGACATTGATAAGATGACAGCAAGTTTTATTAGCACTTGGATTCCATCTTCTCCCGGACGATCATGGTCTCACGTAGATATTGATGCTTGGTGCAAAGGCAATTTTAGTTAGTATATAAAATTTATTGCATATTTACATTACAGAGGAGATATCATTCATTTACAAAATTAGATTAAAAATTAAACTAGATTTGCGCTTTGGCTAATAAAGTTTAAGAAATATACAATATATATATATATATATACTTAGAAATATATATATATATATAGGGCATTCCGTACCAAGTCGATCATTTTTTACCCCGATCCCTTTCGATTTGGCTGAAAGTTTTGTATCTTTTTAAAAAAAGAAGAAAGAAAAATCTTTTAAAAAAAGATAAAAAAAAGTAAGTTTCTTTCTATTTTCTAAAAAATAGAAAAAAAATTCGGTCCACTTTGGGATTGACGGGGATCAACGCAGAATTGATTGAAGTTTTTTATAAGGAAATGAAATAGAAAATAAAAAATAGGGAACTTAACAAACTTAACGATTTTTTTTCAAAAAACACAAAAATTTATTTTCTAAATTTTTTTTGAAAAGGACATTCAATTACGAAAATTTTGAAAAAAAAAAACGTTTCGATTGGCCAATTTTTGACAAAGTTATGGCAACTTAAAAAAAAAGAACCATTTTTTTGAAAAATTAATAACTTTTTTGAGGTGGATAAAAAGATTTGAAAAAATTCTGAGAACCGTTTTTTATAGGGTAGAAAAAGATACAAAACTTTTAGCCAGATCGGAAGGGGTCGGGATCAAAAGTGATCGATTTGGTATAGAATGCCCCATATATATATTAGTACTATATCAATTTTTATGTTACTTATAATAATATTTGTATATTACCAGGATTTCTAAAAGATAGTCAAAAAAACACAACTAAGATAACAACAGAACCTGAGATGTTGAGAGCAATATCAAAATCAAAGGAAGCATGTTCGCTATACATGACAGCAGCTTCAATAGTTACACGTGGCTTACCAATAAAGCTTGAATAAATGCGTTATACACATGGATAATGCTGCTGTCAATAGATATATGCACTTTTATTACATTTACTTGTGTTTTTTATTCGATTTTCTTTTAATTTGCAAAACTTTTAAAAAAGTAGAAAGTCTTAAAGTAGAGAAGATATTTCATGTATTATTTTATCACTTATTGTCTAGAAAAATCATTATCTCAAGTCCATTTTTCTCACATGATTATTTGTGGTTCTGGCACAGAACTCGAAATATTTTTATGCGGTAATACTTGACCGCCATTGATATAAAGCTCGTCTTTAACTATTACATCTTCTCCGAGAACTGTTGTACCTTCCATTCGTACCCAACGACCAACGACACTACGCCAACCAATGATGCAACTATTCAATAAAAGGTAAATAATAAAATTAAAAAATCTTATTGTTTTTTTCTTTGCGTTTTATACTCACCCATCAAGCCATGCATGCTCTTTTACTACAGCTGCTTTAAGAAGAGTAGACCTTTTAATACAACAACCATCGGCTAATGAAACACCAGGACCGATTGTAACATTAGGACCAATTCTACAATCTTTGCCAATTTTAGCTGTAGGATCTATTAAAACATTTCCCACTATTCCAGGTCCAGAATGTAATTTTTCAGGAGACTTTTGTCTTAACGAAGCAAGATACATACACATACCTATATAATAAAATATATATAGTGTATATGATATATACGATATGTGTATATTTTATATATATATATAGGAGCTTAGCCTATTTTCTTACGGATCTAACATCAAATGTACCTTTGAGAAAATCTTTAGGTTGTCCGACATCCATCCAAAAACCTGGTAATTCCATTGCATATAATTCATTATCTTCAGCCATAAATGGAAAAACCTCTTTTTCTATGCTCATAGGTTTTAGCTCTATTCTTTTTAATATGCTTGGATTAAATATGTACATACCTATGAGAAAAAATGTGTGTCACAAATAACACAACAAAATTAATATTTTCATTTGAATGATATGATCAGTAATTTTGTAATTATATGTTGTTGCATTGTTGTACCTGCATTTATTTTATTTGAGATAAATTCTTGAGGTTTTTCGATGAAACTTTCAATTTTACCGGTTTTGTCAAATACAACTACACCATATTTTGATGGTTCTTCTACTTTAGTAACAACTATGGTACCTTCTTTACCATGACTTTTATGAAATTCATATAACTGTTTAAATGGAAAATCACAAATAATATCAGAATTTAAAACAAAAAATGGTTCATCTCCAGAACATAATATATCACGTGCTAGAGCAAGTGGACCGGCAGTACCCAAAGGTTCTGGTTCATGGGAAAATATTAAAGTAACTCCTAGTTTCTTAGCTTCTTCTTCTAAATCTTTTTCCATTTCCTCTGCTCTATAAGATACAGCTAATATTACTTCTGTTACATTCATTGCTACCTAAAGAAAAAGAAAAAGAATATTATTTCTTGTTTTCTCATCGTTTAGCAATATAACATTATACAACAATTAGAGATCATTAAAAATACAATAAACTTACTAAAGCTTCTATCTGATGTAAAAGCATTGGTTTGTTAGCAAATTCAACCAAAGGTTTAGGTCGTGTAAGAGTAAGAGGACGCAATCTGGTTCCATATCCACCAACAAGTATTAAGGCTCGCATAACTTCTATTTTCATTCTTTTCGGATGCATAAGTATATCCAGAACAAGATACTAATATCAAATGTCTTTGATATCGTACCTTCCTTTCTAATATCTTTATAACGGTACCAACTCGAGTAATATTTATTTGATAAATATCTTTCTCTATAAATAAGGAAATAAATGTTATTAACAAATTATAATACTGTAATTTAATATTTAAAACTTAAGATATCAATTGTGGTATATTAAAGCATAGTATATTATATGACATAAATAACATCTGTTCTATTTAATGATTTTCATAATTTTTTTTTAATATTGATATAAATAAATTACTTATTTATACTAAGCTATCAAAATAATATTAATACGAAAATATTAACATGGTTAACTCTCATGTATTATAAATCATATATTTAAAATATGAATGAAAATATATGCAAATAGATACACATATAAATAAAATTTGTTTTGACTTTATTAACAAAATAATATGTAGAATACGCACATACCTGTACTATGCACTTAAAATAATGAAGAAAAAGAAATGGAAATATTTATCGCTGATAAGCATTGCCACGTAACATTAAATTGCAGAACTAGTTCGTGTATGTAAACACGTACTCAGTCTACACATTGACATATTCACCTAGAGTCATCTTTTTCCTCATCGTAAGAGGAACGAACTTTTTTATACTTTTTTCTACTCATTAGATTTGTGCGTTATTATTAATGTTTCTAATTGTTAAATTAAAAACTAGATTAATTGTCAATGTGAATATATATAGGTCTCTAAGCCAACACGTATTTTCTGCCTCTTCATAGTTGACTTTTTATCTAATTGAATTAGTATATATTGGGCAATATTTATTAGACTGATGGTAATATAAATAGTCACGGTTTGAAATATAATAATAAGTTACTATTCTAGCATACGGTTAAATTTAAAGGTCCAATTATCTTGAATCTGATTGTCTTCTTTTTACATCTAGTTATATTTCTAAATAGCAATCATGATTGGTCATTGTGACCAGGGCCGGCTATGCATAGACATTGCAAAATTACAGCATCCTCAATATTTTTGCACGTTTAATTTGTATTAGATTTTGACCATAATTTTGATATTTTATCTAAATATACGTGTACACTATATTTAAAGCGTGTATATATATTTTAAAAATGTAACAACCCCATGATTTTAAACCACGAATCTCCACTGGTTGTAACTAACTGTTATCCGTAGAATATATACATTTAATCATGTATGTTTTTGTAAATCTTGACAATTATTAACTCCATGAACTTTCCTCTTCTTTTGAATTTGAATATTACGTTGTGTATGATATTACGTTGACTTTATGTACATTTTATTATTTGCACTTCACGATAAGCCAAATTAAAATTCTTTTCTTGACATAATCTCCAACGGTGCTTTTAATTCATAATTCTTTTTGTTTACATAACCTCATACGGTGAATCTAATTAACAATCCTTTTCTTTAAATTATCTCCAATGGTGAGTATTACTTACAATCCTATTCTTTACATTAACAGCTATTTTAACTGCTACAGCGTGTGATATTCATCATTGAAGTACATAGAATTTTAAGTATACTAATCGAAATTGACATACAACTGATGTATACATATGACCGGTAAAAATAGAAAAAAAATATTTTATTGAACAAAAATCAGTATTGACAAGATATTCAGTCTTATTATAAAGAATATAATGTGAAAGTTTGCGCTATAAATATTACAGATTAAAATAACATTAATCATATACATAAGTTGTTACGGCAGTAATAATGCTTGTACGAATCTGTTATCATTTTACTAAGTGAAAGAACAAGATAAATACTATATTTTAATATATTATGCCTTTAGTATGTATAAACAATATATATATGAAAGAGAGAATTAAAGAAATGAAAATGTAATTACAGTTTCTAATTAATATTTACAGCTTTTGATGTACCAATAGTATTTATTGAATAATATAATAAGCAAGAAAGATGCAAAAGTTTAAGCAAGCTCAAGTAGAAAATAAAATGTCTATTAGAAGACATTTAGAAGCAAATGCTTCTCTTGATTCATCTAGCGAAGACGAAGACAATATTTGTGAGGAAGATATACAAAGGACGTTAGGTGAAGTTTTATCAGCCTATAATGGTGAACGATTAAACACAGAAAAGATTATGTCGTATTTGATTAACGTTTTTCAATCTGGTGGTGCTATCTGTTTAATATGTATTTCAACAGTAAAAAGAGCAGATCCCGTATGTATCTCACTATTAATTTATATATATATATATATATGTATGTATATTTTGATAAATATTAATATATCTTTAATAGATATGGAACTGCAATAAATGTTATTCTTTTATGCATTTGACGTGTATCCTACATTGGATTCGAGATACTCTAGCCCATAAACATGAACAAGGAATTGTGCCAACTTGGACGTGGTAAGTTGTATTATTATATTATATATTAATAGTTTATCTAGCGCTGAATAATAGAAGTTGATGCTTGTTAACAACCGTTTCATTGTTAGTAAAAATTCGATACATCCTTAAATAAAATATTTTATATCTTAATTGTAAAGTAAATATGTTCTCAAAAAAAAGAAAGCCTATAAGCGAAAAAGTTAAAAAGAGAAAAGCTGAGTAATCGGCTATCGGTAGATGAAGTGTTAAAAATATTTCTTATCTTTTTTTTCAATACTATTTTATTATATATATATATCTATTTCTCTAGTCCAAAATGTAGAACAGAATATGGAGAAGATGAAATTCCAAAAGTGTACAAATGTTTTTGCAAGAGAGTTGAAAATCCATCTAATCAAACATGGATTATTCCGCATTCTTGTGGAGAAACTTGTGGGAAATATTTGGAACCTAGATGTGGACACAGATGTGTATTGTTATGTCATCCTGGACCATGTCCACCTTGTGCAAAAACGGTGGTAATTAAATGTTATTGTGGAAAGCAGCCTGCTCGTCCATTGCGATGTAATATAAGTGGTTGGAGTTGTAATAACATATGCAATAAAAAATACGATCAATGTAACCATACTTGTAAAGAAATTTGCCATGCTGGAGATTGTCCACCATGTATGGAAATTCTACTAACGGATTGTCGTTGTAAAAGCAGCAGACAAATGAAAAGTTGCAACGAAGTTACTTGGATTTGTGATAAGCCTTGTAAAAGGTTATTGTCTTGCAAAATACATACCTGTGAAGGTATTTGTCATTCTATTAACGATTGTGGAGATTGTCCGAAGAAATTTAGAACTTGTCCCTGTGGTAAAAACCGATATACAGTTTCATGTAAGGAACAACAATTACTCAAATGTGGAAGCACTTGTGGAAAATTACTAAATTGTGGTTTACACTATTGCAACATGACGTGTCATTTTGAACAATGTGGTCAATGCTTGGAGATGGTCATAAAATCATGTAGATGTGGGAATTTTACAAAAGAAATAGCTTGTGGGAAAGAATTCCACTGTAATAAAAAATGTACTCAAAGAAGACTTTGTGGAAGACATCTATGCCATAAAAAATGTTGCGATTGTTTAGTAAAAAATACTTTTAATATATGTGAAAAAGTATGCAACACTCTTCTTAATTGTCAGAAACATAAATGTTCAGCAGCTTGTCATAGTGGACCTTGCTATCCATGCGCTCGTACTGATATAATTCAGTGCAAATGTGGTAATAAAAAGATAATAGTACCTTGTGGAACCAAAAAAAAAATTAAGCCACCACCTTGTAATAAGCCATGTAAAATACCCTCTATTTGTATTCATCCGGAGAGAGAGATCCATAATTGTCATCAAGGTCCTTGTCCACCATGTAAGAAAATGTGTGGTTTAATTCATAAAAAATGTGGACATAAATGTTTAGCTGTTTGTCATAGTAAGGTTTGGGTCAAAACAAGCTTAAATAATATAGAAGGACAGCCCAAAGGTCCATGGGAAAAACAAAGATATACGATGGAATTAAAAACATTACCCTGTCCACCTTGTGAAGTTCCTATTAAAGTAGAATGCTTAGGTGGACACGAAACACGTACATTACCTTGCTATATCGCTAAAGCTGATTCTTGTGGAAGACCTTGTGGTCAATTACTGGAATGTACAAATCACACTTGTGAATTAATGTGCCATGCTGTAAAATCATCAGAAGGAATGATTGATAATACACAATGTATGCAATGTGAAAGACCATGCTCTATCACACGTCCCAAAGAATGTTTTCATAAGTGTTTAAAATTTTGTCATCCCGCACCATGCGACTTATGTCTACAATTAGTACGTGTTTCTTGTCATTGTGGCATCAGTACTTTATATAGACGTTGCATAGATTTAACATCCGTAACAGTCAAGCAACGCGAATTGCTGTTAAAGTGTGGAAATCAATGCCCAAAAAATGTAATTATAAAAAATAGCATCTATAAAAATAATAACAAGTTTAACTGTATTACATATTTCTTTTGCAGTATCCATGTGGCCATCGGTGCAATGATATTTGTCATCCTGGATTATGTAAAAAGCCAAATACATGTAATAAAAAAGTAAAACTATGGTGTAAATGTAAACGCATTAAAAAGGAATATGTTTGTTCTGTTATACAAGAAAAAAAAATTGTAGTTGAGTGTGATAGTGTTTGTCAGTCACTTATTAATGAAAAAGATAATGCTAATAAAATCAAAGAAATACAACGTAAACGCGAAGAAGAATTACGTAATCAGGAAGAAATCGAAAAATTCCAAAGGAAATTTAAACCACGACGAAAAGCAAAGGATAAGTTGAAAAAAGAATTAGCGAATTCAAAAGAAGAAAATAGTAAAACATTCATATTGGTTTTGATATTAACTATTTCTATAGCTATCATAAGTATTATAGTAATCTATGCTAACCTAAGTTAATTTAATACACAAATCGTTGAAATTAATAACAAAGAGATTAAAATTAATTTTTATGATTATATAATTTTTATCGATAATAAATGACTGCATTGTATATAATACATTTTACTATATCCAAAGTTAAGCTATAAAAATATCCAGATAATAGATTTATAATATATAATTAATTGTTTTTATTTTAATTAATTTTTGTATCTACACTGTTTGCATTTTTATTATAAAAATATTATTATTATTATTATTATTATTATTAACTTTTATATACATTAATATTGATCATTATTAATAAAAAGTACCAAAGGTTGAAACAGTATAGAAAGAGACGTGTATTTAAAATAGAAACAATGTACACACATTTTATAAGTAGAATTACGTTATGATTATAAATTGTAATAATCTTTTGATCCTTCTAATAAGAGCTTCTATAAAATTACGGTCTACTGTTGAATATTCATTATGTATATCGATTAATTGCGTAATGAAACTATCCGTAAATATAGAAACAAGTCCTTGTTTTAATTCTGTTATGATTTCTGGTGATATCTTTTTATCCAATATATTATCAATTATATTTCCTGTGGATGCTATAAAAAAAATTATACGGATCAAATATTGCGCTTTAATCAATGTATATTTATTAATATATCATTGATGTTACTTGTCAATTATAAAGTAATGAATTACACACATACCTTGCATTCTCTGATATCCTGACATTATTTGCATTGTATAAAAATCTAAATGACTCCACAGTAAATATAAACTGTGTTCTATTATAAGGCAACAATATTTTATACTCTGATGTTTCTCCTTCAGTCGTTGATCAATTCGTTGCTCTAAGACAATGCGCTGTTTATCTATATCTAATTCTGCTTCTTCATCAGTCATATACTAAAAAGAAATAATAAACATAATTATTACAAAATGATATCTTTCTGCAATTCTATTAATTCGATATAGTTATTCATTTATAATATATATTACTTTTTTTAATTCTGTAGCAGTCATGTCTGATATCATAGTTGATTTTGTAATCAGAGAAACGATGTGTGGTAGTTCATTATGGATTAATGCAGTTGTAGATGTGAGTTGTTCAACGATCAATCCTAAATGAACTTCGCCAGATATATCTTTAGTTTTACCTTCTCTTGTGCCTGGTTTCGGTGATAAATAAGGTTCAAAAAGAACATTTCTTACTTTTTGGTCCATGGTACTATGCTGCATCTGTTATGAGAAAATTATTTGTGTTATGTTATAATTAATGTTTTTATTATATATTAATTGTTTATTATAAACATATAATTAAAAAAAGTGCTTAACAATTTTGTACAAACCTGATTACGAGCATACAAAAGAACATTCGCAACTATTTCTATGCAAGACATTTGTTGTTGATCTACATTTGTTTTGTGATAATCCAAATGTACAGGTGTCGGCTGCAATTGGAATTTATAAAGTAATGAGAGCATTAATTTTTGTAATCTGTAAAGATGAGCACGTAATTCTCTCATTCCATTATCATCTTCTATCATACTGTTGTCACTAACATCGGTAACAGTTAATCCCTCGTCCACTAATTTATACATATCTAAAAATAAGTTTAACAATTAAAATCAAACGTGCAACTAGAGTAATATTTTCATTGATCAATATTATTTACCAATATTAGCGGATCTGGATACGACGCCAGTCAAACAGGCAATTTCTTTCAAAAATAGAATATTCGCCTTTGAAAAAGCATTTCTTAATATCATTTCTACTGCATCTCGATGACTTTGTAAGAAGCTACAAACTTGTATAGCACAAGATTGATTTTCAGTCCCTAAAGTAGTCAACAATGAACCGCATAAATATAAAGCGGGTAAAAAGATTTGTTGATAACGTTGTCCAATTGGGGGTACAAAAGAATCAAGACCTTCAATGTTCATATGAACATCCGGATGTTGATCAAAAACGCACATACTTGACATGCAAGATAAAACTTTACTTTTTAGAAGACTTTCAGCACCTAATCTTGTTGAAGCCATTCTACAAAATGTTGCTAATTTGGCTTCATATAAATACAAAGGTCTTAATGTTTCAGGCTCTGGTTGAAGCATAAGCCTTAATAAATTATCTGATTGTAAAAGGCTGTCTATCATATGCTTTAAATATCCTCGACTAGTTAAATAAATCATCCATGAATTATCGTAATCCAATTCTAAGATTTTGTCTAAGCAAGAGAGTGCTAACATTTTACATACATCATGACCACCAGAACAATTGTGACATAAAACGTCCATTAGTTGATTACCAAAGCTATTGATAACTTGTATTGTGGCATAACAATGTGAGCGTTTGTGAACTGTCATAGATCGATTAAATGAACTGTCCAATTGACTAACATACATTGTATCCATTACAGATGTATTCTCTGATTTTTCTAAGCCTATAACGCAAAGAAAGTTTAGAAGTGCAGCATAAAGATGTGTCAGAACTTTTTGCGAAGAAGCACTTGCGCTTAAAATCCATTCTAGTACATGACTAAGAATTATTTTCATCATCGTCGTATTGGAAGGGGACGTTGGAAGTAATTCTTGGTTTGATTGTACTGAAAAATAATTTCTCAAATTGACAAGTAACATCAATACTGTTCCGGAGACAAGAGTTTTAATCTCACTTAATGCTTCGCATGTTGTCATTTTTTGTAACAAATCATGTGACAAGTTAAGAAGAAGAGTTTGTCTTTGAGCTGCAGGAAGTTGTAAATTTGATGCTACAGAAAATAATATTTCTGTTGTTTGGCACCAGCCTTCTACAAATTTTACTGTAGCATATGATAAAAGTTTGGTTTGATTTTTTTTCAATGCATGAGCAAGTATCGATTGCAATTCTTGTTGCATTAATTTTCTTTGGGTTACTGTTGCACTATTCTGAGTAACCGTTAATTCATCTAAAATAAGAGAATGTAATTTTCGAACGTCGATAAGTTGAGGTCCTCCTATTAAAGTAGATGGAATGCTACATCGACCTAATACCATTTCAATTTGCGATGGATCAAAAAATTCCCATGACTTTGGTGGCTCTAAGTACAATTGAAAATCAATATAATGTAAAAGATCCATAAGAAGTTTCTGCGACGGTGAATTTTGATCTTTTTCTTGACTATAATTTCCAACTAAGCGCTGAACAAGTGAACTTTGTAAACTTCCACCAGAGACTCGTAGTTCAATAGCAACTATTTTTAATAGCCATGACATACAACCAAGTTCAATTGCTTTATTTGAACCTTGGAAAGGTAATTTTGATAAATGCCTTTGTACAAAATCTTGATTAGTAGCAGTTCGTAAGAATCTTAGAACTGGTATTGATGTTTTACTATTAGCCACTAATATGTGCAAGTAACAATAACACATTTCTGTAATCTTATCACGACCGTTATCCAAAGATTGTTCTAAGATACCCAAAACAGAATGCAAGCAAGTTCGTGGAAAGCCTAAAATTCCAGGTTGTTGGATAACTGTTTTTCGAATGTCCTTAGTGATCTCAAATCCAAGCAAATAATGAGCAAGATTAGGTGCAGGCCGTGTAATACTTTGCATCATTAATAATAAAATTCTTTCTTTGCAATTTTCCACATCTGCTTTTTCATCATTATTTATATCATCCTCATCTGCAGGTGTATAATCCATATCTAAACACTCAACGAAACCGTGCCTAATATTCGTTACCAACGAATTAGTAGCTGTAAATGTTGATAATAATTCTAAATCTGCACCTGGTTCATTGGCAACACTTTGTACAACACCAACTGCGACATACGAATGTCGTGCTAGCCAAGAATTATAAGAGACATAATTAACAATATTTATCATATGATCAGGTTTTCCAGTCCGCATATTAACTCCTAATAATAAACGCGAAAGACCAGTTACGATTTTATTCATACTGGTTGCTGAAGCTAACTGTGTCATGTATTGATGTTGTGTTTTCAAAGTCCGATCTAATATTTCCAAACAGCATAGCGTACTATATTCCAGATATTTTTTCCCAGGGAAAATATCGTATGTATCAAATTGATGATATCCTTCATCAAGAATATAGAGTATTACATGAAGTAACTCAGAGTTAGTAGAATGTAATTGCGTCATTAAATGATATCCAGGAGCAGAATTGATTACAGTCATATCACCTCCTTGTAATTCAACTTTACATCCCATAAAATCTTCTAAAGATGGCTCGTATTGTTTGATCAATTTAGAAAATATTTTTAAACATCCATTCGCAACTTTCCATTTCTCGGCAGCATTTTTATACGAGCGCGTGTGAAATCTTAGAAATACGATATTAATAAGAAAATGTAGATACGGATCAAATCCTGGATTTCGTTGTCCAACACCCAAAAGACGTGGAATTGGATAATCTGTCAAAATATCTAAAAGTTTTAACATCGCTCGTGTCAAAGGATATTCTTCGTTTCTTGATTCAATTTCTTCCAATTCTGTTTGTACTCCTCGTGGTTGATAACTACTAGTTGTCGGTATA
Source organism: Polistes fuscatus (assembly GCF_010416935.1). NCBI lineage: Eukaryota > Metazoa > Arthropoda > Insecta > Hymenoptera > Vespidae > Polistes > Polistes fuscatus. Next base: position 12,186,388 of record NW_025113107.1, on the reverse strand, counting down.
GTCGAAAGAATTTGTGCAGCTTCTAAACTTTGCCAAACTGTAGAAGAACTATCTGGCGATCTTGCTAATGCAGCAAGAGTTCTTATTAAAACACCTTTTAATGGAATTGGCATTGCACAGCTAACTAATCCTATTAGAGACTGAAGTACTTTCCAATTTGGATGATCACATATCGCTACTCTGGACATCTCATCATATTTTGCAATTATTTGTACAACTCTAAGCACAGCCTCTAATCCTTTAACTTCGTGTGGTGTAATACCTTTCGGGTGACTTCTTTGTCTATATACTGTATCTTGACTTGGTGGTAATTCTTGTCGTAAGTTGTAATAATAGCGATTTAAAGAATTAAAAAAGTGATCCCAGGAAATTGTTGACGAAGTTGAAGACCCTGTTGAAATATAAAAAAAGATACTTTTTATCTTTTCATATAAGATAAAAATAATAAAAAATTATATCTTACCATTTGGTTTAAGAAAATTAAATGCTTGACGTGCAGCTGGAGGTGACGAAGCAAGGGATGCAATCATTTTAAGATATGATACAAAAAGACCAGCAGGAAGAATTTCTCCAGCTAATCGTATAAATTTAAATAAAGCAACTTGTCTAGGAGGTAATCGTCCAATATGTACAGAGGCAGAAACGTGAGTTGATTCTGAATGTTGACACCAATAATCCATAGCTAAATTTAATTTTAATGGATCTTTTTTGTATAGCTCTGCTATTGTCAGCAAAAGATACTCAAAGTGATTGTCTAAATTCATTGGTGGTTCTACACCTTCTTGCTGATAAGCTTGTATCAAACGCATTGATTCATCAGCTCGACTTCTTAATTCCTTAATTTTTAGAGGCATTAATAATATAAAATCAGAAAGAAGAGTATGAAAATAACGCATATAAAATTCTTCGTGGTGTACAGAAGTATTTTTTAATAAAATTTCGGCCATGAAATGGAAAACTTTATTAGATAAAGCAGTTTCGACCAAAATTTCATCGTCATTATTAATATGCTGTGGTTGATAAGTGTTGCTTATAGTTTTTAAAGTTGTTATGGCAACTGCTAAAGCAAATTGTACAAGTCCACGCAATCCTGTACTTTCCCAAGTAATACTATTGGATAATATTTTTTGTTTTACATCATCTAATGCTCCTCTCTCCGTGATCAAGGGAATAGAGCTAATTATATCTGAAAAAAGGGTTTTAATAGAATAATATTCAAGAAAATCTTCATATTATCGAACAATAGAAAAAAAAGTTTTAATACCTTCACCATTTTCCCGATTATTTAGTGGACTGAGATTTACAGCATATAATATGGCCATAATGAGAGCTAATGTTACTTTATCAGGACCACCTTCTCCAGCTTCAGATTCAACTTGACGTGATTGTAACACTGACAATAAACGAAAGAAAATAGATTTAGGTAAAGATGATTGGGCAGACCATAAATACAAAATATCTGCTAAATCTTGTCTAGTATCGTTATAAAGTTTCATAACCATGCGATGATGCTTCGCTCCTCCCAACGCTCTATTTTGTTGTAGAAGATCTTGTTCCTGTTATAATAAGTTAAATAATATTATATTTTATTATACTGTAATCTATAGTAGTTTAAATAAGTTGTTAATAAAAGTAACTATATTTAAAATACTATTTTTTTATCTTACCTGTATGGGATCCATGTCTTCTAGTAAAGTAATAATTCTATCTAATAAACCATCTTCTTGTAATTTATTAGTATATTCAGTAATATATTTTGTAAGAGTTTGTGGTGCATCGAGAGCCCAGCTATGTCCCATTCTAGCTTGCACTAAGGTCTTCAAAGTAGTAGTTAATGCTTTCCTCCCATCATAATACAAAAGTACAGCAGTTAAACCTCTGGTTAAACCAGGGTAATGTGGCATTTGAAGTTGGGCAGTACATAAAAGATCTAGGGCCATGAATTCATTCAAGTCATACATATCCGATATAATTAAAGTTTCATCTACCAATTCTTTTGATAGCACTTGATGTCCTAGGCCAGGTAATGTTATACCATCCGTTACGCCTTTCTTAATTTCATTGCGGCTATTAATATTTTTTGGCTGATGAACAAAAAACACAAGTTAATATTTTTATTAATTTATATGAAATTAAATTATTACTTTTTTAATGCTATACTTACAGGATTTTTTAAGAGCGTAAAAAAGTTCTGTCTATGATTTCTCAATGCTTCTATGAATTCATGATACTGAGGATCGTGCATACTAGGTGCCAATGTGATGCATCGTACTACAAGACTTTGTAATTCTTTATATGGTGTCCATATATCTTCCGTACTCGTTTCTTCTATACAAAAATTTATTATAAATTATTAGAAATAGACATATAAGTGAGAGGATTGAAAAATATAGTCTAGCCTAGACTCTATTTCTTTTTCACTCAAACTCACTATCTTTGAAACAAAAATAATAAAAGTTTATTGTTGGGACTCAAAACTTTTCAACCCTCCCACGTATAAATGTACACATATGTATGTATTCAAGGTATCCTGTAACTGGTGATACAAACAAGCAGGGGGTGATATGCATACATTTAACAAATTTTTTCAAACTTATTTATCTCGAAAACAAAGTCTTATATGAACAAATTGTATTTTATATTTTCGATTTAATTTTTCATGTAGAATCATCCCTTGCTCGCTTGTATTATCAATTACAGAAAACTTAGCATATAATTTAGTTATCAGATAAATGTGTAACTGTAATGTGTAATGTGTAACTGATATTAAAAAGTTTGATACAAAAAAAAAGATTCTTTTAAATTTGTAAATTACACCATAGTCTTTTTTTTAGTTTAAATTAAATTATTAAATAAAACATATAAATATGTAAAAATTAGGTTAGATTTCACTTCGGATTTTCTTACAAAATCTACAAACAAATAATTACCTTCTGACATTTTGGTGATTTATATAAAACGATTTATAAACTTAAAATTATTTATAGAGAAAATACCAGATATAATTTTAATAGAATATTAACGTTTTTAAAAATGTTGAAACGCCGGTATTATAGCGTGAACAAAATGTGCCGCATATTCAACTTGCGGCCATGATTTCAACAGAAATTTGAACGTTAGTAAAGTAAGATAATGTGTGAGGCTACACAAGTATATTTACATATACATATATGTAACGGATCTCGTATAGGAAGTCAGACACGCATCCAGCGAATACGAGACGTTAGCGGGAAAATTGAAAATTCTCCCAATCACTCTAGCTATTTTAAAAGAAGTTGACATAAATTTGCGAAAGTAAAAATTGATTACGTAGGAGACGATGAAGTGCAATTAATAACCTCATTATAATACGATAAACATATATTATAAGTACAAAAGTTTAAAAATTATAGGTTCAGTCGGGACGCTTTTCTAGCATGGCAATAAAATTAGCGGCTTCCAATTGGCTGCTTTGAGCGTGATTGCTTAGTGCTCGAGGCGCGTGCTGTGCTTGTGGTGAGTGTCGAGAATAATTATAATCATATTAACAGGTATTAATAATTTATAAAAAAATTCTCACTTCTTTTTCGTTTATTCTAAAACCTTCATAAATATTAGCTTAAATATTTTCATTAAAAAAAAATCTATATTTAAGCGCGCAAAATGATAATAGTTTCATGATTATGCAAATAATAATGTTACAAAAGATTATTATTAGAGATATTTAAATTTTCTGCTAGAAATATCTTCCAAGTTAGCAGACCTGAAATTTCAATTTGACGAATAAGGTTCTAACTACAGGCAGCACTGGTCACTGGTTAACTTGACGAATTTTACTGCCTTCAGAAGACTCTATTTTCAAAATGGCAGCTATAAAAAGATTGCAAAAGGTAAATTAAAGTTCCTAACAATATAAGCATCATTCTTTAGATTTGATTGTAAAAAAAATATAGATACATTTAATATTAATTAATAATTTCTATAAATGTTACGATAATGATATGATATATCTAGTATTTTTCCTTTGTAGTCCTTAAAGTTGTTCGACGCTGTTCAAAAAGTTAATAACATTGTTTTATATTATCATTTAATATGAACTTATATTATATTTTATTATTTACTATAGCCACTTTCTATTTTTCTTTATTTTTGACTTTCTGTCTTTAAGAAATAAAAGATGTAATTTTTTACTTTCTTAATCTACGGGTTAAATTTAATATTAAACGTATTAAAAGAAGAGTATCTATATCATGAGATAATAATATGGACACTTTATCTTTTCCAGGAATTAGGCGATCTGAGAGCCTCTGCAATGAAAAATTTTACAATTCAAGTAGATGAATCAAATATTCTTACCTGGCAAGGACTTATATTGCCGGTATGTTTATATTCTTTTTATTACTTTTTTTTTTATTATTAACCTAACCTTAATTAAATATATAAACGTAAAGATTTATAGATTATGCAAAATCATTTCACATTGTGATTTTTATTTCAGAATTATGTTATCTTATGATGTTATTATAAATTTTATCGTTTTAAAATATCAATCCATGAAACAATTGTCAATTACTGACAATAAAAAAGAGAAAGATTTAATTTATATCTTATAGATATATATATATATATAAAATACAAAAATAGAAACATAAGTAATTTTGTATTTAATATAATTTTATACTTATATTTCTATTTCTACACATATATATACTCTTATAAACGTATTATTTGTAATAATTATATACGTTATATTCATAGGACAATGCTCCTTATAATAAGGGAGCATTTCGCATCGAAATTAATTTTCCTGCAGAGTATCCTTTTAAGCCACCAAGGATAAATTTTAAAACAAAAATTTATCATCCAAATGTGGATGAAAAAGGACAAGTATGTTTACCGATTATAAGCGCTGAAAATTGGAAGCCAGCAACAAAAACAGATCAGGGTAAGATTAGCATTTAAGAAGGAAATAATCATCATTAATCAAAAGAAAATTAATTTACTTTTCGATAGCAGTTTGACAAATGCTTTTTCTATTATAATGGAAAAATATTATAATAGAAATTTATAAAATATATAAATAAATGAAGTAAAAGATTTTAAAAAGTATTTACAAATTTATGTTATTGTTTTACAGTGATACAAGCTTTGATAGCTTTAGTAAATGATCCAGAGCCAGAACATCCATTAAGAGCAGATTTAGCTGAAGAATTTCTTAAAGATAGAAAGAAATTTCTAAAAAATGCAGAAGATTTTACAAAAAAACATGCAGAAAAAAGGCGAGAATCATCATCCTCAAATGAATAATCCCAAATGGTAGGCCTTTCTCACCACGATGCCTGCCACCTCAGTTAATTCATTGCGAGTCGATTTATGCCGGTCTGTCATATGTGGAATCGAGAATGCCCGTGTACAGTATTGGTTGATAAGGAGGATATGAATATATGCAATTGTAATGTTTCATAAGGTGGAAAGAACTTTTCAGAGTAAAGTAAATTATAATAAAATAACTGTATAATATTGTAAACAAGTCTTATACCGTATTTTAATTCTTAAGTTTGGGTAGATTATCATCATAATTACACACATTTGAAAATTAATTTCAAAGAATTTAAAAATATAAACCATCATGTATTGCATTTCTTAAATTTTTATAGCATGTATTGAAATGTCATCTATGCATATATTGAAGACTTATGGAAATTGAAAAAAAAAAGCAAAAAAATATTTTGATGAAATATCAATTATTAACAAATTTAAAAGTAATTATAAAAGAAGAGGGCAAACATATGCTTTCCACATTTCTAACAAGATTTTTTGTTTATGTACCTTGCGTTCCTATTTATTTTCATAATTATATATATGTGTAGCATTTTGAATAGTATAATTAATTTACTTTATTCAACATTCATAAGCTTGTATAAGGCAGACTTAAGTGATGTCATTGTTTGCAATTATTCAACGCTATTTTTTAGAGCAGTGTTTCTCAAAGAATGGTAAAACTTTGAGGGTGCGCTATGCCAAAGTTCCAACAAAAAAGAAGAAAAATCTCTTCGATATAATTCTGAAGTTCTGAAGTATGGGTCAACCAATCTAAGATATTTTGTATGTAATTTATAAATATCAAATTTAATGTGTATGTATATATATATATATATACATATATATATATATGTACGTGTATGTGATATGTTCATTTGTATGATTCCCATTGTTATATAATTATATATATATATTAAGAATACACCAGTTACATATACATGTCCAGGATATACATAAAATTTTAAAATTTGAGAAACACAGTTTTAAAAAGTTGTTTAGGAAATTGATGTTTATGGTAGATACTCATCATCAATTAGTACGAATTATATTTGTATTAATTGTCATCATTTTTTAAATGGTTTCTCTAACTTTATCTTTGCACTGTTATATCCAGCACATAATGGAAATGACAATATTATAAACTCATTACATTCTTTTGATATTGAATGATAATAATTTTTCTTAATTATAGTTAACATTTATTTAAGAATAATTGCAAACTATTTCTATATATATTTCTTGTAACTTATGAATGCTTTCCAAGAAGTCTACTTTTATAGTAGAGTTTACAAAAAAAACTTACGTGAATATACAAAAAGAAGATGGTATTTAATATTACAATATGACGTAACATAAAAAATAAATATACTTCTTTATATTATTTGAAATCGTAAATGAACTTTAAAAAATATATATATAAATACACAAGAATAATAAGAATATTAAACTTCCGTAAAAAGTGTATTTTTATAAAATAAGGACTATAGTTTGAGATAATAATATACAAGCAGACACTTTTTCTATCGAAGATAAAAATAAGGGTGCTTATATATATAGTTCCCCTTGCTCCTCTATAAAATAAGTAATATCAAAAACTATATATGAAAATAAAATTGTATGTTTAAATTGACAAATAACATCTTTATACTGTTCTCATTGTTAGAAACTTTCAAGAACTATTACATTTTTTTCCAGAATTTTTTAATATTAAATCAGTCAGTTATAAAAATATGTATAGTGAAAGTAGAATTATTGTAAGATTTTTTGTTTTCATATATTATTTCAATATTATATGCGTTTATATCAGAAAAATTATTTCAATAATAAATAAATAAAAAAAACAAAAAAAAAGAAAGGAATTTTTTCTGTCGATAAAATTTTTTATTTATGAAGTCAAAACTACGTAATATATTCACACTTCATAAAGAAGTAACAAATATTACGAAGAAGATTTTTGTAATGTGTTCACTACATATAGTTGCTATACGAAATGAACAACTCGTTGGCATTTTATTTTTTTTCTCTCTGATTTTTTTTTACATCGACTGAAAACATTAAATCTATAATTACAAATACTGAACAAAATATCTTAGACATTGAATAATGTAATATCGATTCGAAAATCCAAACGAAATAATGTTAACATTATTAATAATAGGGATTAATTTTTAATTTACAGGTATGTTAATTATCCTTATCTCTTGTTTAACTATTTTTTCGCAGATACGTTTTTATTTTAAGTTTATACAAAAACTAATATTGAGTTAGGTAAATATATTATATTATGAAGACAAAAAATCTTTATAAAGATTTTTATTTTTTATTAAGTTTTTGTTTTTTTGTTTTTTTTTTATTCCTTTTTACGTAAGAAAGAGAAAATCTTGTATTGACATATTAAAATTCTATCGTAATAAATAAAGAAGGTAGTATAAATGAAAATAAAAATATGACATTTGCAGATTTGCTTCCTCTTTTTTTTTTCCTTTTCTTTTTTACTTTCTACAATACACGAGAGCCAGGGTAACATTGTTGAGTGTTCTGTGTTTATTTTTTTTCTTGTCTTTTCTCATTTTAAAAATTCCTCATTTTAATTCAAGCTCATGCGCGTATATTTTCCATCTTAACATAACTCTGCATGTCTTACACAGTTTTTGAAGATCCCATATTTTGGCGTACTACACAATAAACACGTTGTAATGTATCGAAGTCGATGAGTAATCAAACCATTCTCAATCGATAAGCTGGGTGGAAAAGATTAACGACGTTAATTAATTAATGGAACTGGAACAATAATAGCATGAATTATTGTTCAACAATGTGATACACGTGAAAGCACAATGAAAAATTACAAGACGTATTTACTTTTTTTTAAATTTTGTTTTCTTCTAATTTTTTCATATTCATTTATCCTAAAAGCTTCGATGCTTAGGATGGTATACGCACCTGTACCCTTTACAATAAGATACTTCATAATTGAAACTTGAATAACCCGTATGACGTGGTTTGGCGTATTGATTATCTTATATATAAACCATGTATGGGGACTAATAAACATAGTAATGCTTAAAAACACACGAACAAATAAATAGATATTATTAAACTTCAACGTTAACTTAATTAGAATTTCAAGTGATTTATTTCTACAGTCTGTTTTTCCATTTTATTTCATATTCATAATATAACTACATGCATTTTTGATATTATGTATATATATATTTATTGGCATTTATTTGTCGTAAAAGAATATTGGCATTTTTATTTTGTTTTAATAAGATTTGAATATCTATAGATTTTAAAATACATTATTATTTTCTTGTTTTTTTTTTCTTTTTTTTTTTTGACGAATTGCATGCAAGTATACCTATTACATAATTTTTAATTTGATAACGTATAGATAGATCTTGAAAAAAAGAAAATAAGATTTAGAATTATTGAAAGCAAGCACATAAGTGGTCAATCATTTTCTTCTTTTTTTTTTTAAATAATTCGCAACAGTCTTGGACTTAATAATAACATCTTCGAATATGTAGGATTTCTATTTTTTTGCTGTATTACATTGCTTTTATATAGCAATTTAAATTTACATACATCAGAGAATTCAAACTTGAAAGAATTAACGAAAAAAGAACAATGTTTAGTTCTTTTTTTATTTTTTTAATTCCTAATAAAGAAATTCTTCTCAACTATGAAAAGCAAATATGTAGTGACGAAGCATGATCAGATGAATTTGAATCGAAGATTTATTTCATTTGCTCCGCTAATTCTTATCTTTTATTAATTGTATTGTTTTAATACGAGCTTCCTTTAATCACAGATCTCGTCTTTTGATAATATAATACTGATAATCAGTATGTAATACTGAACACATATTACATTTATTTTTTAAATAAAATGATGTAAGTTTTCTTTTTATGCTCTCTTTAATTAACTATAATAATCAAAAACAAAAAAATTACACATACAACAATAATAGATATATATTATAATCCTTATATAAATTTTACATTATTTATTTATCAAAATGGAATTAGAAATAAACTAATGAATGTTATATCATTTACTTCTTTTTGCATTCCAAATAAAAGAAAAAAACATGTAAAAAAAGTAAATAACATCTGTGTGAAATTCGATATATTACAAATTGGTGCTTTCAACGTGCATCGATTTTTTTCCCCCCCACCAAACTAATCAATTTTTTAATAATCTATTTCAATATTTTGATATTTTATTTAGGCATTCATTAACCAACGAGAAACGTCTTTCCCCTCAACGCAATGATTTTTTTTAAAAATAATATATTTAGAACATTATTTTAAATGAATCATACTGCACTCAAGTTCCACTTTAAATTCTAGATTTCTTTTTATATGTATCTCATATAACTTTATATAATAAATATTAACTCTTAAGTTTATTTTTATGATAATACCATATTTTGTTAAGTCATCAAGACGGATTGCATTGAGACGTTCATAAACAAACGGTATTATTACAAACTTTACTCTATTTTCTTTTTTCTTTCTTTATTTATTTTTTATAAATTCGTATCTGTATAGTTTTCTTTTTTTTTACTTTATTTACAACTATTTGCATCGCATGTTATATGTTCTTTTTTTTTACAAAAAATAAAGTAAATAAATTAAAGAAAAAGAAAATAAAGTTATTATAACATTTTTATCGATAAAAGACCAATTATAACTTTGAAATAACATGTATCATGACAAAAAAAAACATTGCTAGCTATAAGAAAAGAAAATGAAATTGGCATAATTATCATTTACAATACCGTAAGTACAACTTCTCAACCTAAAATATAAAATGGCAGTTGATGTTACAGAGAGAAGATCAATTAACAAAAATTTATTTTAATAATCCATAAATAAACAAACACAGCCCTCTACTCTAAAGAAAAATGTTCCTTGTTGATACAGAATGCCAGATATATAATTATTACATGGAGAAAGCAATAGTAGTGATAATGATTCTTACACATTAGAGATGATGGTGGTGGTGGTGATGGTGAGAATGATGAAAGTGTTTTGATATATCAATAATAATGGAAATTATTTTTTTAAAGTATAATGCATATAATGAATCGATGATATAATTAAATGGTATACATTATTACAAATTACTTACACTTTTGTACAGTTCCAATATTTGAACTCAGCATTAAGCAACGTACGTATATACTTTCCTAAAAGTACAAGAAGAAATACAAAATAATAAAAAATTAAATGATTGCTAATATGATTAAATAAATTACACTATAAATATATTGCACATACCTATCTTCCGTCGTACGAGCTAAGTACTCTCGTTCAATCAAACCTTCGATACGCTTTTTAATAATAACAGGGGATGGCAAAAACCGTACTTTCAGTTGTTGTGTTACTTCAGTTACGAGTATATTATGCTAAAATATAAAGATAATTTTTAATTATTTATTTCGTATTAAACTGGAGTACAAAATTCTTCAGAAAACCAAATTACGAACCACACTATTATACATACATATCTTAACGACGAGCTTTATATATAGATAATTGATTATATTCACCGGCATACGCTTTCGATCCTTCATGATACGAACAATAGCTGCTTCGATTTCATGCTTCCGGTCTTCATCGACTTTATTACGCATTTCTCTTCTTTCTGGCTCCGATTCTCCTTTTGCTGCCACAGTTTGGATCTTAACTCTTTGCAAAAAAGTATATGTTTATTAGAAGTCTAATAAATATATTATGTTTATTATTTAATGAAATTCATACTTTTTTATAAAAGTATAAATATATTTATGAAACTAATATACAAAGTAATTAATTTTCAAGTCACATTTTCTATAATAAAATAAAATAATACAAAGTAATTAACATGTGTAATACAAATAAAAATTCTATTAATTAAAAAATCAAGATATCATGCAATAAACTTGCTGCGAGCATAAATGTAAATTCAAGGAAGTTCCTATTTTTGCTTTTATCATTAATTAATTAAATATACCTATGCAATTTGCTGGAGAAACTATTATTTACACCGAAGGTATGTGAAGGTTCAATTTCTTTGGTTCGAGGATTTTTGATTAATACCCTCTGTGACGATTTGCCCATTGCAAGAGATTGTAGAGCTCTAACCAAGTCTCTCTCTGGAATATCGGTTTCACCTTGAATTTCCTACACAATGTATTTTTATATATATGTATATATATATATCTATATATATATTTACGTACATATGTACATACATACATACATACAATACGTATATGTATGTGTTTGTATACATGATCGTATTTGTATATTCGTATAAAATTAAATTAATATTTTAATTTTATAATATATCTTATAAAATTAAAATATTAATAATTTTTAAATTATATAAAATTAGATGAATAAAGACAAAATTATATTAAATACTAACTTCATATGTCAATGATTCTCTTTTGTTGAAAAGCATCAACACGCACATTTGGTAAGTTGAAACTTGAATTATGTGCTTTCTTGCACCGCTTGCACATACGCTGCTTCTTTGACTTAATAAACTATTACTGCCATTATTATTTCCATTTATGATGGAACCAGAAGAAGATGGCGTATCCAATCCTATTCCGCAGCTACTCTCATCTTTTTTTTGGCCAGTAAATATAGCATTTAAATCTGCAGATCCTGTAAATAATTCATATTAATAGTATTTATCTTTTATTTATCACAGTTTTAATTATCGTTGTTACTATAGTCGTCTCTAAACTAAATGAAATGCAAAGTACTAACCTAATTGTGGTTGCAATGTCAATTGACGTCCCGTATGTTTAGCAAGATAGAAACGTCTAAAGGCATCAAATGCACCTCGTGGTGCACTTGGTAGATTACATTTAGGAGTAGCAGATTGTGTTGGCCAAAAACCAGTTGTGAGTACTCTTACACTTATATCCACACCATGTAAATTTGTCTTTATTGAGAATATAAATAAAAAGAATTAAAACTAGTAAGATATTCAATGAATATTGAAAAAATAAGTTCTTAAGTCTTACCCCAGAAGTAAGAACGTGATCCTTAAATTCATCCATAATAGTATTGCTAACTGTTATATCCTTAAACATGCCTTCTAATTTAGATGTAAATTGGCATCCACATTCAGTCTATAATATATATATTATAATATAAATACAGAGTAATTCACTAGCTCTTGCCACCAAGATAACTCCAAAAGTATGATAGTAGCAGAAAAGTTTATATAACAAAAGTTGCATGAAAAATTCGGGAGCATAATACGATGTCAGTTTTTTTTGCTAGTCTTAGTCGCTTCCGAGATTTAAGGATCAAATTTGTTTTTTTAAATGGAATACTATGTTTTGGTACTTATTTTCTGATAACGGCTGTCGTAGCGAATCCAACGATGTGCAATATTAAATATAGTAAATATTTGTGGCTGGCTGGTTCGCCAGACTTGACCTTTGTTGACCTTCAAATACCTTAATGTTGCACATCGTTGGATTCGCCATGACAGCTGCTATCAGAAAATAAGTACCAAAATATAGCATTCCATTTAAAAAAACAAACTTTAAATCTCAGAAGAGACTAAACTTAGCAAAAAAAAACTGACGTCATATTATACTCCCGAATTTTTCATGCAACTTTTGTTCTATAAACTTTTCTGCTACTATCATACTTTCGGAGCTATCTTGGTGGCAAGAGTTAGTGTGAATCACCTTGTATATTTATAATATATAATATATAAAATTATAATATTAAAATATATATTTAATAAATTATTAGAGTATAGAAAATGAAAGGAAAGATCATTAAATTAATATAAATAAAACATTATTAATACCTTAAGTTTAGATATCATATTTTTTTCACTATCATCTGATACTGATTTATTTAAAAGAAGCCGTTTTGCTAGATGTTGTTTATAGTACCGTTCAAAAACATCCTTCTCTTGAAGAAATCTAAACAAAACCATTGTTTTGTCCAGGATACCTTCAATTTCTTGTTCAGTCATCTAAAATTTATAATTATTTCACATTATAGAATCGTAATGATTAAAAAATTTATCATATGGCCAGTGTAAAAAAAAAACTAACCCCTTTAGAACCTTTTTTTAATTTATCATCTATAAATAGAGATAAATATTCTGGACTTTTAGTATTTAAATTGAGGAAGTATTCAAAATCTGAGGATATCATTTGTTTAAAAAGTTTATCATTATTGAATGAATAATGAAGAAAATGATCAAAACGGTCTTTTAAATCCAATAAATTCTGCACAAAGTGTACAGCATTTGTTGTTGATTCATGCTCCTCTTGAACCATAGCACGTCCTCGTTCTTTAAGGAACTGAGATACACAGTCGAAAACTGTACGTAAACCATCTGTTACTCTTGAGAATAATTTATACATACAACTAAGATCTTCTGTTTTCTGATTTTTAAGCATGTGTACTACACCACTGTTCTCCATCTGTTAATAAAAATAAAAATATCAATATACTCTCCCATTTTGAATTAATAAGAAAAAAAAAGCAACTATACTTCAACAATAGTCTTCATATGGATTTTGATTAATTCTTCTTCCACAACTTCAACTATCCGTGGTTCCGTAGACTCATCTAAATAGTGTTTCGCTCTTTCCGATTCTTCATAAATTCTTGCTTCTACTTTCTTTATATAAACAGATGCACTATTTTCTGCTAAAAATTTTTGAGATTCAATCTAGAAAAGATATTAATAATATATATTTTTTATTTATGAATAAAGAAGTTATAAAGGATAATCGAATATAATTTTATATAGCATTTACTCTGTAAAATTCTGCACTTTGCTGTAAAAAAGGCCTTTCAAAATCTTCTTCATAAACTTGACGACTATTAATGCCAAGTAACATTAGCATATGGCATGCATTTTTTATGGCGATTCGATCAACGACTTCACCGTGTCTTTCTCTTGCAATCATACCTAATAATGTATCTCTTAAATGATCTCTTACACAACCATATCTAACCACCTATAAAATATTCTTATATTTATAAAAGTTTCATCAAAGAAATAATTCCATATTATAAGATATTAAAGTATTACCTGATCTCGAAATATGATAAGTCCTAAATTATATACGTTGTCAACATCATTTTGTTGTACATAAACTCTGTCCATGTACATTAAAATATCCCTGATCATTACCATTGAAGTTGTGTGATCATTCCATGCTTGATTTAATGTTTGTAAAAAGTTATTATGAAGCGAATATAAAACATCGTCTCGTACTTTATTTTCAAGATGTTGTGTCACTACTTCTTTTAATCCTGTGTAAAGGCGTTCACCATATTTATGCAAAACCATAGTATATGCATTTCGATATAATTCTTCAAAACTAAGACCAGAGTTATTTTTCTTTTGTATCTCTTGGATGGCATTTTTTAGTAAGGTCCAAATGGTTTCTACGTACTTTTCATCCATAGTTGTCTAGAATACAAAAATACTATGATATATAACAAGTATTATGATAAAAACCAATTTTTATGATTTCAAATATATGTTCAATTTTATAATTAAACTTTTAATTATTAATTCTTTTACTCCAGCATACTTTCCAAAATTACAATTATAAAAATCATACAAACACATTCTTATAATATAACATAAATAAATCTATAATAGATATGCTTTCTCACAGGGGTATTGGTAATAATAAAAATATTTGCACTATCCATGTTTATTTTGGTATTCATGTTTTCCTTTACTATATGTGTTACTTCAATACGATTAAACAGATTCTTAACTTTGACATTTTCCTGTTTTTTTTGTACATATATTTTTACAATTTAATTTTTCTCCTTATTACGTTTTTTTTCGTAAATCCAATTGTATAAATATGCATTAGATCAATTTAATTATAATAATAAGTTATCTGCATTATAGAAAATAAACATAGAAAAGATCATTATAATAAATACATAACCATAAATATTTCAATTATAAAATCAAAATAAATATAACGATAAAACATATATAAAAAATTAAATATATATATATTTAAAAAATCAATTATAAGAATATTTCATAATCATATATATATATACATTTATGTATCATATTTATATATACATATACATTACGTATGTCAGATTTACTTAACGGAATATGATCTATTGTAAAAGAATAGCATGTGTAACATTGAATACATAATTTATCCTCTTGAACACACTTATACGTTTAATCAATGTTATACAATATCTTCTAATGCAAATTTAATCTTTTTGTATTAAATTTTATGCATTACATTTTACGTATTGAAGCTTTATTATTTATAAGATAGAATTGCAGTTTCTTCTGAAGATAGAAAAATTGTAAAACTTCAAATTTTATTTACTTCCTTAGTCGTTATAGCAACAATTGTTCCAAATTAAGGTTACAAATTAACCAATTTTATATTCATAAAATACTTCTTAAATATTTCTAAATATTATTATTATTATAAAATACCAATCATGTATATAAAGGGTATCCCAGTTTTATTCGAAAAATTTTACCAGCATATTCAAAAGTAAAAACAAAAAAAAAATTTTATTTAAATATGTACTTTTAAATGTTTTTTTTCCTGTTCCCCACAAGTAAAAATTCATTAGCATGATATTTTGTGATTTTGAGGGCCAAGGAATAAGTCCTTTTTGTCCTATCCATCGTTGTTGGAGGTAGTGATCATTTAACCATTATTGTATTGGTACTGCATAATGAACTAGACAACCATTGGATCCATAAATGTTAACAAAAAATATAATATAATAAATAATAAATAATAAATAATAAATAAATAAATAATAAAATAATGGAATATCTCTAACTAACTCTGGCTGTAATTTATTTTGTATGAAATCTAAAAAGACTGTGCTGTTAATCTTTCAGGTAAAAAATTAGATCAGAATATATTATTGTTACATATTCAAATAAATATCAGCAATATATTCGATGAAACACCAGACTGTTATATCATACTTTTTTCTTATTTTTACTTATAATATATGCTAGTAAAATTTTGTGGAAAAACTGAAAACTCTGTATATATAGTATGAAGTAATATATCCAACATACAATTATATATGCTATATCGAGCAGAGAATTTGTAAAGTTTTATATTGATTTTTCCTGTTGAATCAAATCATAAACTTCCATTACAAGTGAACCATTATAAACTATATTAATAATTATAATATTGGAAGATAAAAAAAAACAATTCATTCTTATATCAGTAAATAGCAAATTAAATATTTAAATGCAATGAACTTCAAACCTTTCTATACATAAACATATTCATTGATTGATTGAAAAGTAAGAACCACGCATAAACGAATTTAATTATAATTAACAAAAATTAATATAACTATTTTCGAATTCACTTAACCTATTCAATAACGTTTTAGAAATAAGGCAAATAAAAGGTTAAAAAGGAAATTGATATATAGAAAATAAATTTGATTTAACGGAAATATGCATAGAAAATTTAAAAAATACTTTGAAATTCGAATACAATTAATAAATAATAAATGTATATATATATATACATATATTAGCAAAAACGATATTTTATTAAATTAGTGTCATCGAGAAATTTCATGATTTTTAGTTTAATAATACTAATAATCATAATAAACTAAAAAAGAAGAAAGTAGTGTGAATAATTAATAAAAATAAGGGAAAAATAATATTTAAGTGTGATAAGTGCGTAACTACATATATATATATATATACATATAAATGTAATGGGAGTATATGTACGTGTTACATTTAATAGCTTGATTATACTCTGTCTTTTTCCTTCTTTCTTTCTTTCTTCCATCTCGTCTCGATAGAGAAGGAAAGAAAGAGAAAGAAAAAGAAAGAAAGAAAAAGATAGAGAGGGATAGAGAGATAGACGTACATATATATTATTATAATATAAAATTTTCTTACCGGAAAAGCACGTATACGCATTTTGCCCTCCTTCTTTGGCAAAGCACTATTCTTCATCATGTCGAATGAAATGTTCAAAGAAGATTTGTATAAAATGATTATCCTCTTCTCTCTCTTCGCTTACGGTAATATCGTACTGTGTATACACACTGACATACCACTCTTAAACGTACCGAATATTCTTCATTCGCTCATTGAAAAACAGCCGAGGATCGGCTTCACAAGGTTAATCGCGCTCGACACTTAAACGCGATATATCTATATTATATGTGGTTTAGTTAAACGTAAACCTTTATTATCACTAGTGCATATTACATTTACTAAGACGAAGGACTTGACAAGGAACCGAGATACTCTTCATACTCGTACACACCGAAATGGGGGAAGGTAGTTAAGGGTTGACGGGCAAGGGGGAGAATATGCAAGAAAGAAATGATACTACCCGAGTTCTGCAGCGGATCATAGGGAAAACTTGTACACATATAAAAGATGTCCGATTAATTCTTTCCAACTATCGATATTATTGTTTTTATCGACTACGATAATGTTTTAGAAATATTTTCACGATTTATTAATACCTACATTAATTAAATTGAAATATTAATATTCGAATCTATTTGATTTCACGAGCCTAATTACTTTTACTACGCTCTCTATTCATATTCCCAGACCACAAACACGTACTAACGATAAACGGTATACGTGGATACACGACACTCTCTTTGCTGCATCTTTCTTAAACAACAGATGGCATAACGGAACCATATTTTACATTTTAATATTTATGTACTTATATTTAGTATGTTATGGATATTTCAAAATTAATTTTATAAATTATTTAACTATTAATCTAATTCGTTTCTATATATATTTGTATTTTTAATTTAATTTAAATACCATTTTTGGTTTATTTATAAGGATGGAGGAAATAAAGAAATATTTAATTAATCAAGACAAAATTCGTCTCTTTTCTTTACACAATGTATATAAGTAATATTTTTTTTTAAAGGAATATAATAATTTTTATTATGAAAGTGTACCAATAATATTTGATAGCATTAAACTAGTTGTCCAATCAATGTTTTCGATTTAAATTGGATATTTCATGGAAATGCATACATGTGTATATATATGTATATATATTTTCACTAGTTGAAAATATGGAGCTTTTAAACGTCAAAGTGATTTTCAAATCAACAACAGAAGATTCAATTGCAGGTGTTATGTTGAATTTATAATAAATCATCATAAATTAATATCATTTTTATTTATAACCTAATGATTTTAAAAAATATAAAGTTGTCTAATATATAACCAAGTAAGTGATTTTGTACTTTTCAATTGATTAAAATAATAATTTATCAGTTATAATATGTTTTCATTATAAATATCTTACAATTTTCAGTGTTCAGCGTTAACTTGTTATAGAAGGAAAATAATAACATTCCATTTATATTTGTAATTATATTAATTGATTAGAAATTAATATATATACATGAAATGTACACAAGTGTTAAATGGAAAAAAAATCTTTATGAATTTACTGATTTACCAGACAATTATACAGACAGTACATTTTTGACCAAATTACGTAGGAATGTAAAATCAAATCATGTTTCTCGATTAGAAGCCATCAATTTAGGTGCAAGCATATCGATATGTTTAAGTATTCCAATTCTCTTCGCTATCATATTTATTTGGTTATATAATGAATGGACCACTCCGAATGTTATTATTATGTCAGAAATAATTTTAACCATTGTTGGATATTTATATTATAATATCAAAATATTATATATGTCTAAAAGATTGTCGGAAGATCTTAGAACAACTTTAATTTTTCTTATTTTTGGATATACTTTATCACCAGTCTTGCGAACATTAACAGAAACAATTAGTACAGACACAATATATGCTATGACTATATTAATGTTTTTCATTCATTTAATATTTAATAAGTATGGTTCATCGCAAATATTTTTTTCTGATTCTTTATCTATAACGTCATCTATTTTTGGTTCATTAATGTTAGCATCCAGACTTGCTACCCCTTTACATGCATTTTCACTTTTAACCGTTTCAGTACAATTTTTTGTATTATTTCCTATATTATTGTCTCATATAAATAACAAACTAATAATATCAATAATAATAACCACAGGGACGGTATATTTATTATTACCTATGTCTAAAATATGTTCTTATGTTTTTATCGTAGTTATAATATTCATTCATTTCATCTGTCCGCTTTGGTACATTAGATGTAAACAATTTAAAAATAATATTTATGGTCCTTGGGATGAAGCAATCATTGCTTCTTAACCACTCTTTAATCATTTTGTAAAATAATAAATACTAACATATTTATTGTTATAGTCAAATTATTAGAAAAAAAAAAAAAAGATAGTAATTGTTTATCAAATAAAATAATTGTTTTTATTATTGTGTAACTATATTTTTTGTATCACCTTTTTGTATCACATTTTTTGTTTTAGTGTAATAAATATTAATGAAGGGTAAAAAAAATATTGTAATTATAAATGAAATTTAAATATTTTTATATTTCAAATAACAGATATATATTTCTTTTTATAAAATAGAATTTCTTATAATTCGAATCAACAAGTGTGACTATTCAGAAATAGGAATCTAATCGCTGGTGGCGCAATGATCGCAAAGAAAATAAGATTAAGTATATATATAGATATATGTACATACGTAAATATATACACATAAGTATTCTATATTTGTTTTGCTATATTTTCAAAATGTCTTGACGAGTATTTTAGACATCTATTGACAATACTTATGTTTTATTTGTGTATTATGTGCATCATATATAGATACATATTTACAAACACATATAATGGTGTTTAATTTAGAGCAAATACAGTATCGTATGTTTCTATAGCATTTCTCGTGCTATTTGCTTGAAGATATTTTAAAGTACAAATTCCAAGGTTACAGATTTGTTTTTTTTCTTTTCTATTTTTAAATGATAAGAAAGATGGAAATATCTTTTTAATAATTATTTCTCTTACTAGAGATACATGCTTCTACCAAGATTATTAGGTTTGTAACGTTCAATTGAAAAAGAAAAGAAGAAAATAAAATTGAACATAAAATTAAGGAAAAAGATAAGAAGAAAAAAAAATTCATTAAAAAATTGTTTTGCATTGTGTAGATGGTAAAGTTGCCATGTTTTCACCCCACCGCTTCGTAAGAGTCAATACGTTCTTTTTAAAGGCTACACCTTGTTGTCAATTCGGTAGTAACAGTGTCACGTCATCGTGTCAATCGATTAAAAGATTTCTCAGAGGTAGTTCAATAACATACTCATTGACGAGAACGTTTTCTATTTCATCAGTAAATATGGCGAAAATACAAGTAAGTAAAATAAATAAATATATAAATAAAATAAGTAATTAATTAAAAAAAAAAACAATTATTATTTGCATATATGAAAGTTCATTCCTTTTTATCTTAATTATATAATGACTGATTTTTGAAAACATATCATAAGATTTTGAAATGATAAAAAGTGAAAAATGATAAGATGACAATGTTAAATAATGTACATGATATATTAATACTTCGTACGAGATATATGTATATACCTACATATTTATAAAATATCAAAATGAATGATACATTTGGATATATTCTTATTAGATTATTTCTTACTCGTTATAAACTATCTTATTATAATTTTATTTTAAATATATAGATATTTATATAAATTATAACGTGTAATATGTTCAGAAATATTGTTTTTTAAATATGCTTAGTCATAGACAATTGATTTAAAAAAACAGTTATTAGAAAGTATCTTTTTATTATTAATATTTTTAAATTATAATTTTTTTTATTCTCTTTTTTAAATCATTATTTTTAGGCAGGACCTGTCGTAGACATTCTTGGCGATGAAATGACTCGTGTCATATGGGATTCCATAAAAGAGAAATTAATTTTACCTTATTTGGATATCGAATTACACACTTATGATTTAGGTATAGAAAATAGAGATGCCACCGATGACAAAGTAACGGTTGATTGTGCGGAAGCTATTAAACGTTATAATGTTGGTATAAAGTGTGCTACTATTACCCCTGATGAAAAGAGAGTAGAAGAATTTAAGTTGAAACAAATGTGGAAAAGCCCAAATGGTACTATTAGAAACATATTAGGAGGTACAGTATTCCGAGAAGCTATCATTTGTAAAAATATTCCTCGATTAGTAACAGGCTGGAATAAGCCAATTATTATTGGCAGACATGCTCATGCAGATCAATATAAAGCAACAGATTTTATAGTACCAGGACCTGGAAAACTTGAAATTTCATGGACTGGTGAAAATGGTAAAAAAGAGGTATATACTGTCCACGACTTTAAAGGTCCTGGAATAGCACAAGCTCAATATAACACAGATGAAAGCATATGTGCATTCGCTCATAGTTCTTTCAAGTTTGCACTTTCCAGAGAATATCCTTTGTATCTTTCAACAAAAAATACTATTTTGAAAAAATATGATGGTAGATTTAAGGATATTTTCCAAGAAATTTATGAGAAAGAATATAAAGATAAATTTGAGGCTAAAAAAATTTGGTATGAGCATCGTTTGATAGATGACATGGTTGCTTATGCGATGAAATCTGAAGGTGGTTTCGTTTGGTCATGTAAAAACTATGACGGAGATGTACAATCAGATTCTGTAGCTCAAGGATATGGATCATTGGGGCTTATGACATCTGTACTAATATGTCCAGATGGACGTACAGTAGAATCAGAAGCAGCTCATGGTACAGTTACTAGACATTATCGTCAATATCAGCAAGGTAAAGAAACCTCTACGAATCCTATTGCATCTATTTTTGCTTGGACCCAAGGATTGCTTCATCGTGCTAAACTGGATAACAATCAGAAATTGAAGCATTTTGCTGAAACTTTAGAAAAAGTATGTATTCAAACAATAGAATCAGGTTTTATGACTAAGGATCTGGCTATCTGTATTAAAGGAATGCATAATGTTACTAGAAGTGACTATTTAGAAACATTTGATTTTATGAATAAACTTGCTGAAAATTTAAAAAAAGAACTAGCTACTAACTGACTATTTGAATCAGAACAAGTTTTACGTGCAAAATATTAAGATCATATTTATATTTGTTATATAGACAAAGAATTGTCAAAATATATTCGGTTATTGATAAATTGCTATCATTTTTATAAGATTAACAAAATAATACATGAATATGGTTTTGGAATAGTATTTAAACTATGTAATATTTTATATTAGTTATGTACTGTAAAAATGTAATCTTCTCTCATAGATATTGGAGTACAAAATAATAACAATGTTATATAACTTTCATTTTACTTCAAATATCATATACGTTTTAATAATTTAATGTCTATCAAACCAATCAGTTAATATCGTTTTTTACTATCTTTTCTTATATAAAAGCAAAAAAGGAAGCTGTACACAAGGATCTTTGATATGGAGACATGATTGAGAAATTTGTAATCAATAGAATTGTATGAAATAAATAGATAATTACTTTATACAATCAATAATACAATATTTGTATTTATGTAGATTGATTTTATTGTTTCAATTATCAATCAACTTTATTAAGGGTGTTAAAAATTGAATAAGTTTTTTAATTACATTGTTCGAATATTAAAAAAGCTGTTCTCTTTCGAAGTCTTCTAAATAAAATCTGATCCACAGATGTGTGTGTTTATTTCCATCACAAATTTATATAATTAACTATCTATTCAAATATAAATTACACTTGGGTATCTTTTTCAATAATCTAATAATTGAGCTACAATTTTTATGATACTCGTTTCTGTATCTAATGTGATGATTGTTCGAAACAAGTCATATAATTATTTATGAATTCTACTATGATATTTACAAGAGTTTGTACTTTAAAAAATATTTTAGTTCATAATTATAATACACATTTACAATTTTATAAAGAATATGATAGCGTTAACGATGTCACTGGTGATGACATAATTTGTGTTATCGCATTAAACGGACGATGTTGTTGGTATAATTAATCTCGAAAGATTTGATAAGAAAGCTTCTTTCTGATAATTTTCATCGTTCGTTACTGTATCTGTTTTTTTTTTACCGATGAACCAATACTTTTTATTTACAAGCAGTAAAATCATTAGCACAGGTAAATAGACCAATGAAAAACGAAAGAGTTTTCTAGAACTCGCGCTATCTGAGTTTTGGTAAAATTTCCAAGCTGTAAGCGTAGAAATAGAAATTAAATATTAATGAATGTTACAAGTTATCACAATATAAAGAAAACAACTTACCAAGATAAAGAAAATAAGCGTTTAGCGGCGTTGACATAGCAGCAAAGTACCAATTAGTTACATCTAATACAGGAGCTAAGTAAGACAATCCCATTAACGCAGCCGTATATCTTAATGCTGTTTTACGGCAAAGATTAGGATTCGTAACGGACATCATTCTATAGCCTGCACGTGAATAATCAGGTCTCAAATTCCAAGATAAAGCATTAAAATGAGGAAATTGCCAGGCATACAAAAGGCCAGACATAATCCAAGCTCCTGGAGCCATTATGTCGCCTGTGCAACCTGCCCAGCCCATAAGTGGTGGTATGGCACCGACTATAAAAAGAAAAGTCAATATTTAAGAGGTGTATAATATTAAATAGATTAGAATAATTAAAAAAAGAAAATGATTTTTACTTACCGATAGAACCAACCCAAGTGTTGAGAATACTAATACGTTTCATTGGAGTATAAATAAGAGTATATAGAACTAAATTAATAGCACCTAACATTGCAGTTATAGGATTGACTTGACTATACAATATAGTTAAGCCGGTTACTCCTGATATAGTTGCAAATAATACTGCATGCACTGGACTAATATTGAGAATAAAGGAAAATATAATTTTAGTTAATTTCATCGTAATGACATGATACATTAAATGTTGACTTACGTTAATTGTCCACGAACTAAAACTCTATTCTTTGTTCTTGACATCTGTGCATCGAAAGGAACTTCAAAAAATTGATTAACAGCATTAGCAGCAGAAGATACTAATGCAGTGCCAACGGAACACATTGTGAATGTATATAAGTCAAACATGCCAGGTGCTATCGCATATCCACCCATGGTTGTTATTACAACTAAAGCTAAATAAAAGAATTAGAGGCATTATATTAAAATAGTTGAGGGAAAGTGATTAAAAAAAAATATATACATTATTTTACTTACAAGTTAATCTAATTTTGGATAACTTCAGACAATATTTATGAAGATGTGTAAACTCTACTTGCATAGGTTTCCATTGTGGTTCTTCGAATGGACGGGTTGTTTCCTTGTTACTATTAGGACTAGGAGTTTTTGGTAAAACATATTTGTCAGGATCTAATGCTATTTGTGTATTCGCAGGACTAATATGATTGTGGTTTTTTTCTCTTATTTCTATACCTGGTTCGTGCATATTTACAATTTCTTTCGGTTTCTGTTTCGAATAGGTGGAGTACTAAAAAATATTAATATCTTTAAATACAATATTCTCTCAACAGTGTTTTAATTAAAAATAATTAAATATTAAAAGTTATTTATACCAAAGTGGTTAATAGTTTCGATGTCGAAGTGCATGGTAGTAGATTGCGACATATTCGTGGGGTGAAAAAGTATAACATCATAAAAATATTCTTGATAATAAATCAAAGATATTTTATTTTATCCTATAAAACAAGATAACAGAAAAAATCATATTTTTAATAAGAAAAATAAATATTCTGTCATAAATATTATTATTTAGTAAGAGAAAAAGAATATATTTATTCAAATATCAAATAACTTACATTATTTCTTATGTATTACTATTTTATCATAGTACCAATGTTGCATAACGATAATTTTTAAACTCTTTTAACATACCAAATGTATTTGTAATTTTAAAAATAAATTAATAGATAACATATATCTAATAAATACAGAAATAATCCTGTATAAAAGTTTTACTTATCACATGTCCACTATTACCCTTTTATTCATAGCTTTTTCGTACGGTGCATCCAATGACTAAACGTGACGACATTTTGAACATTCGTGACGCCACATAGGAGCAAGACAATGAAACATAATTTAAGTTAGTAATAAATTTGCAAATATTATTTACATTTTTATTATTTACTTGTAAATTAATAGTTTGAATAATGAAGTTATAATAATTGAAACTTATTTTTGGTTATTGTTACATTATATAAATAAAATATAAATGTAACTTAAAATTTATAATTTATACGTATCTATAGATAAGATTGTAAGCATATATATACACGTAGGTGTTGCGGATGGTCTAGTACGTTCGTCGGCTATCTGAGCGAGAGAAAATGTTAAGGTTATTACGGTGTATGTACTTGCACTTATATTATTAATAATATATAAAATGGCATTAATAAGAACGTATAAACGTTTACATTCGATAATTTAGTTAAGGATTATCGAAAAGAATATTAGAAAAAATGTTAGTGAATCAACAAAATGCAATGTTCGTACGCGTCGGTTCAGCTCTGTTTTACGGGGTGTCGTCGTTTATGATAACAGTGGTGAATAAAATGGTCTTAACTACCTTTGGTTTCCCATCTTTTCAAGTATTGGGAATAGGACAAATGTTAGCAACTATTTTCGTTTTATTCTTGGCGAAGAAGTTACGTTACGTTGACTTCCCTAACCTCGAAGTTGCGACATTCGTTAAGATATGGCCATTACCAATGATATATATTGGTAATATGATTTTTGGATTGGGTGGTACGAAACAACTCAGCTTGCCAATGTTTACTGCTCTAAGACGATTCAGTATCCTCATGACAATGATTGCGGAATACTACATTCTCGGGATCAAGGCTCGCGCTTCCATACAGCTTAGCGTCTACACCATGGTGCTAGGTGCCTTAATTGCTGCATTAAACGATCTTGCCTTTAATCTTGAGGGTTATATCTTTATATTATTGAATGATATTTTTACCGCCGCAAATGGAGTCTATATGAAGAAAAAACTGGATTCCAAGGAACTTGGAAAATATGGATTGATGTATTATAATTCTCTCTTCATGGTGATACCCGCAATCATAATGGCATGGTGGACAGGAGATATTCATATGGTGTCTAAGTTTCCATATTGGACTAATATTTTATTCGTTTTACAATTTGCTTTATCCTGCGTTATGGGCTTTATATTATCTTACAGTGTTATTCTTTGCACGCTATATAATTCTGCATTGACTACTACCATAATAGGATGTTTAAAAAATATTTGTGTAACTTATCTTGGTATGGTCATCGGCGGCGATTATATATTTTCTTGGATTAATTTTGTAGGTTTAAATTTAAGCGTTGTAGGTAGTCTAGTATACACATGGGTAACCTTCCGTAGAAAGGAATCGATAGAATCTAAATATTCTCCAATTAATCAGGAAGAAAGTTCAAGAATACAATCTATATGATGTACAGTAATATTTAGCACGTGTTTTAACATGCTACTTGCACAAACAATATAGTATTTATAAACTGGAAGTACTGCTGCTGTTGCATTGCATTTAAATCTGGAAGAAAACTTTTTTTTTTGTTGAATGAACAATGAACTCCATGAGGGATTGAACGTGAAGCCACGTGAACAATATTTTATGAATATGGAGTTATAAAGTAGTTTTTAAGTCCATATTTTTATACCGTATGATCAAATGGTGATAATATCTTTCTAATTCTGTGTTAAGTAGTAGCTTTTTATTAATGTTCCTATCTAGTATGAATCACCTGAATGTTGTGAAAAGTTTTATGGGTGACTGTATGTAGATATGAGAAATTTTGTTATAATACATACCAAAGTAAAAAGAATTATTGTTACCGGCAGGATAATAGTGCCATAATAATACAGTGGCATACAGTCCAAAATTAGATAGATAATTGTTAGTAAAATGATTTTAAACCAAGGTCACAATTTTTAGTCAAACACACACTGTCATGTATATTATAGGAAAATAAATATCAATAGTGTAATCTAATTTTTATCTAAGTGTATAAGTTGTACAGAAATAAAATTTATTTATTAAGAACTTGTATCAAATTGTCATTTACCTTGATCAGTTTCAGAGATTTCAACGGTACGAAGATATTCTGCATACAAAGCCTTTGAAGAAGATTATGCTAAACATCATATATTTTTATCTAACTTTCAACGAGCAGCCCTCACAGTAGGATCAGCAGTTATATCGCTGGCTGACCCATCTCGTGGTGATATGATAGCATGTCTCGCAGAAACTTCATCTGGAAATGCCCTTGTGCACTGCCTGAATAAAATGAATAAATCACCCGAAGGCCAAAGAATTTTAAGAGAAAGACCGCGTATAAATAGTTCAACCATTGATTTATCATTATTGAAAGAATTACCAAATGGCACTGTTGGAAAAATATATAGCAACTTTTTAGAAATGAATGTAAGATTATACTATATTTATTACAGATTCCTATTGTTTCAAATGTTTAGATGTATTAAGTAAACAATTTCGTTTGAAGAATGTACAAATTATTTTTGTAAAATATTTTCTTTTTACTTGGTTGATTGCATTTTAGATAAATTAAGCTATTTTAAAATTATTAAGATATTTTTAGATTTATTTTATTCCAGTGTTGAAAAACTCTTTCTAGAAAGTAACACCAGATTCTAGGGTACCTACCAGATTTATCGATGATATTGAACAAGCATATGTAATGCAACGATATCGTGAAATACATGATATATGTCATGCTGTTTTATTGATGCCTACAACGATGCTCGGAGAAGTCACAGTTAAATGGGTAGAAGGACTTCAAACACAATTTCCAATGTGTATAGGAGGAGCTATATTTGGAGCGGCTCGTTTGCGTGCAAGGTAAACAAAAAATTACCACAGTACGTTTTTTATTTACTTAAACATCTTTTTTAAAATAACATCTTCTTTCAGGCAAAGAAAATTATATCTGAATCATTATCTTCAATGGGCAATAAAGACTGGAAATAATGCTCAATTCTTACTAAATGTTTACTTCGAAGAACGATGGGAACAGCCTCTCCGAGACTTTCATAAGGAGATGAACATCATTTCTCTTATTCCATTACCAGAATAATATAAGAATGTGTTGTGATAATGTATGTATGTTATCATGAAAATGTATTAGTTATAGCGATAGTTCGTCGACTGATATCATTTATTTAGACTGTTCTTATATAAAGGCTGCTATTTATTAGATCAATGTATTTAAACATTTTTAATTAGTATTATAAATAAATGGTTAGCATATAATAAAATGTCAAAATTAATGGTTAGTATTACATTAAATAATACAAAGTTTTGTTAGTATTATATGGATAATTAGTATTCATAATAAAATATTGATATTTATTTATTAATTATAATATTATTAT
Organism: Polistes fuscatus; assembly: GCF_010416935.1. Taxonomy (NCBI): domain Eukaryota; kingdom Metazoa; phylum Arthropoda; class Insecta; order Hymenoptera; family Vespidae; genus Polistes; species Polistes fuscatus. The sequence continues at coordinate 12,157,670 of NW_025113107.1, read as the reverse complement.
AAATATTTTAACCATTTATTTATATAAAACAATTACAAAAAATGTTTACAAAATATTGATCAAATAAATAAAAGCATTATATAGAGAGCAAAAAGATCCTTAGTTATTTTATCTGTAAAAATTACGAATTATTTACATGATATAACAATTTTTATTGATTATAACACTGGAAATATTAAGAATATAATTTTTAATGGGAATACACATGACTCATATTACAAATTTGGATTACTACACCTACGAGCCTATGAAATGTTTGATAAAAGTCGATAAAATAGTTTACCATCGTAGAGAAATGTGTAGGTGCGAAATGTGCGACCGCATAATTATTCTTACGCATTACACGTGCCAATTTTTACGCTCCTTTTTTTTTAAATTTTTCTTCTTCTTTTTTTTCTTTCTTTTTTTTTTTATTCGCGCTGTATACATCGACTATTTATAAGGAATAATTATAATATAATATAATATACCTATTATCATTCGATGAAGAAGTTAAAAGCTATTTTTAAACGAATGAGATTGTAAACAATCTTCTTAATAAATTAATTAACATTTAGTATTCTAAAATATTGCACAATTTATAAAACGATAACTTTGCAAACTTGATTGTCCATTTTTATCTATAGTGGTGTAAGTATTTTTTAAGTACAATACTTCGTTCTCTAGATTCGAGAAAAATTCAACGAAGTATTTTGCCTTACCAATCGTCGTTATTTTAAGGCAAAAGGTCCAGAAGTGAAGATTTATTTCTTTATTATTATTATTATTATTTATTATTATTATTTATTATTATTCTTATTATTATTATTATTATTATTATTATTATTATTATTATTATTATTATTATTATTATTATTATTATTATTATTATTATTATTATTATTATTATTATTAGTATTATTATTATTATTATTATTATTATTATTATTATTATTATTATTATTATTATTTACTATTATTATTATCCACCTTACGATTTTGCTTTTACTTACATTGAGGATTCAGGAAAAAATAATCCCTTTTATAGTTTTATTTTTTGTATATGTGACTAAGTGCACGATCGAAGGACTCTCGCATATACAAGGCGGCCATTCATTGATAATCTTATAAAAATTACACGCTATAGAGCCACAGTTTTAGTTTTTAGCAAGAAGATGACGATAGTTCATTGAATTATTTAGCTATATATCTGCTTTCTTTGTGCATACACATACATATACGCATATATGTATATTGCGTATGTATACGCAAATAGAAAACTATGAATATATTATATATATTTATTTATATTTTCTATCTAATATATACATATATATATATGGTGCGTATGTACTTATATGCATATATATATATATTAGATAGTTTATTCCATTTCTTCATAGCATTACTTTCGCTATATACTTTCGTATATAATATAATTTAATAATATGTTCAATGGAATTGGCAAAAATGTAACGATTCGAATAATATTAATATTAATATTAAGTTCACGCGCACATGCAGATTTGTGATATTAACCGGCTAAATTTGATCTTTCTATCGTCGAATAATTGCTGAATATACGCGAGGCCGTTTGTTCAAATGAATTAACATTTAGCAACGTTTAAAAGTTAAGGTGGTTATTATTTAATAATGCGCGAGAACTGCATATCATTATTAAAACTATCATCTTATGATATATTAAGTTATATGAAAAGCATGTGAGAAGTTCTCAAATCACACAAATCTTTGTTACCTTAAAATGAAGAACGATCACACTAATTTTTTATAAAAAAGTTTTCTTTTTTCTTTTTCTTTTTTTTTTCTTTTTTTGCGTTTTATCCGAATCCTTATAATTTTATAAATAGATATTATAATAATAATAGAGGATCGGAATTAGATAAACCTAGATGAGCATTATATGTTAAATGGCCAGAGAGCATCCTACGTTTAAAGGAGTAGTGTGAATGATGATAAGTAAGTGAAATTCACGTACACACACATACACGCAGTGTTGCCGTAGGAATAGAATAATTGAACGATCATTATAATAGAAGAAAGGATAGAGGCAAATATGTAGGATGCATCTTGGCTGATTGTAATTAATTTGGTCCGCGCTTCTGGAGCGAGTCTCGTGTTGTTATATTATATTTTAATCGAAAGCCAGTCTCTTTAAATAGAGGTAGATCTCCTCGAAGGTAGGTCTGTTTTCGGGCTGTTTACTCCAACATTTAACCATCATGTGGTATAAATCAGCGGAGGAGCACAATGGTTGGGACAATACTCGTGGTTGATTCTTTTCACTGTTACCGCTACTATTGTAACCTGAATTATGATTGTACCAACGATCGTAATTCTCTAATACTTGTTCTGAAGTCAAATCTGAATAAGGTATTTCCTTGCATCCTGTTAAAATCTCCCAGACCGTTATCGCATAAGACCAAATATCGGCACGACAAGATTGTTTACCCTTAGAAAGTGAATTAAATTTAATTTAATATAGTTCAATGTGTTTTTTATATATTATAATTTTTTTCTTCACATCGACAATTAAGAGAACGAAGAAAAATAATTATCTTACCAGGATCACTGCTTCCCAGGCCATCCAACGAAGAGGTATTTTTTTATAACATCCATCAACGTAATATACGTGATCATATTTGTTGCAATATATCGCATGATCGGACACTTTTATTGATAAATTTTGATTAACTACGCAATTCCTAAAAACGTATACACATATAAGGATTGTTAATTAAATCTTAATTTTTGTTTTTTGTTTTGTCTCTTGTTTGTTTAATATTTATTATTACCTGGCTGCCAAGTCGCGATGGGGTATGTTCAAATTCTCAAGGTACTTCATTCCTGAGGCAATTTGCATGATGAAATTTAAAGAGCATTCGTAGCTGTTGAACGAACGATGCCAACGTTATATACATATAAATTGTTATTAGGTAACGCAAAAAAAAAAAAACAAATAAGAGGAAGAAATTGATGTTCTTACCTAAGCGGTGAATCGTTTTCAGATTTGCGACGATCTTCCAAAAAACTAGGAAGATCACCCAGCTCGCCGTATTCGAACACAGCACCAAAAGGTTCTTCTTCGACCAATGCAATTATCCTTGCGATGTTAACGTCACGTATGGTTGCCAAAAAGTGCATGTCATTCGTGAAGTCTTTCCTGTTTTTTGTTTTTAACAATAATTTCAAATTAAAATTGAATTATTTTATACACAGATTTAATTGTTTGAATTAAGTATAACTTACTTAAGAGAATCTACGACACCACGCCAGAGAGAACGGACTATAACAATTTGTCGATTTCGTATACTTCCAACGTCTGGATTTTGAATACCCTTAGCTTCGCAAAGATGCACCTGTAAACGACGAATATAAGTTTTTTATTTATTAAAAATATATGAATTATTACGTTGATATGTGTATGAAAATAAACGTATTAATACCAATCCGAAGCTTCCTTCGCCAAGCTTGTCAAGAATTCTTAATCTGTGTCTAGAAATTCGTGGAATATCGCAAGAATCTCCATTACTCGCAGAATTAGTGTTATTTCTAATATGTAAAGGCGTGAATAGACTGAACACTGATGATTGTTCGCGCCTTTTGATCTGTAAAAATATTATCAATATGAAAGAGGAATAAGTTCTTTGATAATAAATCTTATGAATAAATTTCGATATTCTACCGTCAATATATCGGTCGCAGCATAATAACTTTCGTAAACTTTATGATTGATTTTTCCCGACTGCGTCGACTTTGATTTCTTTATCGGAAAGGGCGTAGATGCAACACGATTTCCTACTTTGTAACTCGAAAAGTTACAATCGCTGTTGAAGTCTAGAAAAAATGTAATTATATATATATGTATATATTTATAATTTGGCACGAATTGTTTGGGCAAAAGACAATATCTATCAATTTATTCAAATCAATTTATCGAGATCGTTAATAGATTGTTTTGATATTAAACAAGAAAAAGAAAATCAATTAAAAAATCTTACCAGAGTATTCGGTATTGTAATCTATCGACGACAATAATTCACTTTGATGAGGTCGCGCATCATAGACGTGATTGTCTTCCGAGAATACTTTGTAAGTTCTTTCGTATGCGCTCGAACGTTCGTACATTCGTTCAGAATTACGTCTCTCTGTTGTACCACGAATACTGTCGTCGTCGTTGGTAAGACTTTTACTTTTTACAGATAATCGTGATTGCGATAAACCATTGACAACGATTGGGGTTGCTAATTTAACGTCCTTCATGTTGATCGTGATGCCTGGTGCCGATGAACCGCACAACAACGCCGTATGCTTTTGCAAAAGAGCTACTTTGTTGCGTCCCCTTTGTTTCATCAAAAATATCGTACAAGTTAGTAGCAAGGCTATCACCGTCAATGCACCGCTAACTAGACCAATGTAAGTTTGTGAATTATTAACCGGGAAGGCGTCCGGTGTTAAATTAGAATCGTTTTGCTCGTAAATTGTCTCGTTGAAATCGTTGTTGGTTTTCTCAGCAAGATCCACGCTCAATTCTATATCGTTCATATCGTCGTCGAGTATTTGATTATTCGATTCGCTAGATGAATTCCTTGTACCTACGACTATCGAATAAATCTTTTTATTTATTTTTTTTCTTTTCGTTTGATTAACGAAAATTCCGCGAATGAATTTTAAATACCTGTTTCAAAAGTGATCTCGCTAATGAGCAACCATTTGGATTTAATTTTAAATTCTAATTTAACAAATTTACCAATTCGCGTTGGTAATAGGATCGTTGCAAGACTAGTGCCAACTTTGATGTCATCGTGGTTTATTCGCAATGTTTCTTCCGTTGGATTATAATCAATACCATCGTGTGAGAACCACGCGGAAACTATTGAGAATATCTAATACAGGTAAACATATATATATATATTTTTATTTTTTTATTTTTTATTTAAATTAATAATTATTGTTATTTATTTATATCTATGGAATAGTTTCCTTATTTTTTTTCCTGTCGTTTTATTTACCTCGATATCGTGTTGCGGTAAATTGGCAACGTGAATGGTACAATTGACGAATTCACGGACATCGTCAAACTCAAAGATCAATTGTACGCTATCTCGATTACTCCATCCGACCCAATTCGTGCCACTGGAAGAGGTCATCGCTTCGGATTCGTCCGCGAAAATTCCGTCGATCAATTGACCAAGCCCGTCTCTTAAAATACCATCAGCCTCTGTACCATCGTAGGAAGAATCCTCCATGTTTGATCCGTTTGGTCCGAATGAATCACCCGTTGGTATTACGTACCTTACGATATGTTCTACAAAAAAAATAAAAAACAATTATTTAATACATACTTTATCTAATAAGTCAGTATTTTATCAAACATTTTTTAATCATAATTTGAAATAAAATATCAATGGATAATATAAGTTATCAGTATTATGTATCAATACGCATTAATACGTAATTCCAATGCAATCTTAACACAGTGTTTCGATGTAATTCTACTCTTATTATAAATATTAATTGTCCATTTAACGTATTAACGAAATTATTATTTATAACAAACGAAACGTTATTAATCAATAATATCATCTTCAAATTTATACATGACATTTATTTTAATATATGTATATTAAAGATTATATCTTTTCACATATTTATATAATTTATTTGATATTTAATATTGATTTCAAAAAAAATGTTTTTTTTTTTTCATTTTGGAAGATTTCGGAACATCGATAATTTGCGAAATATTATTTCGTAAATTTAATTCGATAAAAAAAAGGTATCGCATGTGTGTGATTTTGAAGATGTACTTATCTAAATTCCTTTTAAATGTTAAATTATGATCAACTTTAACACACACACACACACAGACACGTACGTATAATGTGTATAACATAATAAATAATAAATAGGTAGTAGGTGGCAGGTAGATAGATGGTTGCCACGTTGTAACGTCTACTTGCATCTTAATATAGTTAATATACTTGATATAATGGTACTCGATTGAAGGATACTCACGTTCCCATACACAGCCATAAATTTCTACACGCATACAGACGGTACGAGGATGTTGGCTGTACGGTACAAATCGTACTCTGCTAGCTACGAATGGCAAATCTAATTTTTGCTTTTCTACCAAATACGTATTGCTATTACCTCGTAATACCTATAGAAAACAAATTGTACATGATAAATAAATAAATAAATATATATAAAACCAAAAGTAATTCGTATAATTAATCTACACACACGTACTTTGTCTCTTTTAAGATTTTTATATTGATGCCATTTAGAATCCCGCCAATATTCAAGAAAAAATGCTTCGGCATATTCTTGGCCTTGACCGTTACCAAAACGTCCTTGAGTTTCAGTCCACGTAATAAGATGATCCTTCGTTAGATCGATTTCCAAATATTCTCGTATGGCACTGCTGATTTGTGCCTTTGGACACCAAGCTCCGCCATTTTTTTCGTGCCGTAATCTGTAAAGAGATATTTCACCTTTTTTTCTTCTTTTTTCTCCCCTTTCGATAATAATTTCTTGTTTCGTTAAGAAAATACTTTTAAAAAACGAAGTATTTCCTAATTAGAATTTATTAATTGGAAAAAATAATAATTCGATTTAATCGTAAGATAAGCTAAGTAAGACGAAGTAAAGAGGAATTACAGAATTACAGAAAACAGAATTATGGAATATTATATATATATTAGGATGAACCAAAAGTTCAAGTGTTTTATTATTTCAAAAGTAAATTTTATAAAAACAATCCATTATGAAGTTTATAATACAATTTATAACACCATAAATGCACGAACTTTTGGTTTATCCTAATATATATACATATTATAAATTTTATATACATGTTATATATATTGTATATATACTGCATCATACAATGTATATATATTGAAGAAAAACTACGGAATGGATGTATCCTGTTATCCTTCGTTAACTTTCCAATATCTACCTTGCGTTTTGCGGCCCCACAGATTTCATCTCGTAACTCGAAGACGCGGTAATAGCGTCGTCGGGGATCCTTCCCTCTTCCATGCCGAGAGGTAACATACACTGTCCTAAAACGATCGCCCATTATACGTCTCTTTACTGTCTTTATTGTTCTTACTTATTATCAGAAATGTATATTTCTTTTTTCATATTATTTCTTTCTTTCTTTCTTTCTATTTCTTACTTTCTTTCTTTATGTTATCATTTGACGATAAGAATAACGTAATACTCTTATATATTTAATTTTATATTATTATTATTATTATTATTATTATATAAATTATTTGAATACGTACCGGGAATACCTTTGACAGGTTCGTTCACGCATAAAACCAGTACAGTAAGGACTCCTATGAAAATAACTACTGCCTCCATGATATGTGATTTGATATTCTACTGTAGCATTGCCTCGTAATATTTTATAGCGCATGATAAGTAGACGTGAAGAGTTATCATTGTCATTACTCTGAAAAAGAAAGAAAAAAAAAAAACCTGAAAGAAGATGTGCTCGTATCGCTGATGAATAATTTTTCCTTCTTTTTTTTTCTTTTTTAAGGGGATAAGAAAAAAATGACGGAAGAAAATAGGAAAATAAGTGAGGAGGAGGAAGGAAGGGAGGGGGTAGGTGATGGGGAAAAGAAAGAAAAATAAAACGATGAAAATGGATTGTTGTCATTTTTTAAGAGAAATGATATCATCTGATAGAAGTATTATGTTATACGTAAGTACACTTTTCCTTTTTTTTTTGTTTCAAGAAAGAAGGGAAAAAGTTTGAAGAAAATGAAAAAAAAAGAAAAGAAAAGAAAAGAAAGGAAAGAAATACAAAAAGCAGAGGGTTGAAAGTTCTTACCAAAAGTGGTAAGTTCCGGGTATCGGGGTCAAAAATTGTTTCATCCTGGTATATGCATAAAAATCTTGGCCCTCATTGTACGCCTACGGCGTGGGAACTTTAACGAGATTTTGTATAAAAAAGAAACTCTTGCCCTTAGTTCCTTTCGGAAGCTCTGTCATTAAGCGACCCTTTGGTATTCGAACAGAAACTGCTTGCCCTGAAGGTTCTCTCTTTGCTGGTGATTGTAACGCGTTGTCAACCCTAACGTTTTATCTACACATCGTTTCATTCAACATCGAATCATATATATATACGCGTTTAATGATCTTATATTTATTATTTTTTTTTTCCATACTATTTTTTTTGTTTTTTTTTTTCTCGAAATATTCATCGAATTTCAATCGAACGATAGATACATACGATTTAAAACGAGATTTAACGAAAAAATTAAAAAGTTGAAGATCATTTCACGTTTCGTTTGATAATTTAATTAAGTAAGATCATTTTTTTTTTCAAATCTTCGTTATTGCATCTTGAGAACAACTGTTTTTTGACTTATACCGATGAGGGTAAAGCAAAGAGAGACCTTTTTTTCTTTTTTTACGTTTGCGCACCGCAGCCGCAAATATGAAGTAGTGTGCATGTAGTATACTTATGTATTACCCGCTTACGTAGTGCACAAAAGTAGAGTATACTCGTTTCTTCGTGGCAGCCGTGTGCAAGTGAAGTAGGCCAGTTATATGCAGACGGTCGCACAATCGTTTACAATGTTTCGCAAGGTTCAAAGATTTTAACTCGTATTTGTAGAAGAATTTGGTAATTTGATAATTTTACTTGTTTTTTTTTCTCTCTTTTTTTTTTTTTTTTTAATATCTATAGAGTAAAATTAAAAAAAAAATCTCAAAAAGTATATCATAACCATATCGGAATCGAAATTGCGAACGAAATTCGTTGACCGAAAAAAATATCTCCTCCTCCTCCTCCTCGGCAAAAAAAAAAGAAAAAAAGAAAAAATAAGAAGCAAAGGATGCTTACAACGATATTAATATTATCTCGTATAACCATCTCACAGTATTCGCGCACGTAATCTACTTTTGCCCTCGCGAATTTTTTTTCTCAACTTTCCGTACCACCGTTACACGGTGCAAGCGAAGCCCCCAGAGACGCGATTTTAATTAAAACGGGAGTACGTTATGAGCATAATTTCTGTCGATTGCAAGCACAGCGGGTACGATCCAACGAGCTTGCCGAAGTGAAATGCAACGAAGCATGAAAGGGAGTCGAACCCCAACAGTCAAACAAAATGTGCAAAGGATGAAGAGAAAGATTTATAAGCTTTCTATTCTATAGAACAACAAGATTAGACAATGCATTTTTAGTTAAAGTATTAGAAAGTTCTCTTACTATGAAATTGAATATACATATATATATATATATATGCACAGATACTTCTTTATATTTAAATAAAATATAGATTTTTTATAACCATTCTCTCATACAATTTCCTAGAAAAAGTAAATGAAAATATAATAAAATTGTATTTCATGTGAAAAAAAAAAATCACGTTTGGTCTCGGTTAATAGATTTTTGTTTTTTAATTGAATTATTGTTGAATTCACGAATCTCGACAATATTTCATATCGGTGAATACAATTTTTTGGAGATCGATGCGATGTAGGAAAAAAAACAAAAGTTATCGAAATATGAAAACAACAAAAGTACGTATGCTTGGGTAAACTTGAATATTATAATAAAAAAAAGTTTACACGTTCGCGGGGATAATATTTTTGTTATTTATTTCAAACAAAATGATGGGTAAGGGGTATACTCATAATATTATACACATATGCGTGTAATTTAAAAGAAATAGATTGCCAAGAATTATTTTGAGAAGAAAGGAAAAAAGAAAAGAAAAGAAAAGAAAAGGAAAGGAAAGGAAAAAGATTGTCCAACTATTCGTAAGAATGAAAAGATTCTGAAAAGTAAGGAAAGATGTGATAGAAAAACGAACACGCAATTTACTGTAGGAGGAGGAGGAGGAGGAGGAGGAGTCGAGTGGATAATCATATAGCTTTTCCACGGTTTCCCTTTTGACCCATCAAGAAAAGGAGGGGCGAACAGTACAAGCAGACATAATTGAAGGTAAACGTAAAGGCTGCACAGAAAGCACGTACAGAGACGAAAATTCACTTGAATAAGAGGCTACGCGTCATTCTGATTTATGGATCAAACGCTTTTCTAATTAATTATGTACGTTCATTTCTCGAGACGAATGATATACCTAAGTATGTATTCAGAGAAAATAACATTCGTTATACGGACGGTCATAATTTCCCTAGGATGCTACTACTTATATATATATATATATACATATATACGTATTATACATTTCGTAATTGCACAATTCTTGATTTTCCCCGAAGGTAAACTTAAACGATATGAAGAAGAAATCGACTTAATTTCACGAATAAAGACTAATTTCTATCCTTAATCTAGACAGCTTTTGCCATTCTCAACTGTGAAGTTTTATTTTACTTTTCATGATGATAAATTAAAATTGTTATCCTTATACAAGTTTCAAAGTTTCCTAACCGATTTCGTTGAAAATAGAAAAACATCTTTCATTATATTCGTTCGCATCTTAACCGATCGTTAATTTAACTTTACGATTTTTGTTCCCTGGGTATAACACATGTTTCAAATTCTTTTCTTTTTTTATTTTTATACTTTGTAATAACTTTTAATTTGTTTTTTATTTTCTGTAAGTACGCAACAATAATAGTTGTCGTCTTTATTCTATGATTCATATTGTAAAAAAGTATTTATACTCACGGAAAACGACGCATTTATTTTCCTTTTTCTTTTTTCCTTTTTCTCTACACAAATTAATAATAAAAATATAAAATATTAAACGTCGATCCACCTCCCCCCTCTGCGTTACCTTTTAAATTTAATTTAACGATATTATTAAACATTATTAACGTTTTGATAAACGATTACGAGGTAAAATTGAAATATAAATTTCTCGGTCTCTGGTCTCAATTACCACCAAAGCGTAATGGAATTTACGTTGATGATAAATTATTAATCAATTCTTTTTTTTCCTTCACAAAAACAACGTCACAAAATGATGAGACTTTAATAGTAGCAAAAGTCAAACATTATTTACGCGAGATGATGATGTTTTTATCATTATTATTTCGCGAACGGATAATAAAATCGGTTGGGAATAAAAAGAGAATACACCAATGTAAGAAGAAGAAGAAGAAGAAGAAGAAGGAGGAGAGAATCAGTGGTGGTATAGTCTGTTTACAAAGGTAGCCACGATAGCTTGAAAGAAACTTCTTCAGCATCTTTCTTTGTTTATTTTATTTTCATCCTTCTCTCTCACACTCACACATACATTCTCTCTCTCTCTCTCTTTCTCTTCCTCTTTCATCTTTCTCGGTACGGTATATACTTTCCCATTTTCTTTGGCCCTTGTCGAGATTCTTTAGCGTAATTACCCATGAGATCTCTTTTACTCCGAACTCCTACAATTTTTCTCTCTCTTTCTTTCTTTCTTTTTCCCTTTTTTTTCTTCTATATTCGTTGAAATGGAGGATGACGATAAAATCGATCTTTTAATGTCTCTCTCTCTCTCTCTCGCTCTCTACATATATATATATAGGTGTATATTTTATGAATAAATATGATGAATATAAAATAAATATAAAAGTAAGTTAAAAAGAGAGAGGTTAAATATAAGATGGTTAGAAATATGGGGGAGGGGGAGGGTGGGATAGAAAGAAAAAAAAGAAAAAAAAGAAAAAAGGGAAAAGAAAATTAGAGAAATAGAGAAAGTCAAAGAGACATAAAATCAGCAAAAAGGATGCTAGTAGGTATGTATATGTATACGTCTTGGTTCGTTCCTACTCGGACGTTAATTACGTCTGTCCATGGAGAATGGAGTTCTGCCCGAGCGAAATACGTAGGGGCCAGCAAGCAGGAGCACGGTGGTCGGCGCGAGTCGCGTTTGCTCTGCGCAACAAGTAAAGAACGATCAATACGCGATACCGAAAGGAGAGAGAGAAAGAGAGAGAGAGAGAGAGAGAGAATGAGAGAATGAGAGAGAATGAGAGAGAAAGAGAGAGAGAGAGAGAGAGAGAAAGGTGGTTCAGCCCGGCAAGCAAGCAAGCAAGCAAGCAAGCAAGCAGCGCGATTCGCGATTCGCGACTCGATCGACACCCCCGTTAATAGAATTCTCGCATAATTACCATGCCCTTTCGATGTTTTAACCACTGAATCGGTCAAATTAATATAACCACCACTTCTCCTTCCTTCGACGATAATTGGAATGATACGAGAACCGAATCGTTGTTATATATATATATATATATATTCGTCGTGTGTGTCTCCTTAATCCTTGGAATTGATTTTTTTTAAATATCGTTTTTATACTTACTCGACGCGAAATTTGACTAACGTTTGAATTATTTGATCGGTGATTTTTGTTTATAAACTGACTCCTTCCATTCCTCACCTTCCAGCCGCCATTATATGTTATTTTTTTAAAGTTACTCGATATGTATGTATGTATTTTATATATGTGATTGCTTGTGATTGTATTTTCGTTCTTTTTTCATTTTATAGAAATCTTATTTAATTTTATTATTATTACATTTGTTTTTTCTCTTTTACGAGCCTTTTTTCTTCATTTTATTTGATATCTAACACAAGTTATATATATTTTATCATAATTGGATAGATATATACGAGGACGCGTAATCTTCTTTATCTTACTCATGCTTGTTTTTATATATATATAATATTTTTACGAATAAAATTTACAATAAGTTTCATTTATCATTGTACTTTGTCTAATCGCGAAACGGTAGATTGATATGTCCCTTTTACCCTTAATTTAATAAATCGAAAAGTAATACGAGAGAACGTTATTAACGTTCATCTTATTGATAATTTATCTTCAAATGATTAAACGATCATTTGTTTTGGCGCGAACAAAACTTAAGAAGTTTTATTTAAGTTCGAATCTTTTTTCAACTCGAATTTCTCTGATTCTCTCTCGTTCCCTCTCTTTCTCACTCTCTCTCTCTCTCTCTCTCTCTGGTTTACTCTATCGAATCACGACTTGATCTACGTTCCCTGCCTTCTCCGATTTACGCCACGATTCTCCCCACGGCACTCTCTATCCGCTTCGATTATCGCTCTCTATCTTCTCGAATCTGTTTCCTCCTCCTCCTCTTCCTCCCCCAGCTCCCGTGTCCCACCCTCCTCTCTCTTTCTCTCGTGTCCTCGGAAATTCGAGTAACTTCGTCGTTCTCAACGTCATGATCGGCCCGTTACCAGTCATGAAAACGATCGAATTCCGATAGCGTATAAATCGGTAATCGAGTTAAATCAAACGACTGAGAGAGAGAAGATATTTATTTTAAATGATTACGATGAAACGAATTGATCGAATTTACAATTTGGTATATTCGCTCCCATTTTATTTCGCAATAAAAATAAAATCTTTAAATGTAATAGATTACCCAACAACTAGCCTGTCAATTATCCAATCAAAATCAATCAAATTAATCTTCGATCTTAAGTTAAAACGAACGTTTCTTAAAATCGAACAAGTATAGATATATTATACCAACTTTTAGCACACCGATATATCAGGGAACGTTTACCCCTCGCACTCGGAATGTCGGATACGATTTGGCAGACGAGTATTTATTTCGGCAAGTCGAAACGTAGACACGTAGATTGATATTAAAATGATAAAATGGAGAATAAGTAAAAATAATAAATAAATACAATAATTTCTCTCTCCCCCCTCCCCATGAATAAATTATATAAATATATCATTATCGAGTTGTTCGTAAGGAAAAGCGAAGAAAATAATTTCCGAGTGTAAATGCATAAATACAATATAATTATTAACAAAATGCAAATTTTTTTCTTTACATTTTTTACGAAATGCTGTTAAAATATTATATCATATTGGATAACTCCAAATAGGAATAATAATAATATTAATAATAATAATGGTATGTTGTATTTCATTAGTAATCGATTATAATCGTTTCCTCGAATTATTTCCAGAGCGTGTTAAGACGCTGAATAGGTTTGAACCTCTCGAATGTTCACGTTAGAAAGATCAGAAAAGAATAGAACAGAACAGAAGAGAAAAAGGTTGGAACGGTTTGGAGTTCCTCTCTCTCTCTCTCTCTTTCTCTTTCTCTCGATGGAATGAAAAGTTTATCACGTAGGTTTAATGGGAGGAAAAAATAGCAGGAGGAGGGTGCGATGGGAGGCAGGGTGCGGAATGGCATAAGTGGGTGTGGGGTAGTTGTGGGATGAGAAAGTGAGGGTGAGTAAGAAGGGTGCGTTGGCTTTAGCAGAAGTCTCGTCTCTTTCCTCTTGTACTGGAATATACACACACACAACCAGAGAGAGAGAGAAAGAGAGAGAGAGAGAGAGAGAGAGTTCTTGTAGCAAAGCATTCAAGTTTAGATATAATGCAGGAGACTCCGGTGCCTAGCAGCCTCGAACGTAGCCTTCGTTATGGCCGTTAAGTGGGTCGTAATCCCGAAAGGAAATTCCTCCTTGTGAAAGGGTAATGAGTCGTACGTGGCCGTGCACGTGAATTCTTTAAACGTGGACATGTTTCTTCCTCAGTGGGTGGACATGGGTTCTTTTCTGTTGGTAGGTAGATAGGTAGGTAGGTAGATAAGTATAAAGACTATTTCGAATTTTTTCTTTTTAAAATAACGAATCGATAAGTATTATATTTACACCTACAAGATCATACCTAATGTATAACTGTAATATAAATATGTATGAGTTATATATACGTAAGTATATATATATATATATTATTTAAATGTATGAGTCAACGGAGGATGATAATCCATAGGACGGGCCCGGGTGTAATCCATTTTTTCCCGATCAAACAGATGGTAACGCGCGAGGGCCGGAAGATCGGCTTCATAAATAAGAGGATGAGGATGAGCGATACGTGGAACGAGGGATAGGACTTTTATTTTTTTTTATCTCTTTCTCTCCTCTCTCTCACTCTCTTCTTCTCTCCCTTCTCTTTTCATCTGAATATGAATCGAGCGAGTGCGAACAATGCCTCCATTCTATTCGCGGATCAATGTTGATGGAAGCTGGCTATGACCGACGAATATAAAATTGTTTTCGCGAACCCACGTGGGCTCCGCACGAGAATCGATTGACCGTAAGAAGAAGAAGAAGAAGAAGAAGAAGAAGAAGCAAAGTGTGGTTGTACCTTTCGTTATACCTTCCATATATATATACGTATTATACAATGGTAGTAGCTATGGAACTAGATAAATTTAAAAAACGATTGCCGTAGAACGAACTAATAATTACAGTTTCTCTTACTAATAGTAGTAATAGTAGTAGTGACTTTTCTTTTCAAGTATACTTCTCGACGGTGGGCCACCCCCTGTTAACGGCATTAATGCCCGTAACGAGTGGTAGGTATACTCGGTGGCGATCGATATTACGCGTTGTGAAAAGAATACGCAATAACGAGCTTCCCGCGTAAAACCATAGAAATGTGGTGGCGCGTGGCTTTGCTGCTTGTGCTGCTGGTGCTGCTGGTGCTGCTGCTGCTACTGTTGATGTGCAAACGGGAAAAGTTTCATACATTCTTTCTTTCTTTCTCTCTCTATCTCGACGTCCGGAGGCTTTTTCGAAGATACATTGAGATTTCCGAGAAAGGAGGGAAAGAGACTCGGGGGTAGGAGCTGTGCAGGGGGGTTGGCACGTCAGGAGAGATAAAAGAGGAAAAGCTGGAGAACGAGGGAAAAAGGTAGAGAGAAAGAGAGGGATAGAAAGTGAAGGGAGTAGAGAGGATCCGTCGCCGAGAGAGCCGGATATTCATAAAATAACTCCCTCCGCGCATTCGGTGTGCCCTCTCCCGTTCCCTTTTTCCTTCTTTCTCTCTCTCTCTCTTTCTATCTTTCTATCTTTCTTTTTCTCTCTTCCTCTTGCACTCTGTCTCTATTTCTCTTTCTGGCTTTCGGTCCTGGGCAAAAGGGATTCGGCGCAGGGGGCGGCACCATGATGGCATAGAGCCAGCTTTACCTGCAGCTACCTGAATTATCGCGAAATTTCGGTAATCCCCAAATGGGTTCGGTGTAACTGCGAGAGATCGTGGAAGAAGGTTCTTTTTGGTGAGATCAACGTCTGTCCTGTATGTATCGTAGTAGAAAGCGATCGAATTTTCTCGTTCCAGACCCGTTCCGGGAGAGATCGGAATCGGGGAAACCGCAATGGACAGATCGACTTGGAGAGTTTAACAATTACCGTCCTTCGGATTCTGATTGACGGTGTAATTATACGATGCTTCGTGAAATGTTAACCGATCGCTACGAACAGAAATAGGTATCGTTCATTCGTTCGTTCGTTCGTTCATTCGTTCGTTTTATCAGTGAAAACAAAACTATTATTTTTATCGTGGTTTTGAATTATTTCTCGATCGTTCAATTCGATGACAAATTTTCCTTGGACGTTTTATCATCGTATTGCTCGTTAAAAGCCTGACACGATAGGTTGGTAGTTGTATACGTGTATGAAAAACGAAATGGGAGTGGAGATAGATCGATGATGATGAGAGAAAAAAGGGCTGCCTCGAAGGACGGAAGAACACAACAGAACTCTCTTCTTCTTCTTCTTCCTCCTTTATTGGGTCATTAAACGAAGGTATTTCTGCTCCGTTGACATGATTAAACGAAAACGACGGAGTTATATTAGTGCGGTACCTATGCATAGCCGTACAATATAACCTGTAAGAAGATATTGCGAGGGTGTATGCGTTTCTATGAGAGAGAAAGATAGAGCGAGAGAGAGAGAGAGAGAGAGAAAATGGATGGAAGGTGGAAGAAGAAGAAGAAGAAGAAGAAGAAGAAGGATGGATGGATGGATGGCGAAGAGAACGATAGAGGGAGACTCTTCGGTGTGGTAGAGTTCAAGGGTCGCTAGGAACAGTGAGAAGGGTGAGAGTAGACAATGAGCATACGGCAACAAAGTTATCATGCCGCCGAATGGCTGAAGGAATTATTCACAAGCAATCTGTCGTAACCAAGTTAATTTTCACCTCTCTCTGATCTGCACGCTTCTGCTTTATCTCCATCCCTCTCTTCTCCTCTCTCAATCTCTTTCTCTCTCTGTCCGTCCCGTCATCGTCGGCAGCCATTCATTTCATCCTACACCTCGCGAAAAATCTACATATTTAAGCTCGAGCGAGTTGGCTGGCTAGCTTTTACCGATGTGCAGGATATAGTCGAATGAAAAATAGAAGAGATAGGGACAACAAAACGAGAGAGAGAGAGAGAGAGAGAGAGAGAGAAAGATAAACAAACGGAAAACAAAATAGACAAAACAAAAAAAAAATAGTTTCGAACGAATACTTAAAAGGAAGGACGAAGGTAAATGGGGGGTGGGGAGGATGTGGATGTGCATAGACTGGCATCCAGAATGTCACCTCATACCTTCGTAGTACTTGGCAATGTTCGGTAAAGCACGAGGAAGCACCCCTTAGTGTCTCCACCCCCAATGCTATTTTCCCTTGACAACGTTCGAGATGTCGATGCGTCGCCATCGCTTTACCGAGTCTGCTTTTATAACTTTATCGATGATAGGGACATTCTAATAAATGGACTATTCGAAACGCGTGCCCTTTGTCTGAATTCTATCTATCGTGAATGCATAGTCGTGATTAAAACGGACGATTAAAGAGAGTGAAATACCGTAAATCGATTTGCTTGATGAGAAAGAGAGAGAGAGAGAGAGACATAAATGAGAGATAGAGAGATAGAGGCAGACGATGCGCAAAAGCAAGCTCATTACGTACTCCTAATCGTACCTTTCGTTGCACAGCAGCGAGAATCAATTTACTCCCGGTGAAAAGGTATACCTACGTTCATTCAGAGAGTTAGAGTGAGAGATGTATCTTTCTGAATGATGCAAGTCAGGGAGAATCGATTCTACTCTTAAAGCTTCGTTTAGCTTTACTTATAGAAAAGCGACGGCTGCGGTCTGGTAAATGGGTCCCACTTTATAACAGAAGGTGCACAAGCAGGTGCTGGTGGTGGTGGTGATGGTGGTGGTTGTTTTAGCAATCTAGCCAACCGGCACTGCTTATTGCCGCTAATCTCGACTTTTTGTCATTAGCTGTGGCTAAGGGAAGAAAGGATAGAAGGGAAAGCACGAAAGAGAGGAAAAGGGACAAGTAAGTAGAGGTTGTGCTTCTAGAAATGCGCTCATTACCAGTTTTTCGAAACAAAGTGTGACACCACGAGAGAAGCCGCTAATGATAGTAGCAACGTGACTTACAGCGACTTTCGAAGTAACTACCGTTACTTCTTTTCTTTCTCCTTTTCTATCTC
Source organism: Polistes fuscatus (assembly GCF_010416935.1). Lineage (NCBI taxonomy): Eukaryota > Metazoa > Arthropoda > Insecta > Hymenoptera > Vespidae > Polistes > Polistes fuscatus. The sequence goes on along the minus strand of NW_025113107.1, from coordinate 12,139,427 downwards.
TCTCTCTCTCTCTCTCTCTCTCTCTCTCTCTCTCTACCTTTCTTTTTTTTTTTTTCATTTTCTATCTCTTTTTCTTTTTCTTCGCAGGATACTCGAACACGTGGCTGAAAGAGAAGTCAGGATTTTCAAGTCCTTTCCACTCGTCAAGAAAAGCAACGACAGAACAAGAGCTAAGAATCTCTCATTAATAAAAAGGAAAACTACTAACTAGTAAGTTATCTCGAAAAGATAAAAATAATAAAGAATAAAAAAAAATATGAAAAGTGTAAAAAGAAAAAGAAAAAGGGAAAAGAGAAAGAAGAAAAAAAAAGGAAAATTAAAGTTTCTTTCGTTATCGTCTTCGAGTTCTCTTCTTATAAATGCCGAGAGGAAGAAGGACTTTAATGAAAAGCCGAAGAGAAGAGTCTTTTACGAAAGAAATGTACGAAAGTAGTACGTTTTACGAAATATTTGTCGCTCGTTAGTCTGGAAAATATGAGAGAAAATGTAGAGTCAAAGACTCAGAAGATGAGTTCTTCTTCTTCTTCTTCTTCTTCTATTTTTTAAGAGTTTCGCGCGTTTCGACGAGACGTTGATCTGACGTCAACTTTGTAGTAAATAGTTTTAAAAAACGTATGGAATTCATTGCTTGGTATATCTTTAAAGGAAAGATCCTAGAAAGACTCCTATAATCGTATTACGTGCGAATGGTATGAACTCGCCGGATTCTTATTTTTCTTTTTTCCTTTTTTTTTTTTTCTTTTTCATATCAACGACTTTAGTATCCCTTCAGAACTGAATCAAAGATTTTTTCAAAAGGCGTCACATCATCCCCGAGAAAGAAAATTAAAAAGAAGAAGAGAGTGATGCGTCGATATATAATTGAAAGGAAGAAATATTGCTATATTTATCTGAGTCAGTATTTTAAAAACAAAATTGTTAATATATATATATATATATATAATAAAATATCAGTATTAAATCGATTGATACAAAATTTATCACGGTTATAATAAAACATCAATATGTATCCTGTACCGATATGCGTAACCCTGTACATACCGTGTTATAAAAATTAACTAATATTTATTTTACATGCATTGCCCATGCATAACTCATCCGATGACAGAGTGTTAAAAAAGAAAGAAAGAAAAGAACAAAAAAACGATACGATGAATTAGATGAAGATAATGTTATTTAGTAAATCCTTTTAAAAAGAACTCCTTCGATTGTGGGAAGTATAGCGAAGCACGCGTTCATTGAGCTAACTTCCGTAACAAATTCGATTAGAACAATAATGGTTGGCCGGCCATCTCGATCGAGTAAACGAGCAGAGTATGTAAGTACCGATCGAAGGACGAAAATTCGATAGGGAATCTCGTACGTATAGATATACGCGCTTTGTAGTACGGTAGTCTTGTTACAAAGTCCAGTTCAACGATGTGTAGGTGAATCGTCAATGGTAATGTAACGATTACGTGGGTGGACGGTTTCCGAGAAGATGTGTTCGAATTCAAGGCGATTAAAGTATCTGCTATAGAATGAGAGAGAGAGAGAGAGAGAGAGAGAGAGAGAGAGAGAGAGAGAAAGAGAGAAACCTTTTCAAAGCCTCTGCGAATATATATTCTCTCGCGTAAACGCATTTGCATGAGGACGCGTTCGTGGCTGCAAGAGGAAGAGGAGGAGAAGCTTGATCAAAGGAGGAAAAATATTCAATCTCTTTGGGGGAGAGAAAGAGAGAGAGAGAGAGAGAGAGAGGGAGAGAGAGAAACAAAGAGTCTGCCATGTGAGTTTGCTATGGTATGGGGGGGTTGGTTGTGTATGAGATAGAGAAAACGAGAGGTAGAGAGGGAGATAAAGAGTGGTGAGACAGGTGAAAGAAAGGAAAAAAAGCATAAGGTAAAAGGAAAAAAAGATAAAAGAAAAACGATTTTGTTCTTGTTTCGCTTATCCTCGGAACGTTCGACGAAGCGGCTAGCGGCACCATCACCATCACCAGCACCAGCGCCAGCACCAGCACCAGCACCACCAACAGCGGCAGAAGCAACAGCAACTAGCTCTGCTCTTCTTGTGGTTCTCGCTGGCCCGAGCATTCCGACGTCTCCTCACCCTCCCCGATGAATATTAATCGGTGCGATATCGGTTACGCTTTTGCATAAATTTCCATGCGGCTTGAGTTGTTGGCGTGCTCACGTTCTCCTATGTACCTCCACCACCACCACCACCACCACACTCTTCTCTCTCTCTCTCTCTATCTTCTTTGATTACCCTCCTCTACTACCCTGTTTGTCCGCTTCGTTGCAAGCTTTTTTACTCTACTTCTTCTTCCCTCTTCTGTTGCTCTTTTCTCTACTCCCTTCTTTTCTCTTGGTCGCAAGTTTTATTTGTTTTTCTTGTTGACGTCGTAGTCGTCGTCGTCGTCGTCGTCGTCATCGATGTTGTTGTTGTTGTTGTTGTTATTGTTGTTCCTCTCGTCTCAACATGTACGTGGAATGACGATTAATGGACGGCCCTGAAAGCTTTCGTGTTCCCCTTTTCCGTGATGCTTGCAAACCCCGTGAGCTTACGCTTATTCTCTACGGTATACTCTCTCCTTCTCTCTTTCTCTCTCTCTCTCTCTCTGTTTTCTCCCCTTCCTCTTGCTCTCTCTCTCTCTTTGTTTACCCCCTCTCTTTCTCTCTAGCAAGTTCCTTTCCCTCTTTATGCGCTTGCTCCGCCATATCCTGTCACTCAAAAGTCATGGATCAATGACCGAATTAGACTCGGAAACCAGGTTAAAACTTTGCTCTCGTAGCCAGCTCCTCGACGTATACGTATCGTCCGATCGCCGACATAAAAGCTTCCATTAAAGTCTATAAAGCGTTGGAATCTGGTGATACGCGTAGACGGGTTCATTATTAAGCTCGAAGGAACATCGGCATAGTGTCATTTACATTCCAGTTTTATACGCTCGATTCTGCATTGTCAAATTTTAATTTACTCTCTTTTTCTCTCTCTCTCTCTCTCTCTGTTTTCTGCCAATCCATCTCTATTTATTAATTTTGTATCGAATCTAATAGCATCAAAGTTGCGTGATACTACGGTCAAAGTGCAATGATCGGAAAACAGTATCGGGCTAACTTAACAAACCCTTCACGTAGTAGCAGGATTTTCTATCCGTTAGACGATTCCGGTCGATCGCTCGCGTTTAATTGGCCCGATTGCTCCAACAAAGCCTCGACCCCACGGATTTAATAAATGAATCTTTTTTTTTTCTGCTTTCTTCTTCTATTCTTTCTAACCATTTCTCTTGCTTTTTCAGGCCGGAGGCGAAAGTGAAAAGAGAATATAAGGGGGGAAAAGAAGAAAAACGTTCGAGTCGTTAGAAGGGGTCGAAGGAAATAAGGATACACGAGGGAAGAAAAAGAAAAAGGAGGAGGAGGAGGAGGAAGAGGTGGAGGAGAAGAGAGATGGATGCCAAAAGGGACGGAAGGAAAACTCGATAGCTGTTGGTTGGAATTCCGCGATGGATGTTCGTACAACACGTATTCGAGTAGCCTGCGACATATGTGCTCCTACTAGGGGAGGATAGTAGTCTTACCACCCGTTCGTGTTGGATCGACTATTCGTGCGTGTTCTACCTTAGACACTATTTTTCTTCTCGAGGTCTTTTACCCGCAAGGAACGGACTGGCTAGCCATTCTGTGGTCGCACGAAAACGATACCACAACGAATTGATATTCCACGAGGTTCTTCTCGGTCTACCTACCTACCTACCTACCACCCTTTTACTTCCCCCCTTTTTCCCCCCCAACTACCAAACCTAGAATCGCCGCCACGTTTTCTGTCTTTTTCCTCGATGTTTCAGCTCGTGACGATAAATTTTCCCTTTATAAGAAATTTATTCCCTCTCTCTCTCTCTCTCCCTCTTTCTCTGGGGATCGGTACCAAAGGAAAATGTCTTTCTAATATAAAATAAATAAGCAAGCAAGCAAGTAAGCAAGTAAGTAAGTAACTTAACTGATCATGAATAGACATTTTAAGATCATCGTACATCAAATTCCAAGGCTTTTGTGTAATGCGACCTGCTTTTCGAGAGAGGAAACATTCCTTCAGGCAGAATCGACGACCGCCAACAACAGCGGAAAGCGCGTGCGGAGATATCCGGTGTCCTCTTAACAAGGGAGTCGAGTATCTTTCATCTCGAGTCGATCGAATTACGAGTAGAAGGAAGGAAGGAAGGAAGGAAGGAAGGAAGAGGAACCTGGGAAAAGGGATGAGGAAGAATATACAAAGGAGAGTTTCAATAGCCGACCCGTCTAAAGAATACACCGCGAGTGAACGGTTGGATATTGGCGATACGTCTATAATATCCGATGAGTATCTAACCAAAGCATTCATATCCGCTAAATATCCGTTGAATATCGATCGGTCATTTCAATGAGCATCGAATGTTGCTACGCTTTATATAGAGGTCTCGCTAATTGCTTTGTATTCCCTTCGTATAAATGACCAAGCTTGGAAAAATGCTATCAGAGTTATGTTTTTGGAAAAATTGATATCCGAACGTTTTGTCCTATCCCAAACGAGACATTCGTTTTTTTATTTTGTTTTCTATTCTTTTTTTTTGTTTTTCACAGGATCGTACTTACAAATTAACATTTCTAATAACTTTTATCGATATTCTAATCGATTGACAACATATAAAGATCGTTGAGAAATCAAATGAATCAAAAAGTGATACTTTATTAACCCTATCAGGGATAGAATCTCTAATCGATAATTAGAATAAAATAAAGAAAGAATTATGTATATATATGTATATATTGATTTTTGATTTATTAATAAATAAATATGAAAGGGTCACACGGATCCACACCCACGAGCCTTGGGTCTCTACTGTTCTGGCCGCAGAGCGTAAAGCGCCACGCACTGTTCTCGTGACAGGACAAACTTCCTCTACTGTTGAAGAAGACTTTAAAGAAAAGACTTACCGTTCAAGGACGAGATATCCAAAGCTGCCAGGGGCAGCAGCAAGGTCGTAAGAATTGGTCGAGAACGGTGGAGCACGTTGGTGGATCCATCGAGAGATGAACTCGTCATGGTGCAAGATTCGAATGAGACGAGTTCGAGGATAGTATTATTATTACTACTATTACTATTATTAATACTACTACTGTTATCAGGATTTTCTTCGTCCTCGAAACGAGACGAGGTCCCGCGCTATCCAAGCACGAGATACGCGGCATCGACCTGATAACTCAGCTTGAGAGTTGAAAACTCTCGATCTATTCTTTATTTTCTCGATGATGATGATTTCTTTTCTTATCACAAAAATAATATTTTCTTCTTCTTCTTCTTCTTCTTCTTCTTATTTCAATTTCTTCTAGTTCCTTCCCCACACTTGTGTATACGTAGTATCTCACTTTAAACAACAAAAAAGCAAAAAAATAAGGGACTCTAAACAAAAAACAAACTAAAAAGTATGAATGTAAAACCTTTACAATTCGGCGTTTATAGGAAATAATAATAGAGAAATATAATAATATAGAACGATCCCCGAGTGTCCGCTTTGGATCCGCACTGACGCGAGATTCGTCCGTCTACGACGTGGAGCCAGCATCCGCGGCAACATCATCCCCCACCTGAGTTCGTTGGTGGCTCACGGCGGCAGCGGCAACGGCGGGGAGGGGGAAGGGGGTAGGGATAAGAGAGGTCCGATCGTGGCCGGGGTAACTCACTGCGCAAAATCCTATTCCACCCCTCTTCTCACCCGTTAGCCAAGCAAGCATCGCTTCTTCCTCGTTCTCCACCTCAACGAAGTCGAGGCCGTGGCCGAGGCCGAGGATGCTTTGACGCGGCCAATCATTTCTCTTATACCTTGTCTACATTCGAGGTCGTATCTTTTTTTTTTTCTTTTCAACTTAATCTTCTTAACCCTTATTTTTCCCAATGAATCTTCCGATGATCTCCAAGTTCAGAAAATTGTTTTTAATCCGTTCCTTCCTTCCTTCCTTTGATGTTTCTTTCGAGGTATTTATTATTATTATTTTCTTGTACGATATAGGGTTTCAAATAAATCAAGAAAATATAGAAGAGAGAGAGAGAGAGAGAGAGAGAGAGAGAGAGAGAGAGAGAGAGAAAAGAGAGAGAGAAGGTAAAAAATAAATTAAATAAAAAACAAATTTGAAATCGTTTCTAATATCGTAGAAAGTTGAAGTATCTTAGAAAAGTTTTACCCACGTAAGAAAGTATACACGAAGTTCTCTTGAAAACTCATCCGACGCATTCACTCGCTTACTCGTTCACTTCCCCATCTCTCTTAGCTTCTATCTCCTGTTTGGTACTCTAGGACAGACGAGAGGAGTCTGTCTGGGAGTGGCAAAATGGCGTAAGCGTCTTTGCAAAATGAATTTTATCCTGAACTGAGAGGGAGGGAGGGAGGGTGGAGAGGTGGCGGAGGGTTTCGAGGATAGGGTGGTCTAGGTAGAAAGTTAACCGGTCGTGCAAGAATCGTTTCGAAAGTAGACACCTGTCAGAGTTTCCGGATGTAGTCGGAGAAGCAAGCAACTTGGAAGAAGACGCCGTAAGGTGGGGATAAGAGCCAAAGAAGAGAAGAGAAGAGATGGGGGGTGGTTTGGGGTTGCGGGTGTTTCGGAGGGTTGATGGTGCGCGTTCGCTTATTTACCCCGACTGGATCGTTTGTGTCTTTGTGTGTGTCGTTTGCATGAGAAAAGCGCGTGCGGATTTCCTCGGTCAAGGTATTTCGAGGCTTTCCTCAACTCTTCTCACAGTATTTCTCTTTTTCTTCCTTTACTATTTCCATTGTCAAGGAAAAACAGACTCGAGATTTTCTCTAACTGGTTTCTCTAGCAATCGCTCGTTAAAAGTTTCACTTTTTCATTTTTCCCCACTGTTTTGTTATTATTATTATTATAATGATGATGATGATTATTATTAAAATTATTATTTTGATAAATCATAATTATAATATTTCAAATGTTATACGATGTGAATGATAAAGACATAATTCTATGATACGGAGATGATCAAAAGAAATACGGAAATGGCGTAGACAGTGTGGTTAACGTTTATCGTTCCACGTTCGCCGCTCGGTTAAAACCACCGATCAAATAATGGACGTTTATGTCAGGACGATCGATTGAACCTGGAGTGAGAGAGGGAGAGGGAGAGAGAGAGAGAGAGAGAGAATGAGAGGGAAAGAGGGAAAATAGGGAGAGGAAGAGCAAGAAACAAAGGTGAAAAAGCGGAAAGAGAGGAAAAACGAGGGGGAAAGAGAAGTAGAAAGGGACGCGAAGGGTGAAACGCAGGTGGACCCTTTTACGCCAGTAATTAGTCACTTCTTTTTTCCTCTGTGCGTGCTATGACGGCTACAATTACAGATGAATGCGTGATAAATATCCAAGTTGAGATATTTTACCTATTTTAACCACACACACATACATACATATATATATATATTATATATAATACATTCCTTCCATTAATAATCCCGCTCCTTTGTTAATGTTTCTCTTATTATCGGTAATATTTGTTTCCGTGATGCGCAAATGTTTCCTTGTTTATAATAAAACACATTATACTTTTCTCCTTCGATCCGTTTTTCCAATGTTAGTTCTAACGGCGGTTGAGATGATTCGAGCAACGCGTTGATTATCTGAGTGATAATAAAAAAAGAAAAATTGTCTTTTAGAAAGATAGTGATTTTATGTGTAAAAGAGATATAAGTAGATAAATAAATAAAGAAAGAAAGAAAAGAAAAGCAAAATGGAATATGTAAAAGAAGAAGAAGAAGAAGAAGAAGAAGAAAATAATACAGTGACGTGAAGAATATATTTCTGAGAGAGAATACTATTTCTTTTTTTAAACATTAGCATCGTAATCTAGTTCCTTGAAATATTCGATACTTGAATCTTCGATTCTCTCTCAAGTTTAGCGGCTTTGAAAAATCTAAATCCGAATATTCGGATAAAAGTGAAAAAGTATTTACATCGAAATCTTTCGTATTCTCGGATAACTGATATTCGAGCATCAGTAAATCCAAAAAAAAGAAAAGAAGGAAGTAATAACGGGTTTAGTTGGCCGTTTGAAGACGATACGTAGAAAAAGAGGGTAGATTGGATTAGACCGATGCGAAAAATCAAAAGGAAATGGATGGAAATGGAAAACGAAGTTCGACGGAGCACGTCGAGGAAGAAGTAAAAAAAAAAAAAGATAAAAGGAGTGAGAGAAAATTGGGAAGGAGAAGGGACGAAGGTACGAAAAGAGAGAAACGATACTACTTACTTTATTTTCCAGACCATTGGTCAATAACGAAAAGACCGCGATGTCCCTGGTCACGTGGTCGTTTTTCAAGGAGATTCCCATAAGGATAGCGAACGTACACTTTCTACTTTCCGTGAACTTCTCGACAGCTCGTATTGCACCCTCCAAAGTGAGGAAATCCTGGTAATAGGCAAAGTATTTCGTACATAAGCGTGGAAAATCTGGAATTCGTTCATCCCCATTGGCATTCAACGGGCAAGAGAGTTTCGTTCGTTCGTTCGTTCGAAAATAAGAGGGGTGACATCGATTTTGCTCTCGCACCCTCTCTCGATGGATTACGCATCGGGCTTGTTCGCGAGTGCCGATCTTAACGAACCCCATTCCAAACTTTCTAACTAAACGATGTAAATCAAACTTTCCTATCTTGAATAGGGATGGGGGTTTAAAGACGACGAGTGTTTCGATCCTACTCAAATATTTTGCTTATTTCTTCCAAAGTAATTTTAAGTTCAAACTTAGACGGGGACGGGGGAGGGGCGGTAGCAACTTTACCTATTTGTCAATAACATTCTAACCCGACATTTGTCTATTGTTATTTTTGTGGTTTTTAATTTCTGTTTATTCTTTTTTCTTTGTTTTTCTTTCATTTTTATAAATATGAAATGTATAAAATTTATTTTTTGTACTTTATTTTATCCCTCTTTTGACACTTACCTTGACTAATATCGGAAAACCAATAAACGGTACGTTACTTTCAAACTTCAAATCTCGGAGTACGAGATCATCGGGTGTTAATTCACTGATGTCCGTTTTTGCCGTTAGTATTCCCTGATAGATTTGATCCCTATCAGAACCAAGGGACGAGATTCTCTCGAGAGTTTCCATAATTTCGCGATCAAGTGGTGTAGTTCGGTTTGCTTCTTTCGAGAACTTGCAAGTATCCAATAATATGGGACCTAATCGAAACGTAGAAATGATATTAAATTTGTCGGTATATAATTCATATTATATAATTAATATCGTCTGTGTCATCGTTAGATCTTATTGTAATATTCTATCTTTTAGAATATTAGAAAAAGGATATCCGAATTCTTTGTTATCTTTATACAGATTTTCTAACAAAGCATTACTACTTTGCTATTGTAGTAGTATATAGTAGTAGTATTAGTATTAGTAGTAGTATTTCAGAGTGGCGTTCGTTGTACTTGAACGAGGCAAGTCCGCATGTTTAATCCTTCGGCATTAGCGGGAAAACGAGAGAAAGCAGGTAGGTTCTCCCTAATGGCTTTATAAAATATGTAACTTGTGAAATTCTGTATTCCTTTCCAGTTCGCGTCCACTTGTTCAACGTTCTTTCCCTTTCAAATAATGATATAATTCAACGTTTAACAAAAAAGATAAACAAAGAAATTAAAATATAAAAAGAAAAAGGATACTATTTAATTAGGGGGGAGGAAGTTAGTAATTATAAATAAAAAAATCAATATTTATAATAAAATAACATTATAATACTAAAAGCAGTGTCAATATTACACCAATAAATCTAGAAATTATAAATATTTGTAATAAAATATCATTATGGAATTTTCTGTATTACATGTTAACCCTGACGTAACTCTACCGCCCTATTATAAATATTTGCCTATCTGTTTTAAAATACTGATTTTGAATTTGAATATTTCTATCGAGAACGAAATATTCATATTTATATATATATATATATTTACTTTGACTACTTTGTATTATGCACGATAAATGAATGGTCAAATAAGTAAATAGAAGTAAAAAAAAAAACAAAAAACAACAACAAAAAAACCAAAGAATCAGGAAATAATAAAAAGAAGGATAAAAAAAGAAAAGAAAAATTGAAGAAGGCAAGAAGAGGGAGGAGAAGAAGAAAGAGCGTTCGATAGAAGCATCAATAATTTTTCGTTCGATCCACCCGGAAGACTTTCGAGTCCCTCAGGATTGTCGATTTTCAAGGAAAATGGACGAGTAGAGGAAGTAAAGAAGGAGCTGGAGGACGTGGAGGAGGAGGAGGAGGAGGAGGAAGAGGAGAAATGTAAGGAAGGTAAAGGGAGGCTAGGCTTCTGAAGGTATACGATGGAAGGAGGAAAAACTTGCCTCGTAAGAAGTTTGCCAGCCACGCATCGACGGCTTCGGGATGTTTGATGAGAAGGTTGTGCGCGACTAGAGTGGCGCAGCTGCCGACCAGGTCTAAGTGAATCGTTTTCCCGTGCCAGGGCCAAGATGCGTCCTGAGGATGGTGATCGATAATCTCAACGACCGAGTTGACCAACGTCATATCTTCGTTCCCCAGGACGTGATGATCCACGAGTACGACTTCTATTTTATTGCCATTTCCTTTCAAAATATTCGGATCTATTTCATCCCTATATAGAAAAACATAAATAGAATCGATCAGATATTATTCTAGAGACAAATTTTCTAACATCTATCTAATAGTGGTGTCATAGCACGCGATTTCCGATCCCCAACTTGAAACTTCAAGATGTTAGATAAAAGATCTTTCTTTTTCTTTTCCTTTTGACTTATTAAAATGTCTCTTCTTTTTTTTTTTTTTAGAAACAATTTCTTTGTCTTTTTAATCTATAAGTTTGTATTATGTTAAATTAAATTTGGTGATGGTTCGTATTCATATATGAGTTTGAGACTACTAATATCGAAGATGAAAACAACTGACGATTAAAATATCTTTTATCAAATGCAAGGTGATAGATATTTGTAAGAATGAGTTTGCCGAGTTTTGTTGGCATCTCATTTATTTCTCATTTCATGTTTATTCGGATCGTTTATTGTCATGATACTGTAAGTCCACTTTCAACAAAGTAAAATGTACTTATATTTGCGAAAGTAACTGTCCACTCATCAAAAAGATGACGTACGAATTAATGGTTGTTGCAACTTTTACGATATATGTATAAATTTCTTTAATGGATTAAAATGATTGTGAGCTTATTTCTTTCTCTATTCATGAACTTTTAAATTTAAATCTCTTAGCTGTATATATCTATAATATGTAAACAAGAATTGTATTGACGGGGGACAAGTATTTGTCTTAGCTTTTGATATAGATTACAAAATAAAATCAAGTTTCTGATAATTGGGAAAAAATGTACGCTAACTTTTATATATATATATATATGTGCACATACCTAAACGTTAGAAGTTCGAATGAAATTCCATGCTGGCGGAAATAATAAATGACTTCGGTTTTAATTCGAAACTCTTTTTTGGTAACGTTTAATATCGGTATTACTGCAACATTTTCTTTGTTTTTTTTCTTTTCATTTAAATATTCACAGAATCCTTGTGCTAAAGCACAAACTGTCGAATCCAAGTCGCAAGATTGATTTCCAAGAACGATACGGATCGTAGAATATTCAGATAATTTTGTCTAAAAAAGATTATTATATTAATATTAAATAATAATGTATATATACTTTAATAATCATTAAAGTATTGTATATATATATATATATAATAGTAAATTGAAATAATTATTTTTTATTATATTTTGTAATAATTTATGTTCCTCTTAAAATTATTTGAAATTTATTCTCGAATCAAATAGAATCGATAATCGAAAGTTATTTCCTATTTATGCCACCAGAGGTCAGCTCCGACTTGACAAAAAATTGAAGTTGTCACGTATTGCAAGAATTAATAATAATGAACGATTCGTAAAATAAAAAAAAACAAAACTGTGGAATATCTGAAATATCTTTAAAAAAGGTAGTATTACTTACTAAAGCCGATTTCGATGCTGTTAGAAATGTCTCCATAATTTCACGTTATTTCACACCGCTTGAAAGTTATGAAAAATATATAATAGATATCATCTACAAATTTTTGAATTAAAAAACAAGATTTTTTTCTTAAATAAAAATGACTAATAGGAAACCAATCATAAATACGGAGTAGCACGTAACGTTAATCACAAGGTCACAAATTGATATATAACACGTAAAAGTGAACATAACCTGACAACACGATTAGTGTTGTATGTATATGTATGTTATATGTATATATGTTGATTGTGCTAGCAGTTTTATGATAAAATAGAGAAATGAAACAGTTCGTATGTATTCTATAAATTCAAATAATATATGTCATTTCTAAAAATTAAAGTATTATTTTTTAAGTTTTGAATTTTCTGCTTTCTTTCTTAATCATTTATTACATGTCGCAACCTACATTACCGATAAGATGATCAAAGAATCTAATAGAAAGTTAAAAATTAAACGTTAACGCCATCTGACGTTAAATTTGAATTGTACAAAAATTTTGTAAACGTTATTGAAATTGCTTTTTTTACCTTTTTTCTTTTCTTATAAATTGTTTAAAGCTATCATTATATCGGCATAATAGTGCTTAAAATAGCGTTATGTATAAATAATATTGAAAAAAATAATACTGGTAAGCTTGAATAATTCTCTCATAATTTTTATTAATATATTTATTATATATATAGCATGTGTGTGTTGAAAAGCGAAGACGTTACTACTTACGCTACGCACGAATTGATAATAGCTCAATTTATTTCGTACAATTCTTAATACTTCGAAAATGAATCAGAATGCATTACTGTTTTCTTATAATATAATAAAAATGAATTAAAATTATGTATAGACAAAAAATAAATTCCACGTTTTTAGAATATCCTTTCATATATATCTTGAATTAATTTTATGTGTGGATATAAAATTCTTCTTTTTCAAATATGTATTTAATTTGATATACAAATAAATTTTTGTGAGGCAAAAAATTAATATCAATTAATTATTCTAATTAATTTTATGGCGAGGCACAAAATTAATTCATTATTTTTACTCTCCACTAAATAATAATAGTTTCTGCTAAAATGAATTATTTTTTTTTTTTTATTCAAGGTTCATTATTTTTGACAATAAATAAAGAAATGGCGTGATATAAGCATCAAGACTCGATTTAAAAGTGCCGCGCTTATACGTCGATATATATAGATATACAGAACGCTCGACGCACTATGGCCAAGACGTAAAATTCTGACTACCGAATGAAAAAATAGAAAGAGAGAAACATCGGTTTTCTTTCTCACTCGCACTCGTATACAGAACGCTCAACAATCGATGGCCAAAACAAAAATACTCGTTATCGCATGATAAATAAAAAGAGAGAAATATTGGTTTGTTCTCTCACTCGCACTTTCATTCAAGACCGAGAGTCCCGAAGATTGCCGAAGATCCTTCGTTTGTGTATTAGTGTACACGGACGCTCGCACGTACACTAGCACGCTCGCGTGTAAAAACCGACAGAGGGGCGATACTTGCTTCCCCACTCTCACAATTACTTTGACCACTTTTTCTCGTTTACTTTTGCAGATACGAAGATAAACCATAGAACATTTTTTATGTATTTTTCAATTCTCTACAACTTTTGTTTGAAACTTTTTTCGATTAAATGCCTAGATTCTAAGATAAGGCTATATTTTACCCTTTTTTTACCCTTTTTCCCCAAGATGCCGGTTGCTGATTTTAATAAAATTAGCACCATTCGATTCAGCGTCGTCAACTTACCCTTAAATCAAATTTTGAAGCTATTAGTAAAAAAAGTCGATGTTTGGCCCTCGTTGACTGGCCTATTATTTCGTATTCTGACAAGTGATCATTGAAGCTTTCTCCTCCACACAGGTTAGCTTTAAATAATTATTTTTCAATGGCTTAAATAAAATGTAATGCACGTGAAGTATATTTAACTTATGTTCAAACAATAGTACATTTTTTAAACATTACATACTTATTATACTTTGAATGTAAAATAATTTCGAACTTGAAGTTATAATTAAGTTAGAATGTTTAAAGAAATATACTTTATTTTTAACAATTATATAACAATTAAAGGAATGCTAAAATCCGAACGTTATAGTCTTAAATTCTATTTAATATGAATATTATTTTTATATCATATTTTCTCATCATATAATCAACCTTCTAGAAGCCATATAAACAATATTCAATAAAAGAGCTTTCATAAAAGACAATGTGCCAGTCTAACAGTGGATTTCGAAAAGGAAGGTGCATCAAAAAGTGCATCCATATTTTTATGTTATAATCTACATTTCCATCGATTAATCAACAATTATTTCAATCCACTAATGCAATCTTCTTATATTACAGAAAAATTTTATCTTCGAAGTCATCACTGCGCAGGAGTAGTTAAATAATTACATAAAAATGATAAAAATATTAAAATCACAACATTTTAATCTTTAATTTTATTTATTTGCTACATAACTCCGTTTATACACATGCGTAACGTTTGGAAGGGCATATAAACAACATTTAATAAAAGTATTTTTATAGAGGACAATGACCAAGTTCAACGGTGGATTTCGAAGGGGACAGTACATAGATTATATATTCCGAGCTTTTAAATGACAATAGACATTTCTATCGATTAATTAATAATTATTTTAATACTTTAATACACTCTCTTTATATTTCAGCTCGTTTAAACATATATTCTATGGTTTAAACATTACATATTTATTAATATATTTTAACTTCGATCTGATCGAAGTTAACTTTTGATCTGATCGACCTGATATTCTATTAAAAGAAAATTTTACCCTCGAAGTCATTATTATGCAGAAACGTTAAAACAAATAAACTTTAATTTAAACAATTTGGAATATTAATAGAGTACAGTATTGTGTTCGATATACAGTAAGTGATTGTTAATTAATCGAAAGGAATTTATATTGTTGTCTAAAAGCACTGAATATTAATTTTACGAACCATTCGCTTCGAAATTCAATAGTAAACTAATTCATTGTCCTCTATGAAAGTTCTTTTATTGAATGTTGTTTATATGACTTTCCAAACACGGAAAAATTCTATTTATTATGAAGATTCTTTTTGTTATATAAAAACAACCTTCGGGAAGTCATATAAATAACAGTTAATAAAAATACTTTCATAGAGGACAACGTGTTAGTCTTATTTGAGATTTCGAAGAGGACGGTACATAGATCTTATAGTTCGTACTTTTAAACAACGATATACATTACCAACGATTAACTAACAATTATTTAAGATATATCGAATACAGTATTGTTCTTTATTAATAATTATAATTGTTTAAACATATATACATTGACTTAAACATTACATACGTAATAACGTACTTTGAATAGAAAATAATTTTGATATGTTTTTTAATTTATGTTTTTACATGACTTTTTTAAACTAGATTCCCCGTTACTCATATTTTATATGCTATACATTCCATTGCAAGTAAAATTCAGTCAAAGACCGCTTATTATAAACATTATAATGATAATTAGTTTCTTTCATTCATTGATTCTAATCATTTTGTTTTTTTGTCTCTTTTCAGAAGGGTAAAAGCAGTGTTAGTGTTTGATATTTGAACTGCGCGTAAAGCACTTGTAAAATTAATTCTAGAGTCAGTGTTTGTGTACAAATAATTAATGTAAAATTTAATCGCGAACTAAAGTCAGAAGAAAGAAACTCATAAGTTTCTTATTTTCATTTGAAACGTCTATGGCATCGTCTCCTTAAGGGTAGGAAACCCATCGGGCATTAATCCATGAAGATTCGAAGTAAGTGTATTATTTTTGTATTCTATAATTCTACACAAATTTTTTAGCGATTTTTACATATAATAATGATATTAATAGTATTGTTTTTTTTATTTCTGTTTCAGATTGTAATTGCAATTGCGCGCGAAGCAATATACGCGAGAGTGTTTGATCGTTTTAATATAATTAAAATCACGGATTAGAAGCACGCACCTTTGTTCGTTCGTTCGTTAGTTAATTTTAAATTCGATCGCGTTTCCGCGAAGTATTTTTAGAAATTTATATATTAAATTAATTGCGAGCACAAGGTAGTAGTAATTGCATTAGATTTTGTTCGTATAAAGTTATAGTTTTTTTTTTTTTTTATTTTAAAACAATCGCACAGACTATTCGCGGAGTAGAGTCAGTGCAATGGTGAAGATCAAAGAAGATGTAAAATTTACCGCGTTTCGCGATTAAAATAATGTGTGAAACTTTTGCATTTGCATTAATTACGTGCAAAGCAATCTTTAAATTAATTATAGAGTCAGTGATCAGGCAATCAGTTTTGTTCGTTGTATAAAAAAATTTTGGTTTCGCGATAAGAAACTCACTTATAGTTTCTTATATTCGTTTACCGCGTTATTAGAGTCACGCAAGTAAAAGTGCATCGAGGAATTTTCCGATGGGTCTTGACGATTTATGCAGCCAAACTATTTTTGCTACGAAGTAGGAGTGTTTTGGAGCCACCGCAGAACTTCTAATGTTAACTGTTCATATTTCGTACATGCGTCCTTTATTTTTAAAATGTCACATATATGTTATATAACAGTTAGCAAGTCGTAAGTCAAAATTTTTAAAGTCCCTCTGGTGTTCATTATATGTTGTTTCATTATATTTCATTATATTAGTTGTTCATTATATGGTGTTCTGTATATTAATCAATTTTTAGATTAAGATTTTCAGCATCTAATTAATTAATCCCCCGTTTCTCCCCCCTATACTTTCTGCGTTCTCATCTATGCGTGTGCCCAGGTGTTACACGTATGGGTGAGAGAAACGGTTAGTATAGGTTTAGTTTTAAGTTTTTTCCTTTATTGGGGGCTGTTATTGTGCTAATGATTGCACAATGTACTTTGCACCTGTGTGTGCATATTAGGTAGTGTGCATTGTACGTCATTTCGCGATAAACAATACCCACGCATTTTTTAATGTTATTAAATAAAAATAACTCGTAGAGTCACGCGAATGATATCAAACTTTTTCATTTCTAATATCGTTTTGCATAATAGAGTTACCTCATTTATTTGTGGAAACTTTGATATACTCGTATATCACTAGTATGCATATATACTAGTATGTACTATTATTTTCTTCTTCTTTTTCTTCTTCATTCTTTAGTTTAGGCAAGTTGCCTGTTTCGTAACGACGTTTTTCTGCCTATTGCACTGTTAAATTGTCGCACCATCGTTTTCGTGGGCGCCCCGTGCTTCTGCGGCCAACCGGTGACTTATCCCGTGCAATTCTGACAATTCTTCCGTTGTCCATTCTGTTAATGTGTTCGTTCCATTCTTTTTTTTTTTTAGTATCCATTCGTTAATGTTCTCTACTTTGCATGTTCTTCTTATATCTTCATTTCTCTCTCGGTCCAGTAGTGTTTTTCCAACTATTCTGCGAAGAACTCTCATTTCGGTTGTCTCTAGTAACTGTTTCGTTTTCGCTGTGTCTGGTCGAGTTTCTGCGGTATATGACATAATAGGTCTTACCATTGCCTTGTAAATTCTTGCTTTGGTCTCTATGTCCATGTTTTTGTTTCGCCATATTGTGTCATTCAAACAACCCGCTATTCTGGATGCCTTCATTGTTTGTTCTCTTACCTCTGCTTCAACATCACCATACCCTCAGATTCCTATTCCTAGGTACTTAAATCTCATTTCCTGCTGAATAACCTTCCCTTCAATTTCCAGTTTGCACCTTAACGGTGTCTTTGACGTTGTCATGCATTTAGTTTTCTGGGCCGATATCTTCATATTGAATGATTTGGCTATGCAGTTAAATCGGTGTAGTAGACGTTGTAGATCATCCTCATTTTCGGCCACTAATACAGCGTCATCAGCATAGCATAGGATGGTTATTTCTTCGTTGCCCATTTTATATCCTTTTAGCAGTCTTACATTTTTTATTATTTCGTCCATAATGATGTTAAAAAGAAGGGAACTTAGGGAATCCCCTTGTCGGATACCACGACCTGCATCAATCGGTTATTATTTTTTTATTTAGTCTTATTTGCAATAATCATTAACCTTGGCAGTCGATTACAGCAATTGGTACGTACTCCCATAAGTTTAGAAAAAGTGGTTGAACTAGGGTGTCAGTGGTGCCCCGGGGCATGCTCTCTAGTTTAGGCTTTTGCACCCTGGTGGTATGTGTGAGAACCGTGGAGTGAATGTATTGGTGTGTATGCTTGCTCTTTTTAAATATAGGTTGATAGGTAGGCAGGTAGCATACTTTTCTGAGTGAATGTAAAACTTTAATTTTAAGTAGGTAGGATCCCGAAAAGGTACTATGTACTAAAAGGACATTGCACTTTTGAAGTGCAAGTCCCATCTCTGGGTTTTATACAGAATTGTCACAAAATTATATCTTTTGATTTTATCTTTCTTGCCTTTTGTAAATTATTTTGGTGACAATTCTGTAATATTTATTATATATCATGATTTAAAGGGATTTGAAACCGTTTAAGAAATTCATTTCTATTTCGATTCTATCTCGAATTAGATAAAGTCAAATGAAATCCGCAAAACCTTTGATGAATTTGATTCTTAGTTTTAAGTATTATAACTAGCACTTTGCACTATCGCGATTTTGTCTTTGAAATGTTTGATATAATTCAATATAAAGAATAAATTAAATAAAAATATTACAAGAAAATGGATTGCATTTATAATATTATTTTTATTTCAATTCGATTTTATTATTCGATAATAAAAGTGCGAAGTGTTATTAGGCCATCGATTAGCATAATTAACTGCTCAACTCATAATTAACTGTGGCTCAAGAAGGTAACTACAGGCTACTGAGTTATTTTCTAAGATTCAACAGTAAATATGCTAAAATCTTTTGAAAATGGCTCTTTAGTCATTTTATATTTTATTGTTTTTTTTTTTGTTACTTTGCTCGTCAATAATTTGTAGTAATTATTGCAAATGGAAATAATTAATATTTCTTTTTGTTACAGGTGATCATCGTTGGATTTACCATACCAATTACCAACAATAATTATTCCTTAAAATAAATCGAGTATTTGAAGAATTTTATTTTTCGTGATATATGATTTAAAAGACAGAAAATACTTATAAATTATGATAGAGCACAATCCCATTCCAAATTCACACTCCAATATCATGTAAGTTTTTAATTTTGTATTAACCACACGTTCCTCTTTTCATTCTTCATTTCATTCTTCATTTCATTCGTAGAAACCAATTATTTTATAATGTTTCTTTTTTTAATATCTCTTTTATTTTCATAGGTACTAGATTTTAATAAAAAAAAAATCGTTGAAACTCATAATTTACATTTTATTTTATTTTAGAATAGGATTAATTCTAATGTACGTGTAAGGACCGATTTTTAAATAATTTTCATATATTTACTTTCTTTCTACTTTTTCCTATTCCTCTTGGGAAAAGAATTTTCCTACACATTGTTTGTCAAAAAATTACGTTATACGTAAGATGTACGATTATATGGAAAGGTACGATTATAATCGTCGCCATTGTCGATGCAACATATAACACAACGGTCTTTGTAACAAAACCATCATGTAACGATATATATACTTATAGTATATATACATATACTTATATACATCTTGATATGTTTTATCATTCAACATAAAAGTTGAAAACGAGTACAAGTTTCATTATTTTAAAGATTTATTTTGTATGTTTCATTGTTCGTCATCTTTGTACGATTGATTAATCGTTCCATTTTTTTCTTCCAATACGATTTCTTCTCCATCTGTTTCAGGTACATTCTTATATTTATAAAACAATGTCATTATGCTAAATAATATCATGAACACAAGCATCAAACCTGCGAATAGGAAGAATTCGTAAACCTGCAACATACATTTCCCGTTAAAAAAACAAAATAAATTATAGCAATAGACATTTATATAAATTAAAAATTGTACATATTGTTGTTAACATGTATCTAGATAGCTCACCTGCCTACTGAAGAATTTAACCTCCGCAATAATAACGACAATAAGATTGCCGAAAGCTACTGTAAGTAACCAAGAAGATTGCATTAAGGACTTCATGCTAGGAGGTGATTGTGTAAATGCAAATTCTAATCCAGTTATTGAAAATAATACTTCCGCCATGGTTATGACAATGTATTGTGGTAATAGCCACATCAAATGCATGGAATTAGGCTGTGTTACAGTAATAATAGATATTTCCGTTTTTTGTATTTCTGGTATGTCGTAACCAACGATAGTATATACTCCACCTAATTTTAAATCCTTATTTGTTAATAATTTCTTTTTATTTAAATATATATCATATTTATCTGGCTTGACTTCAAGCAATGACATTTCCTTGAAAATTGTTCTATTTAATTTAATAACTTCGATGAGCTTCGATTCTTTATAGAAGTTCAAGCTAGAATTGTATCTTTTCATTGATTCTGGAGATAAATAAATAAGACTGTGAACCGTAGGAAGACCCTTTTTTGGTTTTTCAACTCCGTTAATGAAGCCATTTTGGATTCCATTAGGTGTAATAGCAAACGATTTTGCTTCAGCATTGGATATCGGGAG
This sequence comes from Polistes fuscatus, assembly GCF_010416935.1. Lineage (NCBI taxonomy): Eukaryota > Metazoa > Arthropoda > Insecta > Hymenoptera > Vespidae > Polistes > Polistes fuscatus. The sequence goes on along the minus strand of NW_025113107.1, from coordinate 12,118,773 downwards.
ATAACCTGTTTTTATAGTTTCTTAAGGGAAATAAAAATTCGTTATTACTTTTCTTTTTCATTTTCTTTTTTTAACATAAATTTGTTGAATTAAAACAGATGCACTGATTCTTACCATTTTTCGTATTATTGATGAAATTTGCCTCAATGCACTTTGTCATATTTAAGGAGTATTTTAAATTAGCATCGCCATTAGTAGTATCGATGTTTATATCTGTCCAATAATCTAGACCATTAATAACGTAATCTTTATCGTTGATTGTTATCGGTAGATTACAATTCATGGTATTGAAAATTCTTACTTGGGACACTCCTTGTGTAGGCAATATTGGATACGTTTTCTAAAATATCAAATCATCAAAATATCGATGAAATAAAAATGATAGTAGTAGTAATAGTTATTGAAAAAAAAAATGAAAGTTATGTATATATAATTACTTGCCTCAAGTTGTAACTCAATAACAGCAGATATAACGAAGGATAGTGCAGCCAATAAACCACCGATTGTAAGTTTCTTTAATGGCGTATTAAGCAGACGAATTTTGGAAAATACTGGGTAAATGCAAATCTCGAAGATGGGAATGAAAATCACAATCAAAAGTGGATTAAATACTTGCATCTGATCTGGTTGTATCACGAAATTACCGATTTCACCATCCATTCTCGATGCTTGGATCGTCCATCTCGATCCTTGTTGATCGAAAAGTGCCCAAAAGATTGGCAAAGGTAGAAACATCTTTAATACTTTTAAGGAATCTTTGATATCATCGACTAATTGTTGACCATATTTGTCTGCTGCATGATCGAGCCAATGGTCCACCTTCTTTTTCGATTGTATCTTCTTCTTAATAGCGTACTAAAATTTTGGTTTCGTATTTAAAACAAGATTTATCAATAAATTTTGCTAAACACGAAATTTATGTGATACGCAAAAAGTAAGATAAAAGTTTATTTATATTAATACTTATTATTATTACTATTAGATATTATTATCCCCCGTTTACTTAACTTCGTAATGTTCTTTATTTTTGTCGAAAAAAAGAAAAAATAAATTATTTATTTAACTTACGCAGATGCATTTGGAAACGTCGACAACGACATTGCTTTGGAGATCAACTATTTTGTACAATGGTTTACCAATTGCGAATATCACTGTAAGACAAAAATTTGTTTTTTAAAGATTTTTCCTCCTTCTACCTTTCTTTTTATTTTTTTTCATTAATTTTTTTCTTCTTCTTTTTTAATTTAAATATAATTATTACCGATCGATATAGACATCAATACAGCTGGTACTAGAAAAGATAAAGAGTAACATGTTTTATCTCCGAAGCATGTCACGTTGCTTCGTAATATCGGTGTAAGAAAACTAGATATCAATGAGCCCGAATTTATTGAGAAATAAAATACGGAAAAGAAATTAGAAAGTTGTTGTTGTTGTTGCGGTAATATAAATTGATCTCCACCAAATGCTGCCACACAAGGTTTTATACCACCGGAACCAAGGGCTATTAGAAACAAACCCAGTAACGCAATTTCCCTGCAATTTGGTCGGATTTTTATTAGAAGATATAATTTGTTTTATAAAATAATAAGATAAATAATAATTATTAGAGACAGAGAGAGAGAGAGAGAGAGAGACAGAGAGAGACAGAGAGAGAGAGAGATGTACGGTGACTGGAACAAAATAAAAAAAAAAAAGAATTATTTATTACATATACAGTTCTTTCAAACCACAATTTATTTATGTTTTTAAAACATAAATTCGTAACGGATCGAAAAAAAGTTTTGGATAAACGACGTTTTGTTAACAAATTATAATATTTTTGTTCTTCCTATCGATTCTCGAAATATGCGAAGAATATGTTTAGAATGTACTATTAAAAATAATTCTTTTTTTCGAGTCACCGTAAAAATCATGAAATAATGCATGTTGCAAATATATTAACCTTGCTGGTATTCCTATCGACGGTACAGCGCTCAAGGCTAATAAAAATTGTCCCAGAGCATAGATTATACTAACATAGAATATTGTACGGAATTTCCCTAATAAAGAATCAGCTAGTATGGCTCCTAATAATGGAAAAAAATAAACGAACATAGTGAAGACATGGTAGATGACGGTTGAAGTGCTGTCATCGTAATTCAAAGTATTTCCAAGATATAACGTCAGGACCGCTGAAATTAAAATCGAATTAAGTATGCATTTATATACGTACAAAAACAAAACAAAACAAAATGAAAAAAAAATAAAAATAAAATAAAAGTAAATCATAAAAAATAATATGAAACTTACTACGCATTCCGTAAAAAGAAAATCTCTCGCAGAATTCATTGCTGACGATGAAAAATACGGACTTTGGATATTTGAGTTTCTGCAATAATGTTAAGAAAACGTAAAGATTATTTAAAATGTAATAAAGTAAAAGAGAGAAGGAACGTTATTTTCTCGATGATTCGTTACATTAACATTTTCTTTTAACTCATAACAGACAAGTTACTTGCATTATAGCATGTGTATGGTAGATCTTCTACAAATTGCCGTTAATGATCATCGTTTATGTTTAAATGCTCGCGCTTCCAGCTTATTGATTGTGTAACTATTCGCCGGTAATTAACCTCGTTAATTTCGTAATATCATGAGTAATCGTAGGAGTATACAGAAAAGAAAAAAACAACGTGATCATGCGTAATTCATTGATTCGCACGATATATAATAGCGTAAATTCCGTAAATGGTGACGATGCGTCTACCGTCACTTTATTTATATTATTGAATATAATGAATATTAATATAATTATAATATAATGAAATTGAATATAGGTTGCTAAAAACTAGTTTTTTTATCTTTTTTTTTAACCGTAATTACAATGCACGAGGACAGCTATTGTTATTATATTTAGAAAGGTTTTTTTACGTTATCCATATATGACACAACACTAATATATATAAACACAAATTGTATATTTAAATATATAAATGAAATTTGGTCGTAATTTTCGTGCCAATCGTAATTAATTTATTCCAGCTAGATTATCTCGTTCGTTTATATGACATATGTAAAATTCTAATAGTAAAAAGAAAATTGAAGGAAAAGAAAGAAATAATAGTTAAACTAATGACGAAATGTTATTTTTAAACGTTACAAGGACTCGTTTTCTTATTCTTTTTGTAGATATATTTTATAACTTTGTTGCACATTGTTTCCTTGTTGTTGTAGCGTAACGGCTCGATAATTTCAATGAATTTAATATCGTCGCATTGAAACGAAGTAATTTTTGAAAAGATAAAAAGAAAAGGTGAAAGTAAAATTGCAAAAGTCGTTCAATGAAACGATCATGACGACATATGTTCATGATCTCGCAATAATCTAACGAACATATATGTTTTATATGTTTTCCCATTTAAAACTTTGAGATAATATGTCAGATTCAAATGATCGAAAGGAAAACATTTGAAATAAACATAAGTAAACCACGCGAGTTAATCGATTATAAAAAATCTTGATTGTCATACCTCTTTCTTACTCATCTTACCGATATATATTTATCTTGATAAGTGAATTGAAAAGAGTAACATACTTTGACATAACAATACACATAAAGACACGCACAAGCATTAATGATAATACACAAAAAATGGAGGTCAACTCATGTGAATTCAACAGCTTGTTCACTTTTACGTTCGAGTCTTATCGGTATCGTTGTACATATTTTAATCACGATTACTATTTTGACTACTAATATTACTACTATTACTACACCAACTACTTATTGGCTACTTCTTTTTTTTTATTTCTATTTCTTTTTTTTTTTTTTTTGTTTGATAGATCGTTTGCGATCTAGCGCACGCGCGTTACGATCTCCTCAAGATGATAATTCTTTCGTCTTATTTCTCTTACGTCTGAGAACAGAATGAAAGCAACAAACTGGATCGATGGTCAAACGTTCGTCTTCGTGTCTCTTATCCTTTCTAAAAGAAAAAAGAAAACTTGTCGGGGAACGACGAATAGATGGTGATTTGAAAATCCTTTGCCGTTCTACGTTAAAATATATTACTACAGGTACTAACTTTTATTTTCTAATCAATTTTTTTTTCCTAATCAATTTTTTTTTCCTTTATTTTTATCTTTTCTTTTTCCATTTTGCTCGTTACTTTTTCTTTATCTTTTTTCTATCGTTTTATATTGAAAATTATAGAAAAAAAAAAAATTTTTGAACAAAACTGAAATATTTTAATTAAAATATTAAAAAATTTATCTTGTAACTAACCGATTCGTTATATAAGAGAAAATGAAAATGAAAGGAAAGACAGAATTATATAATCGAAAGATAATATTACGATTCGAGGCTATCTCATTTATATTTATAATACAACACGTTATTTTTTATTTTCCCAACTAACGTTATTTATTTCAAAATAAAAATAAAAAGAAGTTCATTGCCAGAGGTGTAGGAATTTTTTTTACTAGTACGCAAAATATATATAGTGATTTAGGAATTATTAATCGACAGTGATTACACGTACAGAAATATATACTTTTTGTTTTAATTACTTCTAATAAAATGTTTTAACACTTTTTTTTTGGTAGATATATTGAGCAATGATTAAACTAACAAAAAACATGGATGTAATACCAAAAATGTAATATGAATTCTTTTATCATTTTTTATCGAAAGTTTTTAGAAAAACAAATGTAATGTTTATTATTATTATTATTATTATTATTATTATTATTATTATTATTATCATTATTATTATTATTGGATATATGAAAGAGATAAGTAGGCCAGCGAATAAGATAAAGGGTAAGTGTTACGTGTGATATAACAGAAGAATACATTTTAACAATATGATTGGATAAATGAGAAACGAAAGATGAACACCTTTTGCAAGATTATATGTGCGTACGAAAGATTTTATATGTGTACGAACAATTATAAGATAATAAAAAACGAGATAACGAATAATTTATTCGTTTTAAATTATTTCACGAGTTAACGAGTCAAAGTGTATAGAATATATCTTGACTTTTGGCCTAATCATTTTTATTTCAGACCTATCAAAATTATCGAGACAATAATAAACGAATTCTTTATCGTATTGATTGTAAGTTTTAAAAAATAATTCAACAATACAAGTACCTCAATCGAAGGATTGTTTTTTTTTCTTTTTATTTTCTTCAAACAATCAACCCAATCATTCAAATACGTGTTTTTGAGAACAATTGTATCCTGTCACGTAATGATATACATTTTGTAGATCCAATTAATCTTATGTGATTAAGATTGATAAATATTTACAAAGTTTTAATTGTGCTTGCTTTTCATTAAACTTGTAAAAGCAAAGATCTATAAAGTCAATATTATATCAAAATTATATTGTAAAACTCATCACATATCATATAAATATTTATGTTTATTCGTTATATATAACTACCTTACTTTAAAAAAAAAGTTATTTTGTATTTTTAATCACTTTTATTCAGAAAAAAATGCAATTTCTTTTATCATTCTTAATATATTTTGCCCAACATTCTGGTTTCTTTAAATTTATATAAAATTTTTGAATTATTTGATCGATTTATGAAACAAAGTTATTCCATCTTAACAATTGTGAGAATATTTAAAAAATTTCTACATATACCTGCGTCACGAGAGGTGAATACCGTTAAACGCGACGTGAGATCTTTACGAATGATTGTTGACCTGAATATTTTTCTCTGTTTACTTGATCGATCGTTTGATTATGGAAGTTTAACCGCAAAACAAATCAAAGTTTCTGTGCAATTTCATGTGCAATTTTGTGGGTATAAATATAATATAAAATAAAATAAAGAATAAGAACACGATAATAATTTTGTTGAGAGCATTACGGTGAAAGTTTTAGTTAAATACAATCATTTCGCAAGTTCACAAAGATATCTTTTTTTTTTATATCTACCGATTTCACTTTCTTATTTAAATGCATTATTCGTTCTTCTAAGGTTTGTAGAATAATCGGGGACAATTTTGCCCTTATGAATATTTTATATCAATACAATTAATTTAAAAAAAATGTTATTGTACTTTTGTATTAAAATAATATATTAATACTGTATTAATTACACAATTTGTGTATTAATATTAATTCAATAAGTATCAATAGTAGTTTAAAACAGTTAACTCATATTGCATCTATACAATTAATAAAAAAAAATTAGCTTTTGTGCAAAAATGAAATTAAACAAAAAGACAATTTAAAACAATTCCTTAATTTTGTTATTATAACAACACGTTTACTCACAGTTTCGGTTGTTTCAACATCGCTATGTCTATCTGGATGATCTAAAAAGAGACAAATGATTAAATAAAGGAATTGAAGAGCTAAAATGATCTATCACTTTCACAAATGTTTTCGCAATTATATTAATCACGCCTGAATAAATATTAATGAATGTATGCGAGTGTCAATGTCACTAGCAATAGTTCTTTATATTTAGGTCATCATGTAATTACGTTTTGACGGCATCCTAAACGAATTGATCGATTTATCAAAAGCTTTATTAAATCCTTAGTTGATAAGACTTTTCCTGTTTACTTTACGCGTATCTTTGAATGACATGTAAAATTATAATTTATCGAATGTTTGAAATTAAAAAAAAACTGCTAAATTATGATAAAATAAAATTGATGAACAACTGTCAAATCCTTCAATGAAGAAATAAGCCGATGAACAATAAAATTAATAAGGACTTATAAAATAATCCTGATTAAAAAGAAATATATATATATATATATTATATGTATAAAAATTTATTTTATATATAATTTATACCATTCTCTTATATGATTAGGATATAAATATTAATATATAGAGAGAACAGATATTCTTTTCTTAAAAATAATATTATTTTAATAAATAATTACTTTAATAAATAAAATAATATTTTTTTCAACGAAAAAAATACCAAAGGCTGAATAAACAAAAAGTTCCAGACAATAATTATTTGTTTCGTTTTTATCTTTTTTTTTACCTAAAAAGAGATGCAATTACATAAATATTTATCTATATATATAAATTTAAAATAATAAAGTTAAACTCTTAAAATAATTTTTTTGAAAAATGCATCGTTGTCGAGATATTTACGTGGTCTAATTTTAAAAATGTATCACGTATTAACGTATATCAAAATATTTAAAAAGTAACAAGTAGATAATAATAGGTAAACAAATATATTATAAGTATTCGACGAATAAATAGTAAACATAATCAATTGTAAGTAAAAGATAAGATCGAGATACTGTAAGAAACAGTTTTATATGAAAGAAAGAATAACCGTAAAATAATAGAGTATACAAAAGAATGTACCTTGAATCTCGTTTTCCGAAAGTTTCCTTTCCTCTGTCATCTTTAATGATTTAATATTTTCACCATTCGATCGATTTCCACACGGTTTAATTTCCTTAACCACGTCTTCTTCATACAACAATATGTCTCAGACTAATCTTCTTTTGAATCACGATATCATTTGTGACTATCTCATCTTATCTATTGAAATACGTAGAATAGCAGTTAATTTTGACAAATGAATTTATCAGAAATATGTATCTTCAATGCTAACTACTTATATATATTTAAAGATATGTATCAATATTCAATATCGTCTGACAATGACTTATAAGTAAATTTTATTAATTAACTTAAACGAATCCAAAAATCATTATAAGAATCATTGATCGATATCGATATTTCTCTATCGGTTTGATAGTGCATATGTTTTATTTTTTTATTTTGTTTAACATATATTATTTATATAATATATATTATAATATTTTTATTATATTTCAGTGTCGCATTATATCTCGTTAATTAAAAAAGAACAGCAACAGAAACACAGTATTTAACATCTTACAAAAGTGTTGCGTAAAATTTTAATTAAATCGATTAGGTTATTTGATCAATTTTTAACTTGATGTTGGTTATTGCATATTTGAATTTTTTCAAGCGAATAGTTCGTTCACAATGGCTTACGAAATTGTACGAAAAATTTAGTTATATTTGTATTAATCAATTTATTTCTGTAACAAAACTAGAAATTAAGTTAAATCAAATTATTTTATACGAAAAGTTGTAAGGAGGTAAAGAGTTTTCTCTATTAATAATTCCATAAGGTGCTTCCTATAATCGCGTTTAAAATAATAGAAGAATTGATAGTTTTACCTGATTGGAAAGTGCAATTAATGTTATCTTCATTTTACAACTAGCTTTACAAAAACACTTTTTCTTTAAAACGTATGATAAAATTGTCAGAATATGGTTTGCGATAATTCACAAGATATATTAATCTTCAGTATCTTTCTAATAATAATTTTTTTTTCACTCCTGTTCTTACGGATAACAACTAGAAAATTATTTCAACTCAAGAAAGGCGTTAATATCTCAACAAGCAAGCTTGATACATTTTGTTGCAAGTCCGCTTCGTTTTGGTCTTACGTCGCCAACAATTACAGTTCAACGATTATCTTGCAGAAATTATATCGTAAAGTAGATAATTATTATCAAGTAATTTTCAAACGAAAATGAACGATTTGATAAAAATAATAATATCGTATACTTTGTAACAAAATATCTTCTAATCTTATTTGAAGTTATTGAGGATTCACACCACAGAAATAAAAAATCTTTTATGTGATTTTGTATTTCTGTCATTGACAAATAACATGATTTTTTGTTCAGCCATTGTTAAATGATCGAGAAACACCGTCAAACTATTAACATTATAATTTTATTGTGAATTGTAATAAATTTTGATTATTTGTATTTGATTATCGAAAATAGATTTGATATAATATATTTTCATTTGATCGAATCTTTGAACTATTTTTAGATGGGTTTTGAAACAAAACATTTAGATTAATGAGTTTGAGAGTAGAAGAATAAATTAAATTTTTTTCTATACGAAGTAAAAATCTTTATTTTTTTTTTGTCAACTTACTGCATCTATACATTTCTTTATAAATGCTGATTTATCGATTTAATTAATATACAAACAGTCGGATATTTATAAACATTCTCATAAGTTTCTTTCATCGATAAAAATTATTTTTCACATAGGAATACATTGGTAATATCATTTCATATTCTAACAATATTACATTTTGATCAATTATATTAATTGCTGGAATGTGAATTCAACCAGTTTTCAAGCTTCTCTGTATTTGTTTTCAACCATTTGATATTATTCTGTACTGTTTCCAATGCTTTAGCTCGGCTCGATACACCAGCACCAGCTTCAGGATATTTTTCGAAAAATGCTTTCATCTCATTCAATTTCGTTTCGGTAGCAAAAGTTTTAGTTATTCCAGGTATAAGTTGTCCAAGGTATCGATCGTTCAAAGTGTATCTTTGAACTAAAAATTCCCAATTTCCTCTGACCCAATCCCAAACGAGAGATGTACCAATAGGATTATTCGAAATTGCCGTTAAACAAGAAAAGAAATCTTGTGCACGAACGTAATTTTCATTCTTCGCTATGTTAATAAATCTAATGAAAATAAAAATGAAACAATATATCGAATATTTTTAAGAAGTATTAATATATAATAAATATTGTTTATTTTATACAAGGAGATTACTAACTTGCTCAAAAGCCAACTTTCCCGTATTCCTGTTAATCCGCGCATCAATTTAAGTTTTTCAGCAGAATCTGTTTCCTCGACAAATTTGTCGAACATAATATTCCATTCAGCTTCGGTACCAGCATAATTTAGGCCTGTAACGATATTCAAATAGAAGTTATTCGTTTCAAATAATCGAGGCTAATCTTTATTATTAAAATAACTTGATGGGTATAGATATTAACCATAATAATAAATCAATCCTCGAATATCTGGATGTGGACGAACATCTCTTGGATCATTTATCCACTTTTTAAATATTTCAGATGCTTCTTCTAAACATTCTATATGGCCTACCGAACAAGCCAGGTCTAACACTATCGAACGAAGTCTCCTGTAAATTTGATCTAGTTATTTTAATAAGATATGAATTCATAAATAAGTACGTTTTTTTTCTTACAGCATAACGTGATCTTCTGTGCTATCTACACGCCACGTTACATCGTGATAAACGCTATCAACTAAATTTCTCACATAGGACTGTAAAAATATAAATTATTAAATACGTAAATATATTATCTGGAATATTTGTATTTATCTCTCTCTCTCTCTCTCTATATATATATATATATATATATATATATATATATATATATTTATTATTATACGACCTTAAAAACAGTAGATAAATTGGTTGACGATAAAAATTGATCTATGGCCAATAAATTTTTTGATGCCACCGTCCAAGGAATAACATGATTTTCTCGTGGAAGATATGTAGTCATATTCATAGCAATGCCATAATCAAGTTCACCCGCAGAGGCTAAACTAAATACTTCTTCCAAGAGGTGAGCTCTATCTGATACAGATAATCTCTGTAAATGTCAACATTTATTCATTTTTAAGAAATATCTAAATTACAAGTATATATACTAACACGAAGCCGGACATTTACCTTGTGATAGTATTTTAGAAGATAAATTAAATTTTCCCATTCCGTTGTGTCATAATTAACACGATAATAACCTATTTGATCTTTATTAAATTTAATCCATTCGACAGGTTCTTTTAACTCGATCACCACTGAAAATGATATTAACTTAACGTTAAATTAAAATAAGAATAATTTTAATGTATACTTACGATTAGTTGCATTATTATCGAACCAGACTAAAGTTGGTTTAGATGATTTATTAGTAATATAAGTAATAGGTATTATCCATTTATAGCTAAAAAGAGAATATCGTATAAATTAATCATTGCTTTAGATCATTAATATTAGTATAATTTGGATTGAATTCTACCAACCCGTAATCCGATTCCGAAGGATCTATCTTAGCATCTGGATCAGCTAAGAAACGTTTTTGCGTTAAGATATATTTGTTTTCAGTCTTGTGAACATTAACAATAGGAAAACCATTTTGTCTAGTCCAGGTATCCATAATTTTCGTCACATTTATTTCTGTTCCAACTTGATCTTGTAAAATTTTCAAGAGATCAGCCGTTTCCGCATTATGATAGGTGAACGTATTCAGATAAATTCTAATACCGTCATAAAATTTATCAGCACCAATAAAATTTTCCATCATACGTATTACGGATGATCCCTACAAAAAGAGTAAATATAACTACTCGAGTAATATCGATTTATTTATTCATAAATAAACACATAAATAATGATCTTGTGCGTTACTTACCTTTCTATAAGAAATATCATCGAAAATTGATGTGATCTCGTCAGGATTGTTAACAGTTTGAATGATCGGATGCGTACTCAATTTGGCATCTGTAATGAAGACCAAATGTATTTGGTCGAGGAGAAATTCTTCCATCTGAAAATCCACTTTTCTTTTAATACGAAACCTTCGTCATTGATAGAATAATTATATAATGATCATATATAATTGATTGGATGGCAATTTTGATCTTATGATTTAACATTATATGAATCATAATCGTGGATATTAATGTTTAGCTTTGTACTTTTTTGTTTTTTAATCTTTCTTTAGATCGACGTAATTTCATTAATTTATATCTTGTCAATACTGACCAGTCCCCAATCGGGAAGAATAGCATTTGCACTTTTGTATTGCATGAACGAGGCAAAACCTTCGTTTAACCATAAATCGTTCCACCACTTCATTGTAACTGAATAGAAAAAAAAAGAGCAAATATTATTATTAATCACTATTTAATATATTTTCATTTGTATGAGTTTCATTATAGCATTTACCTAGATTACCAAACCACATATGTGCCAATTCATGGCTAATTACAGTGACGATATCGTGCATATCTCGAGTAGAACTTGTTTGATTATCGTAAAGTAATCTAGCTTCTCTGTACGTTACAATACCCCAATTTTCCATCGCGCCAGAAACAAAATCTGGTATTGCAATCATATCTGTTAAATTAATATTTCAATGTAACATATGTCTCTTAAAAATTAACAAACAATTAACAAAGAATCGATTTAATTAATCGTTATTTACCAAGCTTAGGCAAGGGATAATCTATACGGAATAAATTGATATAATAATCTATTATATCAACACCAATATCAAGAGCAAACAATCCTTTTTCCTTTTGAGCTCTGGTAGTGTATACGCTAACGGGAAATTCACGGCCACCGAAACCCGTAGCTTTTTTTGTAACAGCTACGAAATCGCTGATTATGAAGCAGCTTAAATAAGTCGACATGGGTACGCTTTTAGTAAAAACAACTGTGGTGAGTCCAGGACTTGGTTGATTAACAAGAGTATCCTATAATACATATGTAATCGTGATTAAAATAATATAGCAGCAAAATCATAAAACAAATAACAAAGTTATTTTTAACGTTACCTTGACATCCATATTGGAAAGTGCATTATAACAATCGTCGGTAGGACGAACTAATTTAACTGAAAATTTAGCTTTGAACGAAGGCTCGTCGAAACAAGGAAACGCTCTTCTCGCATAAGTTGGTTCAAATTTGGAAGTAGCTATGTGCCTAAGAAAACAAAAATCTCGTCAGTAAATTTTTTAACGTAATATTATTCGATGAAATTCGTGAAATTGTTAAATTTATCTTTGAGATGGTTTTTATTTTTTTTTTTATTTTTACCTCGTTCTATTCTTCTCGTCCTTATATTTGCTTGAATAGAAACCAACGATTTTGTCCGGCTGTAGAGCTCCATTAAATTCGATAGATAGATTATAAAGTCCCGAATTAATTTCGTTTTTTATTGGAATAACGAGCATTTCGTATTTCCCGACCGTAAATGAAGGTAATAATTCGATTTCATAGTTCTCTTCGCGATCGTAAGTTTTCAATTCTATATGAGTAATATTGAGATCTTTTTGATGAAGAGCTATTTGACCCCTTTTGTCTAGGACATCTATAAGGATCGTAACTTTACCCACGAAAGTACCATTGGTAAGATCGGGGTATAAATAAATATCATAATGGATTGGTTTGACTTCCTTCGGTAGTCTAAAATCGTAATCGTCCTGGCTCATATTGACAATTGGAACTGTAAATAAAGATAATTATTGTAATCAATTATAATATATCGATTGCATGGAGTTTATTCCGATTTATGAAACAAAAATAAAATTATTTTTGAAATAACGCGGATCTATTGTATGCCGTTAAAAGCGGGAAAATAATTGATAGTCATCGAATAAATCTCTATCAATAGGAAAAATATCCGGTCAGACTTTGAAATAAAGAGTCCCATTCATCGGGTTGTATATTTATTTCGTTCGAAGATTTTTCGATAAGTTCCAATTTTACGCGTTTATTATCTTTTATCGTTTAATATGGTTCAATTGAAAATTTATCGAATTTCATACAAAAATTTAAATTGGTAGGTATCGCAGTATCGTAAAATAAAAATCGTTTTGATTGGTCCTTTGTTTGTATGATGTTTATTATTTTGAATTCAAATTTATCCTAAGAATATTCAAATAGCGCGCTAATAAGTCACATCCACGTGATCAATGATAAATGCAGTTTTGACGGTTCCTTATGGGGTACTTTTAATTATTTTTGGATGAACGTTAAAATGTCTCTCACCGTTTCGATAGCTGGCAGCCTCTACGTTATGATCGAGAAAAACGACGATAGTTCCGAGAAAAGTACAGGTCACACTTAGAATAAAACAAATGGCACAAGTAAAGCAGAGAAAAGCAGCACCCCTGTCGCCACGGTGTTGCAACGATGTTACTGCGCCTCTACGACTTGCAACGCCAGCTGTTGATCCCATTGTTAACTTGTAACCCATCGGAGTTGCATCCGCCTCGGTCGGTAATATCAACAATTTTGTTTTCCGTTTAAATTTATTTTTAGTATTTTCTTCGCTAAATCTCGTTTATAATCCCTTCTTCTTTATCGTAAATTATTATTTACCTATATTTGAAATTATTGCAATGAAATTATTTTGTAAATTTGTCTATCCAACTGTTAAAAACGAAAAAGAATTTTATATAAAATGTTGATTTACATATTTAGTTATTTTAATTCGAATATCATACGATTACGTTCCTCTCGATGTTGATATCAGTTAATTAAAAATATTTTCCACGTAATCAAATTATCTTGCCGACGAGATAAGACAAATTGTAAAAAAAAAAAATTAAATAGAATAATGATTGAAGATAACTCGCTTAAGTGCACAGTACGTTGTACGCATTACTTTACAGCCTTAATTTAATATTTATTTTGACTTACAAAAGAGTTCCGACAATTGAACAAAAAAATATGAACATTGATCATTAAAGAATGCAACAATTTTATCTAACGTCACTTTAAACAAATTTAATCATCGAACAAAAAATGTGATCCTAAATGTTTCTCACTTTATCTTTACATTTTATTAAACATTTTTCTAAGAATCATCTTGATTATTCTAATTATTTCTTAACTAATTTTTTTAACAAGATATAACACTTAAGCACACTATATAATTTTATTTCACAAAATTCTGATTGCTATTTCATTCATTCGATTCTATATATATGAGAATTAAAATCCTTACACTTTCAATTTTCGCACGATCGTAAATACACTAAGCTTAACTTAATCTTAACACTCAATGAAATCTTTCAATATTGCTATTATCTAGCATTTTTATTTAATTAAAGATAAGAACAATGTGTTAGTTACGATAAGAGCAACGTGTGTACAATAACGCAGAATCACGGGTTATCGTAGTAAGCGTTTCTTTGCTGAATGTTCTCTGTCGTGACCAGTTGCTGTATAACTTTCACTCGAATGGACAAATGCATTCACTTATTGTTGTCGTTTCTTTTACTACTGTCTCTTATAACTTACGAAACAACGCGACATATATTCTCTCTTTTCTCAACGCAGGCGCAAATGAAAAATATTAATTTGTACTCACTCATTGAACATACGAGTATACTAGTAGTTGGTGTGCACCCATTCAAGAACATGTATTAACTGGTCGAATAATAAAACTGTGTATGAACAGAACTTTTACTTTTGCTCGACCTTCGATCATCAGTAACGTGATAGTTTTAAACAAATTAATATCGAGCGCTATCATTATTGGAATTAATTATTTTTCCCTTCGGTATTTCTTATTTGTTATATTTACATTCGTCCTTGCACTTATATTAATCTTTTGTAAAATTTTGAAGAATTTTCAGCGAAAAAAAGAATAAAAAATAAAAAAAAAGTGCATATGTAAGTATTTTTTTTACGCACGTTTGGTCAATTTAATTTAATACCGAGTAGGAACTTATGACGAAACTCGTTCTCAATTCAAGACGCGACTAGCATTCGAATTTATGCTTCACTTAAATGCATTAGTCAGAACGAATTAAAAGAAGTCTTAAAAACTTTATCGTTTAGAATAAATTAAATATTCATAAGAGACGACTCTGTGTGTATTACTTATTCAAGTATTCTTATCAATGTTTGACGTTGCAATGTTATTGAAATATTGATTTAAATAACATGGTAACAGTTGAAGATACGTATATTATCAATTAGGTATTTACATATTTAATTAAAAAGTAGACAGTAAAATGATATTCTCTTAATACGTTAATTAATTTATAAATATCATATAAATCCTTAACATGAAATATTAGAAAACGTATATATAAAATACATATGATATATTATAAATTTCCTAAAGATTTTACTTGAGTTTATTTAAAATCTTTGAGTCTTAAATAACTTCGGAAATTAATATCTGAATGATCCCATCCACAAATAGTACAAATGTACATCATCAGAATTACTTTTATTGGTCATTTTGCTTTGTAGGCTTTATGAACCTATAATCTATGAGTATCTGCAGTGACACCGATGCCTGCTATAATATCTGTAATTACCATTGAAGTATAAAAAATAAAATATTGTGTATTGTCTTTATGCTTTCACAGAGTTAAATTATCTGATTTTTTTTTATTATAATAAATGAAAATCATTATGGATCTTTGCTTACGTTGATAGAATAAGTCTATTATCTATGTTATTGGACAGTTTATAATAGTGATCGATTACTTATCGAAACTTACAATATTAAAATTAATTGTGAATAACTTATATACTTATTATAGTAATATAGTTACATTACTATAAAAATATATGCTTATAATATAATAATATAATAATATAATAATATAATAATATATATACTTGTACTATATATATAATATATACTTGTAACTTATAACGAATACCGTAATGTACAATTTCTAATCAGTGAATACCTAGATATATTTCATAAAGACAGCTAAACGAATTACCATAATAGATAGACAAAAACTGGTAAAATAAAAAAGATTTGTCACGTAGTAAATACTAGATCTCCTTGATAATAAAAACTTATAATGTTTTACGTGTACTCTCGTTGTAATTATTAATTAAAAAAATGTGTGCATAAAAACTCTTAACAAAAAAGTTAATTGGTCATACGATTAAATTATTAGATATTTATTACGCATATTAATTCAAACCTTGATATCGATCAATATCTCACAATTCTTATTTTTCTTTCTACTGACTGATACATTTTTTTTAACGTAAAAAAATGATTTTTAAAAAAAGATTACTTTTTTTTAACGTAATAATGTTAAAATGAAAATATATTTTTAAATAAATTCAAAGGCGACAAACAATATGTAAACGTGGGTAATAGTTCGTGCAGCGAAGAAGTATGATTTGTAAAAAACAAGGAAAAAAACCCGTTTATTAAATATCTAATCTACATATCTAATCAATATTCAAAAGTATAATATACGTTTACGATGAATTTCAATTCGTATTACCGTGAACTTCATACGTTTATGCATACATGCATAAATATGAATGTTTCAAATTAATACTTTGTTACATAAAAACCTATTACCTATGCTTTATGCAAATATACAAAGAAAAAAAAACGTTCTCGAACATTGGATTGGTATGCATTTAGAACCAATCATTTATTATCCTTTTTCAACTTTTACGCAATACATGAAATATATTTTCTATTATATTACTGGTAAATTTATCATTATTCGTATTGAATATTGTAATTTTCTTATAAGTACTTTAATATTGTAATATTTAAGCATTTTTATTTATCAACGACAAGAAAAATGGTATGCTTTATTAATGCCTAACGATATCTTATCAGGTTTTGTTTACTGGTTCAATGTTTTTTTTTATTATAGCTACATATTCAAGGTGCATGTAAACAATAGTGAATAATTAATAAATGTGAACAGTACATTAAAATATGCAGTAAAAGAATAATTTATTTATTAGTATTGTATTAATCTTAGAATACAATGTTATTATCATAAATATATTGTTAAGATAAATAGTGGTTGTCAAATTATCACAGAATAAATTTAATTTTTTATCGAGAATGATCATCTTTATCAGTGATAATACCTTACGTTTTTTTTTAATTCTGTACTTTTTTTCGATGCCACCATCAAATGACAAAAATAGTTTTATTAGGCCCTATTTAATACCTTTGCATCTTTAATATCTTCAGGAATAATATTTGGATCATCCCAACCCCAAACAGAATTATTATATTTGGTCTCGTGTTGATCTTCGAGATGTTGATACCAGGTACCATCTCCTGTTCTACATGCACGCTTTTCAATCATTTCGTGTGAGACTGTCTTTAGATCATAAGCCCAACCGATTTTAGCAAAACCGTCGGTAAATGCCGTTGTTAAGTTTAATTTGTAGTTGCCTAACTCCGCAGCTTTGTAATCCCACGGAAATACGTGATGATAATTGTGCCAACCTTCACCGACTGCAAGGAATGAAACTACAGGGATTTCGGTCGAAGTTATAGCACTGCCGAAAAGAAAATAATGACAAATATTATATTCAAAGTTTCTTTTACATAGGATACAATTCTATTTCAATAGTTCATATATATACAATCTAATAGTTAATATTATCGCATGCAAGTGATATAATTCATATTATATAAAAAAAAGAAAAGTTTACGTACCTATCATACGGTTTTGCGCCCCACATGTGAGCAGCAGAATTCACTAGAAAGGTAACGTGTAATAACAAGATGTATCTGGTAACCGTGGCGTACCGAGCGTTCAACAAACTCTCTTCCCAAAAATGTACAGGAATCCAGGTAGGAATGATAAAACAAACTAATGGCATGAAAATTTTATAATGTCTAGAAATCAAAATAAAGAAAAAAACACAAATAACATCGATTATTTAATATAAAAGAAAAAATAATTCAAAAAATTCGAGGGATTGATTTTACCTGCGTTGCCAAACGACCACTGGATCTTTCTCAAGATCGCTCAAGTCTATCGTAGCTCCCTTTGTTTTAACATCGGGATGTTTTCTCATCAACAACCAACCAATGTGACTGAAGAAGAAACCTCTTTTCGAGTTATGCGGATCGGCATCCGTGTCGGTGAACTTGTGATGGACTCGGTGATTTCTCACCCAATCATAAATAGATTGCTGTAATATCAACAATTGGACGTATTTTGTCACATTATAGCATTACTTTCGACCGCTCATAAGTGTATCATTTTTTATTGATTCGCGTCTCATAGATTGTAATTTAATGTGATATTGTTTCAAAAATTATTATTCTTAATCACAAATGATATGGTACATTTTATTCTAATATTCAATACTTTACATATTATTTTTATTTCATTTTGTTATTTAAAACCATTATGTAATATTTATTTTTATGTATAAATATTATTATTACAAATAATGAGTTCTTTGATTGATCGGAATGAAATGAATAATTTTTGTACGATTATTTATATATAAATATATATATATATGAAAATGTAATATAAGTAAATAGACATACTTGGAATGAAATAGTTTGCAAAATCATCAGGATTACTCTCATCGGCCATTTAGCTTTGTAAGCCTTATGTGCCCATAATCTATGAGCACCTGCAGTAATACCGAGGCCATTTATACAAAGTGATGTAATCACTGAAAAATTAGGAATAGAATATTTTTTATTGTTCTTATTTTTTCATAAAGTTCAAATTATGTATCTTTTTGTTACGATAAATGAAAATCGAAATAGATCGCTGCTAGCGATAATAGGATGAGTCTTTTATTTATGACATTGTGCAATCGAAAATAGCGATTGATCGCATAACAAAGCTTATACTATTCAAATTGATTTGTTTAAAACTTCCCGAATACTTAGTATATAATTTTATTGAAGTATAACTTAAATATATTCCATACAGACACACAGCAAATGTGAAGATAGAGTAAAGTTAAGAAGTTGGCCCATTCAATGTCTTACTTATATTTTGGTTTTAATTTTGTTAATGTCTGCATATTCCTGCTTCATGGAGTTCAGTTTTTCCGAAAGAAATTCTAATTTATTAATTAACAGATTGTATTTTTGATATTTTAATTGAATAAACTAAACAAAAATTTTAATTGTTTTTCTAAATTTTGAGATTTTATGAAAAAATAAGGAGAGAGAGTGTAAACAAAATTTTCGTAATGTTGAAAAAAAACTTTGTTAAATAATAAAGTTCATTACAATAATTATAAATACAAAGAATAAAATGTAAAAAACAAAGAGCGAAAAAAGAAATACTAGACAGAAAAGAAAGCCAACTGGATATTATCGAAGATTTAGAAATAGAGCTTAATAGTCAATTAAGGAATTCATGAATGTCTAAGAGCGTTAAAGAAAGACTGCAATAACGAATTCTACGTAATAAGATGTAATAGGGCAGATGTAATTATGCTTAGCAGAACTAATAAATTTTTTTGATAATAGTATTCTTCTTTACAATGTAACGTAGGCAATTTATTTACTTTTACACGCTACCATTAATTTTTATTTTTTACCTTCAGTTAGTGGATATGAAAAATGAACGAAATCTTCCACTAATACCATAAAAATAAATAAATCATAGCGTAATATTGAAACTTATTCAAAAATTTATTAAATCATTTGTTATAACGAAACACTTCTCGTTTCTCCGAGAACTATTCTTATACATTCGGACGCCTTCCAACAGATAATATACGTGATGGAAAATCGGACACTTTTCTGGGGCATCAAATTCTATTATTTCTAATGTGTATCACATAAATACGTCATTGTTATCGAAGAAATTGTAAAAGATGAAATCGTGATTAATATTTAAGATGAATCGTGTTATTTAGATTTAACGAGTATCACCAATATAATAACACTTTATATTGAGCCTTGAATCGTTATTTCAAACAAAAAACAATCAATTTTTTACGTTTAAAAATTAAACAACATTCTTTCCGCATAACTCGACGAAAGCAGAGTGCCTATAACCGATAGAACTACATCGTTTAAAGGTTGTTAGGCATAGACGTAATACTATTGCGTGATACTATTCAAAAGCATTTTTATTAGTATTCGATTGTTTACAACTCTTTTAAAATCTATTTTTATTCAACATTAAGCACTTACGTTTATGCGGACATACACAGTTGTAAACGTTTTTATCTGCCGCTTTGTTAAATAAAATAAATGCATACAAATCATGCAAAAATAATGGGAAAGAAAAGAAATCGTTCTAGAACTCTGGATTCGTATATATATGGAAAAAATTATTAAAATTCTTTTTCAATATTAGATAATACATGAAATATATTTTCTGTTTCATTATCTGTTCATTTAATATTTACCAGTATTCGCGCGTAATAAACCCCTTTAAAACATATCTTGTCGATTGAAATATAATTTTTTGTAATTATTCTAGTGAAAGATTATGAAAGTCAGAATACAAATTATCCGTAAATTTCAAAATTTGTTTAAAACGTCATTACAATTGAATACAATTATTGATTAAAAATAAACTCTCCGTTTATTCTTCTTTAGGTCTTATAAAATATTTAAAAAAAAAACACTTCGATTATCTTGATGATTTATTTGAATAATTTTAAACCACAACGTACTGTATTTATTTAAATTTACCAGGATTCCAACTGTTTTTTATATTTTGAAAATTTTATGATGGAATTGATGATCTAATTTCAACACTTTTAATCTCATCTCGATTTTAAATATATAATGCTAATTTAATCCTTAAATTCAACGAAATTTTTTAATATCGTTATAATTCAGCGTTGTTACTTAAAAACGACAAGAAAATTTTTAATGTTTTATTATTACCAAATGGTATCTTACCTGGTTGTGTTTTCTGATAGTATGTTTTCTCGTTGAATGTTTCAATCACTTTATTTCTATACGTAAAGAAAATTTATGTTTTATTGTTAATCCCCACCATGATGTATTTCAGCTTCCTAGGCAATGAAAATAATTATTTATTCAATTATTGCATAATAGAAGTGGAGTTGCTAATGTATACTTTGACTCTGCATTATTCGATAAAAGACATTTAAATTAAACCATGATTTCCATTTTGATGAACGTAAAAATGAATTAAAGACGGGAATGTACAGTGAGTTGACAAAAAATTATGAATTTTCAATTTTTGCATTTCATTATTAGGCCTTTCTATTTAGCAAATCGATTTAATGATTGAAAAAAAAGCGAGTTACGGAAATTATTTTTTTTTATATTTATGTAAATATATATTTTTGTATTTAACAAAAAAGGTAATAAACTACGAGGAAAAAGATTTTTTTAAAGAAAACGAGTTCTCAGTATAAGAAATAAATGTTAAACAGAAAAAATGTTCACAATATCAGATATTACATATGATAATAATATTATAGCTACATATTCAAGGTGCATGTAAACAATAGTGAATAATTAATAAATGTGAACAGTACATTAAAATATGCAGTAAAAGATTTATTTATTTATTAGTATTGTATTAATCTTAGAATACAATGTTATTATCATAAATATATTGTTAAGATAAATTATGGTTGGCAAATTATCACAGAATAAATTTAATTTTTTATCGAGAATGATCATCTTTATCAGTGATGATACGTTACGTTTTTTTTTTAATCCTGTACTTTTTTTTCGATGCCACCACCAAACGATAAAAATTGTTTTATTCGGCCTAATTTAATATTTTTGCATATTTAATATCTTCAGGAACAATATCTGGATCATCCCAACCCCAAATAGAATTATTATATTTGGTCTCGTGTTTATCACTGACATGTTTATATATGCTACCATCTCCAGTTCTAGATGCTCGTTTTTCAATCAGGTCATGAGTAACTGTCTTTAGATCATAAGCCCAACCGATTTTAGCAAAACCGTCAATAACTTTCGTTGTAAGGCTTATTTTGTAGTTTCCTAATTCAGAAGTTTTGTAATCCCACGGAAATACGTGATGATAATTGTGCCAACCTTCACCGTATGCAAGGAATGAAACTACAGGAATTTCGGTCGAAGTTATAGCACTGCCGAAAAGAAAATAATGACAAATATTATATTCAAAGTTTCTTTTACATAGGATACAATTCTATTTCAATAGTTCATCATTTATATATATATATATATACAATCTAATAGTTAATATTATCGCATGCAAGTGATGTAGTTCATATTATATAAAAAAAGAAAATGTTTACGTACCTATCATACGGTTTTGCGCCCCACATATGAGCAGCAGAATTCACTAGACAGGTAATGTGTAATACCAAGATGTATCTGGTAACCGTGGCGTACCAAGCGTTCATTACACTCTCTCCCCAAAAATATACAGGAATCCAGGTAGGAATGATAAAACAAACTAATGGCATGAAAATTTTATAATATCTAGAAATCAAAATAAAGCAAAAACACAAATAACATCGATTATTTAATATAAAAGAAAAAATAATTTAAAAAATTCGAGGGATTGATTTTACCTGCGTTGCCAAACGACCACTGGATCTTTCTCAAGATCGCTCAAGTCTATCGTAGCTCCCTTTGTTTTAACATCGGGATGTTTTCTCATCAACAACCAACCAATGTGACTGAAGAAGAAACCTCTTTTCGAGTTATGCGGATCGGCATCCGTGTCGGTGAACTTGTGATGGACTCGGTGATTTCTCACCCAATCATAAATAGATTTCTGTAATATCAACAATTGGACGTATTTTGTCACATTATAGCATTACTTTCGACCGCTCATAAGTGTATCATTTTTTATTGATTCGCGTCTCATAGATTGTAATTTAATGTGATATTGTTTCAAAAATTATTATTCTTAATCACAAATGATATGGTACATTTTATTCTAATATTCAATACTTTACATATTATTTTTAATTCATTTTGTTATTTAAAACCATTATGTAATATTTATTTTTATGTATAAATATTATTATTACAAATAATGAGTTCTTTGATTGATCGGAATGAAATGAATAATTTTTGTACGATTATATATATATATATAATCGTACAAAAATTATTATTTCACATATATATATATATATGTGAAAATGTAATATAAGTAAATAGACATACTTGAAATGAAAGAGTTTGCAAAATCATCAGGATTACTCTCATCGGCCATTTAGCTTTGTAAGCCTTATGTGCCCATAATCTATGAGCACCTGCAGTAATACCGAGGCCATTTATACGAAGTGATGTAATTACTGAAAAATTAGGAATTGAATATTGTTTATTGTTCTTATTTTTTCATAAAGTTCAAATTATGTATCTTTTTGTTATGATAATTGAAAATCGAAATAGATCGCTACTAGCGATAATAGGATGAGTCATTTATTTATGACATTGTGCAATCAAAAATAGCGATTAATCGCATGACAAAGCTTATACTATTCAAATTGATTTGTTTATTACTTACTGAATATCGTAGTATATAATTTCATTGAAGTAAAACTTAAATATATTCCATACAGACAGCTAATGTGAAGATAAAGAAAAACTATTACGCTTTCCCATACAATATCCCACTTATATTGTGACTTCGATTCTTTTAATGTTTGCATATTCCTACTTTATTGGGTTCACTTTTTCTGGAAGAAATTCTGATTAATTAATTAACTGATTAAATTTTTTTAATTCAATAAAATAAAAATTGTTAAAAGCAATAAAATAAACCAAACATTTAATTTTATTTTCATAATTTTGAGTCTTTATAAAAAAAATAGAAGAAAAAGTGTAAACGAGCTTTCCGTAATAATGAAAAAAATTTGTTAAATAATAGGGTCCATTAAAATAATTATAGATACAAAGAAAGAAATGTAAAAAACAAAGCACGAAGAAAGAAATACTAGGCAGAAAAGAAAGCCAATTGGATATTACCGAAGATTTGAGAAATGGAGCTTGATAGTCAATTAAGGAATTCATGAATGTCTAAAAGCGTTAAGGAACTACTACATAAACGAATTCTACTTATCAAGATGTCCGAATGGGCATCCGAAAAGAAAGTAATAGGGCAGATGTGATTATGCTTACCGGACACTAATAAATTTTGTGATAATAGTATTCATCTTTACAATGTAACGTAGAAAATTTACCGACTTTTACACAGTACCTTTAATTCTTATTTTCCGCCTTTAGTTAGTGAATATGAAAAATGATGAAATCTTCTACTAATTCCATAAAAATAAATAAATCATAGCATAATATTGAAACTTATTTAAAAATTTATTAAATCATTTGTTATAACGAAACACTTCTCGTCTTTCCGAGAACTATTCTTATTCATTCTGGAGCTTTCCAACCGACTATATACGTGGCGGAAAATCGGACATTTTTTCCCAGGCGTCAAATTCTACTATTTTCTATGTGTTTCACATAAATACGTTTATTGTTATCGAAGAAATTGTTAAAGATGAAGTCGTGATTAATACTTCAGATTAATCGTATCATTCAGATTTAACGAGTATTACCAATATAACAACACTTTATATTGAGGCTTGAATCGTTATTTAACACAAAAAACACTCAATTTGTTACGTTTAAAAATAAAGCAACCTACTTTCCGCATAACTCGACGAAAGCAGAGTACCTATAACCGATAGAACTACATCGTTTAAAGGTTGTTAGGCATAGACGTAATACTATTGCGTGATACTATTCAAAAGCATTTTTATTAGTATTCGATTGTTTACAACTCTTTTAAAATCTATTTTTATTCAACATTAAGCACTTACGTTTATGCGGACATACACAGTTGTAATCGTTTTTATCTGCCGCTTTGTTAAATAAAATAAATGCATACAAATCATGCAAAAATAATGGGAAAGAAAAGAAAACGTTCTGGAACTCTGGATTCGTATATGTATGGAAAAAATTATTAAAATTCTTTTTCAATATTAGATAATACATGAAATATATTTTCTGTTTCATTATCTGTTCATTTAATATTTACCAGTATTCGCGCGTAATAAACCCCTTTAAAACATATCTTGTCGATTGAAATATAATTTTTTGTAATTATTCTAGTGAAAGATTATGAAAGTCAGAATACAAATTATCCGTAAATTTCAAAATTTGTTTAAAACGTCATTACAATTGAATACAATTATTGATTAAAAATAAACTCTCCGTTTATTCTTCTTTAGGTCTTATAAAATATTTAAAAAAAAAACACTTCGATTATCTTGAAGATTTATTTGAATAATTTTAAACCTCAACGTACTGTATTTATTTAAATTTACCAGGATTCCAATTGTTTTTTATATTTTGAAAATTTTGTGATGGAATTGATGATCTAATTTCAACACTTTTAATCTCATCTCGATTTTAAATATATAATGCTAATTTAATCCTTAAATTCAACGAAATTTTTTAATATCGTTATAATTCAGCGTTGTTACTTAAAAACGACAAGAAAATTTTTAATGTTTTATTATTACCAAATGGTATCTTACCTGGTTGTGTTTTCTGATAGTATGTTTTCTCGTTGAATGTTGCAATAACTTTATTTCTATACGTAAAGAAAACTTATGTTTTATTGTTAATCCCCACCATGATGTATTTCAGCTACCTAGGCAATGAAAATAATTATTTATTCAATTATTGCGCAATAGAAGTGGAGTTGCTAATGTATACTTTGACTCTGCATTATTCGATAAAAGACATTTAAATTAAACCATGATTTCCATTTAGGTGAACGTAAAAATGAATTAAAGACGG
Source organism: Polistes fuscatus (assembly GCF_010416935.1). Taxonomy (NCBI): domain Eukaryota; kingdom Metazoa; phylum Arthropoda; class Insecta; order Hymenoptera; family Vespidae; genus Polistes; species Polistes fuscatus. The sequence continues at coordinate 12,092,622 of NW_025113107.1, read as the reverse complement.
GAATGTACAGTGAGTTGACAAAAAATTATGAATTTTCAATTTTTGCATTTCATTATTAGGCCTTTCTATTTAGCAAATCGATTTAATGATTGAAAAAAAAGCGAGTTATGGAAATTATTTTTTTTTATATTTATGTAAATATATATTTTTGTATTTAACAAAAAAGGTAATAAACTACGAGGAAAAAGATTTTTTTAAAGAAAACGAGTTCTCAGTATAAGAAATAAATGTTAAACAGAAAAAATGTTCACAATATCAGATATTACATATGATAATAATATTATAGCTACATATTCAAGATGCATGTAAACAATAGTGATTAATTAATAAATGTGAACAGTACATTAAAATATGCAGTAAAAGATTTATTTATTTATTAGTATTGTATTAATCTTAGAATACAATGTTATTATCATAAATATATTGTTAAGATAAATTATTGTTGTCAAATTATCACAGAATAAATTTAATTTTTTATCGAGAATGATCATCTTTATCAGAGATGATACGTTACGTTTTTTTTTAATCCTGTACTTTTTTTTCGATGCCACCACCAAACGATAAAAATTGTTTTATTCGGCCTTATTTAATATTTTTGCATATTTAATATCTTCAGGAACAATATCTGGATCATCCCAACCCCAAATAGAATTATTATATTTGGTCTCGTGTTTATCACTGACATGTTTATATATGCTACCATCTCCAGTTCTAGATGCTCGTTTTTCAATCAGGTCATGAGTAACTGTCTTTAGATCATAAGCCCAACCGATTTTAGCAGAACCGTCGATAAATGCCGCTGTTAAGTTTAATTTGTAGTTGCCTAACTCCGCAGCTTTGTAATCCCACGGAAATACGTGATGATAATTGTGCCAACCTTCACCGACTGCAAGGAATGAAACTACAGGGATTTCGGTCGAAGTTATAGCACTGCCGAAAAGAAAATAATGACAAATATTATATTCAAAGTTTCTTTTACATAGGATACAATTCTATTTCAATAGTTCATCATTATATATATATATATATATACAATCTAATAGTTAATATTATCGCATGCAAGTGATGTAGTTCATATATAAAAAAAGAAAATGTTTACGTACCTATCATACGGTTTTGCGCCCCACATATGAGCAGCAGAATTCACTAGACAGGTAAAGTGTAATGCCAAGATGTATCTGGTAACCGTGGCGTACCAAGCGTTCATTAAACTCTCTTCCCAAAAATATACAGGAATCCAGGTAGGAATGATAAAACAAACTAATGGCATGAAAATTTTATAATGTCTAGAAATCAAAATAAAGCAAAAACACAAATAACATCGATATTTAATATAAAAGAAAAAATAATTCAAAAAATTCGAGGGATTGATTTTACCTGCGTTGCCAAACGACCACTGGATCTTTCTCAAGATCGCTCAAGTCTATCGTAGCTCCCTTTGTTTTAACATCGGGATGTTTTCTCATCAACACCCAACCAATGTGACTGAAGAAGAAACCTCTTTTCGAGTTATGCGGATCGGCATCCGTGTCGGTGAACTTGTGATGGACTCGGTGATTTCTCACCCAATCATAAATAGATTGCTGTAATATCAACAATTGGACGTATTTTGTCACATTATAGCATTACTTTCGACCGCTCATAAGTGTATCATTTTTTATTGATTCGCGTCTCATAGATTGTAATTTAATGTGATATTGTTTTAAAAATTATTATTATTAATCACAAATGATATGGTACATTTTATTCTAATATATTCAATACTTTACATATTATTTTTAATTCATTTTGTTATTTAAAAACATTATGTAATATTTATTTTATGTATAAATATTATTATTACAAATAATGAGTTCTTTGATTGATCGGAATGAAATGTTTAATTTTTGGACGATTATTTATATATATATATATATATATATATATATATATATATATATGTGTGTGAAAATGTAATATAAGTAAATAGACATACTTGAAATGAAAGAGTTTGCAAAATCATCAGGATTACTCTCATCGGCCATTTAGCTTTGTAAGCCTTATGTGCCCATAATCTATGAGCACCTGCAGTAATACCGAGGCCATTTATACGAAGTGATGTAATCACTGAAAAATTAGGAATTGAATATTGTTTATTGTTCTTATTTTTTCATAAAGTTCAAATTATGTATCTTTTTGTTATGATATAGCCCAGTCAACGCGGGCCATACCCGGAACTTTTCTTGTTTATGCTTCAAAATTTGATCTAAGGGTAAGTTGACGACGCTGAATCGAATGGTGCTAATTATAATAAAATCAGCAACCGGCATCTTAGGGAAAAAGGGTAAAAAAGGGTAAAATATAGCCTTATCTTAGAATCTAGGCATTTAATCGAAAAAAGTTTCAAACAAAAGTTGTAGAGAATTAAAATATACATAAAAAATGTTTATGAGTTATCTTCGTATTTTCAAAAATAAGCGAATAAAATTGGATTGAAGATGGGAACAAAATTTTAAGAGTGGGAGAAGGCAAGCTTATCCCTCCGTCGCGTTTTACACGCGAGCGAGCTAGTATGCGTGCGAGCGTCCGTGTGCACTAATACACAAACGAAGGATCTTCGGCAATCTTCGGGACTCTCGGTCTTGAATGCAAGTGCGAGTGAGAGAACAAACCAATTTCTCTCTTTTTATTTATCATGCGATAACGAGTATTATTGTCCTTGGCCATCGATTGTTGAGCCTTCTGATATTTCTCTTTTTATATTTTTTCTTTCGGTAGCGAGAATTTTACGTCTTGGCCATCGAGCGTCGACGTTTTGTATACGAGTGCGAGTGAGAAAGAAAACCGATTTTCTCTCTTTCTATTTTTTCTTTCGGTAGCGAGAATTTTTCGTTTTGGCCATCGTGCGTCGAGCGTTCTATATATCTATATATATCGGCGTATAAGCGCGGCACTTTTAAATCGAATCTTGATGCTTATGGCACGCCGTTTCTTTATTTATTGTCAAAAATAATGAACCTTGAGTAAAAAAAAATAATTCATTTTAACAGAAACTATTATTATTTAGTTGAGAGTAAAAATAATGAATTAATTTTGTGTCTCGCCATAAAATTAATTAGAATAATTAATTGATATAAATTCTTTGCCTCACAAAAATTTATTTGTATATCAAATTGAATACGTATTCTCTTTAAGACGAAATTTAAAATTTAAATATTTTTCCTATTAAATTATGTATTTTATAAAATTTTAAATTACTGACTTTTTGTCTCGTAAAAATTTATTAGTTTATCAAATTAAATACATATTTGAAAAAGAAGAATTTTATAACCACACATAAAATTAATTCAAGATATATATGAAAGGATATTCTAAAAACGTGGAATTTATTTTTTGTTCATACATAATTTTAATTCATTTTTATTATGTTATAAGAAAATAGTAATGCATTCTGATTCATCTTCGAAGTCTTAAGAATTGTACGAAATAAATTGAGCTATTATCAAGTGGTGCGTTAGCGTAAGTAGTAACGTCTTCGCTTCTCGCGCTGGGTATTTAACGTTCGATTCTTTGTGGGGGAATTATTTTTTTTATAAGTTTTTCTATCCTTAACAAGGAGACGGTCAGTGAGTCTCACCTCAGATTTTTTTCAAATTTTGCACTAACGATATAAATTTTATTAGGAAATCAACATTATTACGCGAGTAATAAAATTACCAATTATAAATAAAATAATATCCAATAAATAACAAAAATTAATTTTTAACGTGCCGAAACGATACATTTTTTAGGATGATATTTACAGGATGAATTTGTAATTGAAGTAAAAACTTCCTTTATTTGTGCAGGATGTAAAAAAATTCATTGCTTTTAATTTTTTTGTAATAATTTTAATTTTTTTTCTATATATAATTAGAAATTAGGAAATGTAAAAATAATTTATATAACCTAAGGATAGAAAAACTTATAAAAAAATAATTCCCCCACAAGAATCGAACGTTAAATACCCAGCGCGAGAAGCGAAGACGTTACTACTTACGCTAACGCACCACTTGATAATAGCTCAATTTTTTCGTACAATTCTTAAGACTTCGAAGATGAATCAGAATGCATTACTATTTTCTTATAACATAATAAAAATGAATTAAAATTATGTATGACAAAAAATAAATTCCACGTTTTTAGAATATCCTTTCATATATATCTTGAATTAATTTTATGTGTGGTTATAAAATTCTTCTTTTTCAAATATGTATTTAATTTGATAAACTAATAAATTTTTACGAGACAAAAAGTCAGTAATTTAAAATTTTATAAAATACATAATTTAATAGGAAAAATATTTAAATTTTAAATTTCGTCTTAAAGAGAATACGTATTCAATTTGATATACAAATAAATTTTTGTGAGGCAAAGAATTTATATCAATTAATTATTCTAATTAATTTTATGGCGAGACACAAAATTAATTCATTATTTTTACTCTCAACTAAATAATAATAGTTTCTGTTAAAATGAATTATTTTTTTTTACTCAAGGTTCATTATTTTTGACAATAAATAAAGAAACGGCGTGCCATAAGCATCAAGATTCGATTTAAAAGTGCCGCGCTTATACGCCGATATATATAGATATATAGAACGCTCGACGCACGATGGCCAAACGAAAAATTCTGCTACCGAAAGAAAAAATAGAAAGAGAGAAATATCGGTTTTCTTTCTCACTCGCACTCGTATACAAAACGTTCGACGCTCGATGGCCAAGACGTAAAATTCTTGCTACCGAAAGAAAAAATATAAAAAGAGAAATATCAGAACGCTCAACAATCGATGGCCAAGGACAATAATACTGGTTATCGCCTAAACAAATAGAAAAGGGAAATATCGGTTTCTTCTCTCACTCTCACTTGCATTCAAGACCGAGAGTCCCGAAGATTGCCGAAGATCCTTCGTTTGTGGATTAGTGCACACGGACGCTCGCACGCATACTAGCTCGCTCGCGTGTAAAACGCGACGGAGGGATAAGCTTGCTTTCTCCCACTCTTAATATTTTGTTCCCATCTTCAATCCAATTTTATTCGCTTATTTTTGAAAATACGAAGATAACTCATAGAACATTTTTTATGTATATTTTAATTCTCTACAACTTTTGTTTGAAACTTTTTTCGATTAAATGCCTAGATTCTAAGAAAAGGCTATATTATACCTTTTTTACCCTTTTTCCCCAAGATGCCGGTTGCTGATTTATTATAATTAGCACCATTCGATTCAGCGTCGTCAACTTACCCTTAGATCAAATTTTGAAGCATAAACAAGAAAAGTTCCGGGTATGGCCCGCGTTGACTGGGCTAATAATTGAAAATCGAAATAGATCGCTACTAGCGATAATAGGATGAGTCATTTATTTATGACATTGTGCAATCAAAAATAGCGATTAATCGCATGACAAAGCTTATACTATTCAAATTGATTTGTTTATTACTTACTGAATATCGTAGTATATAATTTCATTGAAGTAAAACTTAAATATATTCCATACAGACAGCTAATGTGAAGATAAAGAAAAACTATTACGCTTTCCCATACAATATCCCACTTATATTGTGACTTCGATTCTTTTAATGTTTGCATATTCCTGCTTTATTGGGTTCACTTTTTCTGGAAGAAATTCTGATTAATTAATTAACTGATTAAATTTTTTTAATTCAATAAAATAAAAATTGTTAAAAGCAATAAAATAAACCAAACATTTAATTTTATTTTCATAATTTTGAGTCTTTATAAAAAAAATAGAAGAAAAAGTGTAAACGAGCTTTTCGTAATAATGAAAAAAAACTTTGTTAAATAATAGGGTCCATTAAAATAATTATAGATACAAAGAAAGAAATGTAAAAAACAAAGCACGAAGAAAGAAATACTAGGCAGAAAAGAAAGCCAATTGGATATTACCGAAGATTTGAGAAATGGAGCTTGATAGTCAATTAAGGAATTCATGAATGTCTAAAAGCGTTAAGGAATTACTACATAAACGAATTCTACTTATCAAGATGTCCGAATGGGCATCCGAAAAGAAAGTAATATGGCACATGTGATTATGCTTACCGGACACTAATAAATTTTGTGATAATAGTATTCATCTTTACAATGTAACGTAGAAAATTTACCGACTTTTACACAGTACCTTTAATTCTTATTTTCCGCCTTTAGTTAGTGAATATGAAAAATGAATGAAATCTTCTACTAATTCCATAAAAATAAATAAATCATAGCATAATATTGAAACTTATTTAAAAATTTATTAAATCATTTGTTATAACGAAACACTTCTCGTTTCTCCGAGAACTATTCTTATACATTCGGACGCTTCCAACAGATATATACGTGATGGAAAATCGGACACTTTTCTGGGGCATCAAATTCTATTATTTCTATGTGTATCACATAAATACGTCATTGTTATCGAAGAAATTGTAAAAGATGAAGTCGTGATTAATACTTCAGATTAATCGTATCATTCAGATTTAACGAGTATTACCAATATAATAACACTTTATATTGAGGCTTGAATCGTTATTTAACACAAAAAACACTCAATTTGTTACGTTTAAAAATAAAGCAACCTACTTTCCGCATAACTCGACGAAAGCAGAGTGCCTATAACCTATAGAACTACATCGTTTAAAAGTTGTAAGGCATAGACGTAATACTATTGCGTGATACTATTCAAAAGCATTTTTATTAGTATTCGATTGTTTACAACTCTTTTAAAATCTATTTTTATTCAACATTAAGCACTTACGTTTATGCGGACATACACAGTGGTAAACGTTTTTATCTGCCGCTTTGTTAAATAAAATAAATGCATACAAATTCATGCAAAAATAATGGGAAAGAAAAGAAAACGTTCTAGAACTCTGGATTCGTATATATATGGAAAAAATTATTAAAATTCTTTTTCAATATTAGATAATACATGAAATATATTTTCTGTTTCATTATCTGTTCATTTAATATTTACCAGTATTCGCGCGTAATAAACCCCTTTAAAACATATCTTGTCGATTGAAATATAATTTTTTGTAATTATTCTAGTGAAAGATTATGAAAGTCAGAATACAAATTATCCGTAAATTTCAAAATTTGTTTAAAACGTCATTACAATTGAATACAATTATTGATTAAAAATAAACTCTCCGTTTATTCTTCTTTAGGTCTTATAAAATATTTAAAAAAAAAACACTTCGATTATCTTGAAGATTTATTTGAATAATTTTAAACCTCAACGTACTGTATTTATTTAAATTTACCAGGATTCCAATTGTTTTTTATATTTTGAAAATTTTGTGATGGAATTGATGATCTAATTTCAACACTTTTAATCTCATCTCGATTTTAAATATATAATGCTAATTTAATCCTTAAATTCAACGAAATTTTTTAATATCGTTATAATTCAGCGTTGTTACTTAAAAACGACAAGAAAATTTTTAATGTTTTATTATTACCAAATGGTATCTTACCTGGTTGTGTTTTCTGATAGTATGTTTTCTCGTTGAATGTTGCAATCACTTTATTTCTATACGTAAAGAAAACTTATGTTTTATTGTTAATCCCCACCATGATGTATTTCAGCTACCTAGGCAATGAAAATAATTATTTATTTATTTAATTATTGCATAATAGAAGTGGAGTTGCTAATGTATACTTTGACTCTGCATTATTCGATAAAAGACATTTAAATTAAACCATGATTTCCATTTGTGAACGTAAAAATGAATTAAAGACGGGAATGTACAGTGAGTTGACAAAAAATTATGAATTTTCAATTTTTGCATTTCATTATTAGGCCTTTCTATTTAGCAAATCGATTTAATGATTGAAAAAAAAGCGAGTTACGGAAATTATTTTTTTTTTATATTTATGTAAATATATATTTTTGTATTTAACAAAAAAGGTAATAAACTACGAGGAAAAAGATTTTTTTAAAGAAAACGAGTTCTCAGTATAAGAAATAAATGTTAAACAGAAAAAATGTTCACAATATCAGATATTACATATGATAATAATATTATAGCTACATATTCAAGATGCATGTAAACAATAGTGATTAATTAATAAATGTGAACAGTACATTAAAATATGCAGTAAAAGATTTATTTATTTATTAGTATTGTATTAATCTTAGAATACAATGTTATTATCATAAATATATTGTTAAGATAAATTATTGTTGTCAAATTATCACAGAATAAATTTAATTTTTTATCGAGAATGATCATCTTTATCAGAGATGATACGTTACGTTTTTTTTTAATCCTGTACTTTTTTTTCGATGCCACCACCAAACGATAAAAATTGTTTTATTCGGCCTTATTTAATATTTTTGCATATTTAATATCTTCAGGAACAATATCTGGATCATCCCAACCCCAAATAGAATTATTATATTTGGTCTCGTGTTTATCACTGACATGTTTATATATGCTACCATCTCCAGTTCTAGATGCTCGTTTTTCAATCAGGTCATGAGTAACTGTCTTTAGATCATAAGCCCAACCGATTTTAGCAGAACCGTCGATAAATGCCGCTGTTAAGTTTAATTTGTAGTTGCCTAACTCCGCAGCTTTGTAATCCCACGGAAATACGTGATGATAATTGTGCCAACCTTCACCGACTGCAAGGAATGAAACTACAGGGATTTCGGTCGAAGTTATAGCACTGCCGAAAAGAAAATAATGACAAATATTATATTCAAAGTTTCTTTTACATAGGATACAATTCTATTTCAATAGTTCATCATTTATATATATATATATATACAATCTAATAGTTAATATTATCGCATGCAAGTGATGTAGTTCATATTATATAAAAAAAGAAAATGTTTACGTACCTATCATACGGTTTTGCGCCCCACATATGAGCAGCAGAATTCACTAGACAGGTAAAGTGTAATGCCAAGATGTATCTGGTAACCGTGGCGTACCAAGCGTTCATTAAACTCTCTTCCCAAAAATATACAGGAATCCAGGTAGGAATGATAAAACAAACTAATGGCATGAAAATTTTATAATGTCTAGAAATCAAAATAAAGCAAAAACACAAATAACATCGATTATTTAATATAAAAGAAAAAATAATTCAAAAAATTCGAGGGATTGATTTTACCTGCGTTGCCAAACGACCACTGGATCTTTCTCAAGATCGCTCAAGTCTATCGTAGCTCCCTTTGTTTTAACATCGGGATGTTTTCTCATCAACACCCAACCAATGTGACTGAAGAAGAAACCTCTTTTCGAGTTATGCGGATCGGCATCCGTGTCGGTGAACTTGTGATGGACTCGGTGATTTCTCACCCAATCATAAATAGATTGCTGTAATATCAACAATTGGACGTATTTTGTCACATTATAGCATTACTTTCGACCGCTCATAAGTGTATCATTTTTTATTGATTCGCGTCTCATAGATTGTAATTTAATGTGATATTGTTTTAAAAATTATTATTATTAATCACAAATGATATGGTACATTTTATTCTAATATATTCAATACTTTACATATTATTTTTAATTCATTTTGTTATTTAAAAACATTATGTAATATTTATTTTTATGTATAAATATTATTATTACAAATAATGAGTTCTTTGATTGATCGGAATGAAATGAATAATTTTTGTACGATTATTTATATATATATATATATATGTGTGAAAATGTAATATAAGTAAATAGACATACTTGAAATGAAAGAGTTTGCAAAATCATCAGGATTACTCTCATCGGCCATTTAGCTTTGTAAGCCTTATGTGCCCATAATCTATGAGCACCTGCAGTAATACCGAGGCCATTTATACGAAGTGATGTAATCACTGAAAAATTAGGAATTGAATATTGTTTATTGTTCTTATTTTTTCATAAAGTTCAAATTATGTATCTTTTTGTTATGATATAGCCCAGTCAACGCGGGCCATACCCGGAACTTTTCTTGTTTATGCTTCAAAATTTGATCTAAGGGTAAGTTGACGACGCTGAATCGAATGGTGCTAATTATAATAAAATCAGCAACCGGCATCTTAGGGAAAAAGGGTAAAAAAGGGTAAAATATAGCCTTATCTTAGAATCTAGGCATTTAATCGAAAAAAGTTTCAAACAAAAGTTGTAGAGAATTAAAATATACATAAAAAATGTTTATGAGTTATCTTCGTATTTTCAAAAATAAGCGAATAAAATTGGATTGAAGATGGGAACAAAATTTTAAGAGTGGGAGAAGGCAAGCTTATCCCTCCGTCGCGTTTTACACGCGAGCGAGCTAGTATGCGTGCGAGCGTCCGTGTGCACTAATACACAAACGAAGGATCTTCGGCAATCTTCGGGACTCTCGGTCTTGAATGCAAGTGCGAGTGAGAGAACAAACCAATTTCTCTCTTTTTATTTATCATGCGATAACGAGTATTATTGTCCTTGGCCATCGATTGTTGAGCCTTCTGATATTTCTCTTTTATATTTTTTCTTTCGGTAGCGAGAATTTTACGTCTTGGCCATCGAGCGTCGACGTTTTGTATACGAGTGCGAGTGAGAAAGAAAACCGATTTCTCTCTTTCTATTTTTTCTTTCGGTAGCGAGAATTTTTCGTTTTGGCCATCGTGCGTCGAGCGTTTATATATCTATATATATCGGCGTATAAGCGCGGCACTTTTAAATCGAATCTTGATGCTTATGGCACGCCGTTTCTTTATTTATTGTCAAAAATAATGAACCTTGAGTAAAAAAAAATAATTCATTTTAACAGAAACTATTATTATTTAGTTGAGAGTAAAAATAATGAATTAATTTTGTGTCTCGCCATAAAATTAATTAGAATAATTAATTGATATAAATTCTTTGCCTCACAAAAATTTATTTGTATATCAAATTGAATACGTATTCTCTTTAAGACGAAATTTAAAATTTAAATATTTTTCCTATTAAATTATGTATTTTATAAAATTTTAAATTACTGACTTTTTGTCTCGTAAAAATTTATTAGTTTATCAAATTAAATACATATTTGAAAAAGAAGAATTTTATAACCACACATAAAATTAATTCAAGATATATATGAAAGGATATTCTAAAAACGTGGAATTTATTTTTTGTCATACATAATTTTAATTCATTTTTATTATGTTATAAGAAAATAGTAATGCATTCTGATTCATCTTCGAAGTCTTAAGAATTGTACGAAAAATTGAGCTATTATCAAGTGGTGCGTTAGCGTAAGTAGTAACGTCTTCGCTTCTCGCGCTGGGTATTTAACGTTCGATTCTTGTGGGGGAATTATTTTTTTTATAAGTTTTTCTATCCTTAGGTTATATAAATTATTTTTACATTTCCTAATTTCTAATTATATATAGAAAAAAAATTAAAATTATTACAAAAAATTAAAAGCAATAAATTTTTTTACATCCTGCACAAATAAAGGAAGTTTTTACTTAAATTACAAATTCATCCTGTAAATATCATCCTAAAAAATGTATCGTTTCGGCACGTTAAAAATTAATTTTTGTTATTTATTGGATATTATTTTATTTATAATTGGTAATTTATTACTCGCGTAATAATGTTGATTTCTAATAAATTTATATCGTTAGTGCAAAATTTGAAAAAAATCTGAGGTGAGACTCACTGACCGTCTCCTTGTTAAGGATAGAAAAACTTATAAAAAAAATAATTCCCCCACAAGAATCGAACGTTAAATACCCAGCGCGAGAAGCGAAGACGTTACTACTTACGCTAACGCACCACTTGATAATAGCTCAATTTATTTCGTACAATTCTTAAGACTTCGAAGATGAATCAGAATGCATTACTATTTTCTTATAACATAATAAAAATGAATTAAAATTATGTATGAACAAAAAATAAATTCCACGTTTTTAGAATATCCTTTCATATATATCTTGAATTAATTTTATGTGTGGTTATAAAATTCTTCTTTTTCAAATATGTATTTAATTTGATAAACTAATAAATTTTTACGAGACAAAAAGTCAGTAATTTAAAATTTTATAAAATACATAATTTAATAGGAAAAATATTTATATTTTAAATTTCGTCTTAAAGAGAATACGTATTCAATTTGATATACAAATAAATTTTTGTGAGGTAAAGAATTTATATCAATTAATTATTCTAATTAATTTTATGGCGAGACACAAAATTAATTCATTATTTTTACTCTCAACTAAATAATAATAGTTTCTGTTAAAATGAATTATTTTTTTTTACTCAAGGTTCATTATTTTTGACAATAAATAAAGAAACTGCGTGCCATAAGCATCAAGATTCGATTTAAAAGTGCCGCGCTTATACGCCGATATATATAGATATATAGAACGCTCGACGCACGATGGTCAAATCGAAAAATTCTCGCTACCGAAAGAAAAAATAGAAAGAGAGAAATATCGGTTTTCTTTCTCACTCGCACTCGTATACAAAACGTTCGACGCTCGATGGCCAAGACGTAAAATTCTTGCTACCGAAAGAAAAAATATAAAAAGAGAAATATCAGAACGCTCAACAATCGATGGCCAAGGACAATAATACTCGTTATCGCCTAAACAAATAGAAAAGGGAAATATCGGTTTCTTCTCTCACTCTCACTTGCATTCAAGACCGAGAGTCCCGAAGATTGCCGAAGATCCTTCGTTTGTGTTATTAGTGCACACGGACGCTCGAACGCATACTAGCTCGCTCGCGTGTAAAACGCGACGGAGGGATAAGCTTGCTTTCTCCCACTCTTAATATTTTGTTCCCATCTTCAATCCAATTTTATTCGCTTATTTTTGAAAATACGAAGATAACTCATAGAACATTTTTTATGTATATTTTAATTCTCTACAACTTTTGTTTGAAACTTTTTTCGATTAAATGCCTAGATTCTAAGAAAAGGCTATATTATACCTTTTTTTACCCTTTTTCCCCAAGATGCCGGTTGCTGATTTTATTATAATTAGCACCATTCGATTCAGCGTCGTCAACTTACCCTTAGATCAAATTTTGAAGCATAAACAAGAAAAGTTCCGGGTATGGCCCGCGTTGACTGGGCTAATAATTGAAAATCGAAATAGATCGCTACTAGCGATAATAGGATGAGTCATTTATTTATGACATTGTGCAATCAAAAATAGCGATTAATCGCATGACAAAGCTTATACTATTCAAATTGATTTGTTTATTACTTACTGAATATCGTAGTATATAATTTCATTGAAGTAAAACTTAAATATATTCCATACAGACAGCTAATGTGAAGATAAAGAAAAACTATTACGCTTTCCCATACAATATCCCACTTATATTGTGACTTCGATTCTTTTAATGTTTGCATATTCCTGCTTTATTGGGTTCACTTTTTCTGGAAGAAATTCTGATTAATTAATTAACTGATTAAATTTTTTTAATTCAATAAAATAAAAATTGTTAAAAGCAATAAAATAAACCAAACATTTAATTTTATTTTCATAATTTTGAGTCTTTATAAAAAAATAGAAGAAAAAGTGTAAACGAGCTTTTCGTAATAATGAAAAAAAACTTTGTTAAATAATAGGGTCCATTAAAATAATTATAGATACAAAGAAAGAAATGTAAAAAACAAAGCACGAAGAAAGAAATACTAGGCAGAAAAGAAAGCCAATTGGATATTACCGAAGATTTGAGAAATGGAGCTTGATAGTCAATTAAGGAATTCATGAATGTCTAAAAGCGTTAAGGAATTACTACATAAACGAATTCTACTTATCAAGATGTCCGAATGGGCATCCGAAAAGAAAGTAATATGGCACATGTGATTATGCTTACCGGACACTAATAAATTTTGTGATAATAGTATTCATCTTTACAATGTAACGTAGAAAATTTACCGACTTTTACACAGTACCTTTAATTCTTATTTTCCGCCTTTAGTTAGTGAATATGAAAAATGAATGAAATCTTCTACTAATTCCATAAAAATAAATAAATCATAGCATAATATTGAAACTTATTTAAAAATTTATTAAATCATTTGTTATAACGAAACACTTCTCGTTTCTCCGAGAACTATTCTTATACATTCGGACGCCTTCCAACAGATAATATACGTGATGGAAAATCGGACACTTTTCTGGGGCATCAAATTCTATTATTTCTAATGTGTATCACATAAATACGTCATTGTTATCGAAGAAATTGTAAAAGATGAAGTCGTGATTAATACTTCAGATTAATCGTATCATTCAGATTTAACGAGTATTACCAATATAATAACACTTTATATTGAGGCTTGAATCGTTATTTAACACAAAAAACACTCAATTTGTTACGTTTAAAAATAAAGCAACCTACTTTCCGCATAACTCGACGAAAGCAGAGTGCCTATAACCTATAGAACTACATCGTTTAAAAGTTGTAAGGCATAGACGTAATACTATTGCGTGATACTATTCAAAAGCATTTTTATTAGTATTCGATTGTTTACAACTCTTTTAAAATCTATTTTTATTCAACATTAAGCACTTACGTTTATGCGGACATACACAGTGGTAAACGTTTTTATCTGCCGCTTTGTTAAATAAAATAAATGCATACAAATTCATGCAAAAATAATGGGAAAGAAAAGAAAACGTTCTAGAACTCTGGATTCGTATATATGGAAAAAATTATTAAAATTCTTTTTCAATATTAGATAATACATGAAATATATTTTCTGTTTCATTATCTGTTCATTTAATATTTACCAGTATTCGCGCGTAATAAACCCCTTTAAAACATATCTTGTCGATTGAAATATAATTTTTTGTAATTATTCTAGTGAAAGATTATGAAAGTCAGAATACAAATTATCCGTAAATTTCAAAATTTGTTTAAAACGTCATTACAATTGAATACAATTATTGATTAAAAATAAACTCTCCGTTTATTCTTCTTTAGGTCTTATAAAATATTTAAAAAAAAAACACTTCGATTATCTTGAAGATTTATTTGAATAATTTTAAACCTCAACGTACTGTATTTATTTAAATTTACCAGGATTCCAATTGTTTTTTATATTTTGAAAATTTTGTGATGGAATTGATGATCTAATTTCAACACTTTTAATCTCATCTCGATTTTAAATATATAATGCTAATTTAATCCTTAAATTCAACGAAATTTTTTAATATCGTTATAATTCAGCGTTGTTACTTAAAAACGACAAGAAAATTTTTAATGTTTTATTATTACCAAATGGTATCTTACCTGGTTGTGTTTTCTGATAGTATGTTTTCTCGTTGAATGTTGCAATCACTTTATTTCTATACGTAAAGAAAACTTATGTTTTATTGTTAATCCCCACCATGATGTATTTCAACTTCCTAGGCAATGAAAATACTTATTTATTTATTTAATTATTGCATAATAGAAGTGGAGTTGCTAATGTATACTTTGACTCTGCATTATTCGATAAAAGACATTTAAATTAAACCATGATTTCCATTTTGATGAACGTAAAAATGAATTAAAGACGGGAATGTACAGTGAGTTGACAAAAAATTATGAATTTTCAATTTTTGCATTTCATTATTAGGCCTTTCTATTTAGCAAATCGATTTAATGATTGAAAAAAAAGCGAGTTACGGAAATTATTTTTTTTTTATATTTATGTAAATATATATTTTTGTATTTAACAAAAAAGGTAATAAACTACGAGGAAAAAGATTTTTTTAAAGAAAACGAGTTCTCAGTATAAGAAATAAATGTTAAACAGAAAAAATGTTCACAATATCAGATATTACATATGATAATAATATTATAGCTACATATTCAAGGTGCATGTAAACAATAGTGAATAATTAATAAATGTGAACAGTACATTAAAATATGCAGTAAAAGATTTATTTATTTATTAGTATTGTATTAATCTTAGAATACAATGTTATTATCATAAATATATTGTTAAGATAAATTATTGTTGTCAAATTATCACAGAATAAATTTAATTTTTTATCGAGAATGATCATCTTTATCAGTGATGATACGTTACGTTTTTTTTTAATCCTGTACTTTTTTTTCGATGCCACCACCAAACGATAAAAATTGTTTTATTCGGCCTTATTTAATATTTTTGCATATTTAATATCTTCAGGAACAATATCTGGATCATCCCAACCCCAAATAGAATTATTATATTTGGTCTCGTGTTTATCACTGACATGTTTATATATGCTACCATCTCCAGTTCTAGATGCTCGTTTTTCAATCAGGTCATGAGTAACTGTCTTTAGATCATAAGCCCAACCGATTTTAGCAAAACCGTCGATAAATGCCGTTGTTAAGTTTAATTTGTAGTTGCCTAACTCCGCAGCTTTGTAATCCCACGGAAATACGTGATGATAATTGTGCCAACCTTCACCGACTGCAAGGAATGAAACTACAGGGATTTCGGTCGAAGTTATAGCACTGCCGAAAAGAAAATAATGACAAATATTATATTCAAAGTTTCTTTTACATAGGATACAATTCTATTTCAATAGTTCATCATTTATATATATATATATATATATATATATACAATCTAATAGTTAATATTATCGCATGCAAGTGATGTAGTTCATATTATATAAAAAAAGAAAATGTTTACGTACCTATCATACGGTTTTGCGCCCCACATATGAGCAGCAGAATTCACTAGACAGGTAATGTGTAATACCAAGAATTATCTGGTAACCGTGGCGTACCAAGCGTTCATTACACTCTCTCCCCAAAAATATACAGGAATCCAGGTAGGAATGATAAAACAAACTAATGGCATGAAAATTTTATAATATCTAGAAATCAAAATAAAGCAAAAACACAAATAACATCGATTATTTAATATAAAAGAAAAATTAATTCAAAAAATTCGAGGGATTGATTTTACCTGCGTTGCCAAACGACCACTGGATCTTTCTCAAGATCGCTCAAGTCTATCGTAGCTCCCTTTGTTTTAAAATCGGGATGTTTTCTCATACACACCCAACCAAAGTGACTGAAGAAGAAACCTCTTTTCGAGTTATGCGGATCGGCATCCGTGTCGGTGAACTTGTGATGGACTCGGTGATTTCTCACCCAATCATAAATAGATTGCTGTAATATCAACAATTGGACGCATTTTGTCACATTATAGCATTACTTTCGACCGCTCATAAGTGTATCATTTTTTATTGATTCGCGTCTCATAGATTGTAATTTAATGTGATATTGTTTTAAAAATTATTATTATTAATCACAAATGATATGGTACATTTTATTCTAATATATTCAATACTTTACATATTATTTTTAATTCATTTTGTTATTTAAAACCATTATGTAATATTTATTTTTATGTATAAATATTATTATTACAAATAATGAGTTCTTTGATTGATCGGAATGAAATGAATAATTTTTGTACGATTATTTATATATAAATATATATATATATATATATATATATATATGTGGGATGCGAGCACCTCCAGGCCAAACACTTAAATAGGCATTCGTGAGGAGATTGGACGGTGGGCCCTGGATAGCTCAATGGTTAAGAGCAGTCGCCCGGAAAGTGGAAGATCCGGGTTCGAGTCCCGGTCCAGTCAGTCCAACGGCCCAATTTTTTCACGAATCCTACATATATATATATATATATGAAAATGTAATATAAGTAAATAGACATACTTGAAATGAAAGAGTTTGCAAAATCATCAGGATTACTCTCATCGGCCATTTAGCTTTGTAAGCCTTATGTGCCCATAATCTATGAGCACCTGCAGTAATACCGAGGCCATTTATACGAAGTGATGTAATTACTGAAAAATTAGGAATTGAATATTGTTTATTGTTCTTATTTTTTCATAAAGTTCAAATTATGTATCTTTTTGTTATGATAATTGAAAATCGAAATAGATCGCTACTAGCGATAATAGGATGAGTCATTTATTTATGACATTGTGCAATCAAAAATAGCGATTAATCGCATGACAAAGCTTATACTATTCAAATTGATTTGTTTATTACTTACTGAATATCGTAGTATATAATTTCATTGAAGTAAAACTTAAATATATTCCATACAGACAGCTAATGTGAAGATAAAGAAAAACTATTACGCTTTCCCATACAATATCCCACTTATATTGTGACTTCGATTCTTTTAATGTTTGCATATTCCTGCTTTATTGGGTTCACTTTTTCTGGAAGAAATTCTGATTAATTAATTAACAGATTAAATTTTTTTAATTCAATAAAATAAAAATTGTTAAAAGCAATAAAATAAACCAAACATTTAATTTTATTTTCATAATTTTGAGTCTTTATAAAAAAAATAGAAGAAAAAGTGTAAACGAGCTTTTCGTAATAATGAAAAAAAACTTTGTTAAATAATAGGGTCCATTAAAATAATTATAGATACAAAGAAAGAAATGTAAAAAACAAAGCACGAAGAAAGAAATACTAGGCAGAAAAGAAAGCCAATTGGATATTACCGAAGATTTGAGAAATGGAGCTTGATAGTCAATTAAGGAATTCATGAATGTCTAAAAGCGTTAAGGAATTACTACATAAACGAATTCTACTTATCAAGATGTCCGAATGGGCATCCGAAAAGAAAGTAATATGGCACATGTGATTATGCTTACCGGACACTAATAAATTTTGTGATAATAGTATTCATCTTTACAATGTAACGTAGAAAATTTACCGACTTTTACACAGTACCTTTAATTCTTATTTTCCGCCTTTAGTTAGTGAATATGAAAAATGAATGAAATCTGCTACTAATTCCATAAAAATAAATAAATCATAGCATAATATTGAAACTTATTTAAAAATTTATTAAATCATTTGTTATAACGAAACACTTCTCGTCTTTCCGAGAACTATTCTTATTCATTCTGGAGCTTTCCAACCGACTATATACGTGGCGGAAAATCGGACATTTTTTCCCAGGCGTCAAATTCTACTATTTTCTATGTGTTTCACATAAATACGTCATTGTTATCGAAGAAATTGTAAAAGATGAAGTCGTGATTAATACTTCAGATTAATCGTATCATTCAGATTTAACGAGTATTACCAATATAATAACACTTTATATTGAGGCTTGAATCGTTATTTAACACAAAAAACACTCAATTTGTTACGTTTAAAAATAAAGCAACCTACTTTCCGCATAACTCGACGAAAGCAGAGTGCCTATAACCTATAGAACTACATCGTTTAAAAGTTGTAAGGCATAGACGTAATACTATTGCGTGATACTATTCAAAAGCATTTTTATTAGTATTCGATTGTTTACAACTCTTTTAAAATCTATTTTTATTCAACATTAAGCACTTACGTTTATGCGGACATACACAGTGGTAAACGTTTTTATCTGCCGCTTTGTTAAATAAAATAAATGCATACAAATTCATGCAAAAATAATGGGAAAGAAAAGAAAACGTTCTAGAACTCTGGATTCGTATATATATGGAAAAAATTATTAAAATTCTTTTTCAATATTAGATAATACATGAAATATATTTTCTGTTTCATTATCTGTTCATTTAATATTTACCAGTATTCGCGCGTAATAAACCCCTTTAAAACATATCTTGTCGATTGAAATATAATTTTTTGTAATTATTCTAGTGAAAGATTATGAAAGTCAGAATACAAATTATCCGTAAATTTCAAAATTTGTTTAAAACGTCATTACAATTGAATACAATTATTGATTAAAAATAAACTCTCCGTTTATTCTTCTTTAGGTCTTATAAAATATTTAAAAAAAAAACACTTCGATTATCTTGAAGATTTATTTGAATAATTTTAAACCTCAACGTACTGTATTTATTTAAATTTACCAGGATTCCAATTGTTTTTTATATTTTGAAAATTTTGTGATGGAATTGATGATGTAATTTCAACACTTTTAATCTCATCTCGATTTTAAATATATAATGCTAATTTAATCCTTAAATTCAACGAAATTTTTTAATATCGTTATAATTCAGCGTTGTTACTTAAAAACGACAAGAAAATTTTTAATGTTTTATTATTACCAAATGGTATCTTACCTGGTTGTGTTTTCTGATAGTATGTTTTCTCGTTGAATGTTTCAATCACTTTATTTCTATACGTAAAGAAAATTTATGTTTTATTGTTAATCCCCACCATGATGTATTTCAGCTTCCTAGGCAATGAAAATAATTATTTATTCAATTTTTGCATAATAGAAGTGGAGTTGCTAATGTATACTTTGACTCTGCATTATTCGATAAAAGACATTTAAATTAAACCATGATTTTCATTTTGTTGAACGTAAAAATGAATCAAAGACGAGAATGTACAGTTAGTTGACAAAAAATTATGAATTTTCAATTTTTGCATTTCATTATTAGGCCTTTCTATGTAGCAAATCGATTTAATGATTGAAAAAAAAGCGAGTTACGGAAATTATTTTTTTTTTATATTTATGTAAATATATATTTTTGTATTTAACAAAAAAGGTAATAAACTACGAGGAAAAAGATTTTTTTAAAGAAAACGAGTTCTCAGTACAAGAAATAAATGTTAAACAGAAAAAATGTTCACAATATCAGATATTACATATGATAATAATATTATAGCTACATATTCAAGGTGCATGTAAACAATAGTGAATTATTAATACATGTGAACAGTACAGTAAAATATGCAGTAAAAGAATAATTTATTTATTATTATTGTATCAATCTTATAATACAATATTATTATCATAAATACATTGTTAAAATAAATTATTGGTGTCAAATTATCACGGAACAACTTTAATTTTTCATCGAGAAGGATCATTTTTATTAATTATGATACAATACGTTTTTTTTTAATTCTGTAATTTTATTTCGATGCCACCACCAAACGATAAAAATAGTTTTATTAGGCCCTATTTAATATCTTTGCATCTTTAATATCTTCAGGAATAATGTCTGGATCATCCCAACCCCAAATAGAATTATTATATTTGGTCTCGTGTTGATCTTCGAGATGTTGATACCTGGTACCATCTCCTGTTCTACATGCACGCTTTTCAATCATTTCGTGTGAGACTGTCTTTAGATCATAAGCCCAACCGATTTTAGCAAAACTGTCAATAATTGCCGTTGTAAAGTTTACTTTGTAATTTCCGAACTCAGCAGCTTTGTAATCCCACGGAAATACGTGATGATAATTGTGCCAACCTTCACCGAATGCAAGGAATGAAACTGCGGGGATTTCGGTCGGAGTTATAGTACTGCCAAAAAGTAAAAATAATGATATAAATATTATTTTAAGAGAATTCATTTATGCGGTACAATTATATTTTAACACGTTGGAGTGTTACGCAAATAATTAAGTTACTGAACTTTCTGTTCAGGCCACGTTTGCTACCACTAATTGGCATTCGACTGTGAATAAGATGAAAAACAATAAATATCGCGCATAGTCTCACTGGAATTTTCTTATAACCTTGCGCGTCATTTAATGAGTGAATATAGTTATACATCTTACTTATTAATATAGTAATTTTATAGTTTATATTATTTCATGTAAAAGTGGTCTAATAAATTTTGTAAAATAAAAAGAAAACGTTTATATACCTATCATACGGTTTTATACCCCACATATGAGCAGCAGAATTCACTAGCCAGGTAATATTTACGGACAGGATGTATCTGGTAACCGTGGCGTGCCAAGCGTACATCACACCCTCTCCCCAAAAATATACAGGTATCCAGGTAGGAATGATAAAACACATTAGTGGCATGAGAATTTTATAATATCTAGAAATCAAAATAAAGCAAACACAAATTACATCGATTATTTAATATAATGGAAAAAATAATTCAAAATATTCGAGAGATTGATTTTACCTGCGTTGCCAAACGACCACTGGATCTTTCTCAAGATCGCTCATATCTATCGTAGCACCTTTTTTTACAACATCGGGATGTTTTCTTACCATAAGCCAACCAATATGAGAGAAGAAGAAGCCTCTTTTTGAGTTATGAGGATCGGCATCCGTGTCGGTGAACTTGTGATGGACCCTGTGATCCCTGACCCATTCGTAAATGTGATTCTGCAATATCAACAATTGCATTTACTAGTCCGCACTATTGCATAACTTTCGATCGTTGATATATGCATCATTTTTTATTGATTCGCGTCTCATAGATTATAATTTAATCTGTTATTGTTTTAAAAATTAATATTCTCAATCAAATGATATGATAGATTTAATTCTGATATTCATTACTTTACTTATTATTTGTAGTTCATATTTATATTTAATATCATTATATAATATTTATTTTTATGTATAAGTGTTTTTATTACAAATAATGAGTTCTTTGATTCATTTGTATTAAATGTGCAAGTTTTATGCGATTATTTATAGTTATATTTGAAAATGTAATAAAATTGAATGAACTTACTTGAAATGCCATAGTTTGGCAAATCATCAGGATTACTCTCATCGGCCATTTAGCCTTGTAAGCCTTATGTGCCCATAATCTATGAGCACCTGCAGTAATACTGAGGTTTGTTATTGAAATTGAAATAATCGCTGAAAAATTAAGAATAGAATATTGTTTATTGATCCTATTTTTTCATAAAGTTTAAATTATGTATCTTTCTTTTACGATAATAGAAATTGAAATGCTTGCTCGCTGCTAGCGATTATAGAATAAGAGTATTTTCTATGACATTGTACGGTTGATAATAGCGATCGATCGCTTAGAAAACCTTACAATATCCAAATTGATTGTGAATAACTTACCGAATATCGTAGTATACAGTTTTAGTGCAGTAAAACTTAAATATATCCCATAAAGGCTGCTGATGTGAAGATAGAGAAATATTATTACGTTTTTCCATACAATATCCCACTTATATTTTGACTTTAATTTTTGTGATGTCTGCATATCTTAGTTACAGTGAGTTTACTTTTTCTGAAAGTAATAATAATATATGATTAATATATTATATTTTCTTCCTTCTTTTTCATTTTATTAGGACTTCGTCTTGTTATAATAAAAATTATTTAATATTATTATTTATATATAACAATTTTATTTATTTATAAATTAAAAGAAATTATCGATATCTTATTATCGACCCATAGTTTATAAATATTAAAAATGTATGAAATTTTACACCAATACTATAAAAATATATTAATATTAAAACAGTTGGAACTCGTTCAAAAATTTATTAAATCATTTATTATAATCAAACCCTTCTCGCCCTCTCGAAAACGATTCTTATTTATTCGGAAGCTCGTTTATCGAAAGTTTTCCAATCGATCATCTGTGGGATGGTAACAGAATAACTTTTTTGACTGAGATAATTTCTTATTTCTATTTCACGTCTGTACGCAATAAATACACCGTTGTTTTCGAAGAAATCGTAAAAGTTTGTAGTCGAGATTAATACTTTATATTAACCGTGTCATATTGATTTAACAAAAATCGTGGATTAATATTGCATTGGATTGAACACAAATCATTATTTCACACGAGAACAATTCTAAACTTTTTACCTTTACAATGTTTCAATTCTATTTCAGTTAAACTCGACAAAAACAAAGTAGTCGCAACAAATAGAACTATATTATTAAAAGATTGATAAGATAAATAATTCTCCTATGTTCCAGTTAAACTTGACGAAAGCATAGTGGTCATAAACTGTAGAACTATATCATTAAAATATTCATAAGACTGCAAGTAATAATATAGTACGCAATTACGCTCTTCTTATCAGTTTTTAAAGGCATCAATTTTATTTAAAGTGCAATTTAATCCGTATCTATGCACATACGTTTATGCATATATGCATAGAAAAAAACGTTTCAGTCTATTAAATATAAAAAAAATTCTTATAACTTCATGCCAAAATAGAAAGAGAGAAAAGAAAACTTTATAGAATTCTGGATACGTATGTATATGGAACAAATCATTAATTCTTTTTTTTTCAATCATACGCAATACATGAAATATATTTTCAATTTTATTACTTCTTCATTTGATATTTACCATAATTCTTAATGTAAGATTTTATTATTTGTTATTAATTAAAGTAATAAGGTTTAACAGTAATTATTAAACGATTTAAGAATATAAGAGATAGAACGGTAAGCATCTATAATCTAAATTAACAATCTATCGCCAGGAGATATTAGGTGTAGCCTTTTACGACGTAATTCGAAGACAACCGTTATAATTAGCGAAGGACACGCCATACTCGACTCTTCGTTGCCTATCGACGTCTTTCGTGTCCCTTCGCCGTCCACCGTTATCTTCCGTCTTTTTCTGTCACACCCAACACTCGTCGTATAAACAATTAATTTTTATGGACTGCCCCACCAGTCCTTTCCGTCGCCAATATATGCCCAACATCCCCTCCATAGTTTCTCGTTATTTGCTGATATTCTTTCTGGACACTTTTTGATGATTCCCGATCACGAATAGAGCCTCCTCCCGCGCTTTAAAATCGAGAACGTTCACGAAACTTTGATGAGGCTACATAAAGGCGACAAGTCTAGATGGTGTTACCTTACAGCCTAAACAAATATTTTAATCTAACGGAATGGTTCCTTTCTCTTTCCTCACCGATACATTCTCTCATCCATCCATACTTATGTATATACCATCACACATATGACAAATAAAGGTCTACATTTACTTGGTAACACTTATAAACAGATCGTCTATTAATATTTCTAGAAATTTCGGAACACACACACTTCTCGAATATTCCCCAATCCCACAGTAATGAACTCGTTTAAAACATTTTTTTGTTTTATTAACTCCATACATACAGTAAAACCTCTTTTTGTGCGGTGGATAGGGACCGCATAAAAGAAATCGTACAAAAAAATATTCGCTAATTTTATAAATACTTACATATTATAAACAACTTTGTACGATATACAGTAAAACCTCTTTTTGTGCGGTGGATAGGAACCGCATAAAAAAAGTCGCCCTTAGAAAATACATCAATTATTTGCGAAATATAGATGTGAAAATGCTTTCAATCAAATTAAATAATAGTTAGGAGATTGTTTAAATCAGATGAACAGAGTCGCGAAGTCCGGATACATCGTCGTCAAGGAGACCATGTAATCAGTTCGTCCACACATGTATATGTACATTGAAAGAAAACATAAAACTGGTAGCAACGCTGCTGAGATTTAGATACCGCATAAAAATAAATCGCACAAAACAAATCGCACAAAAATAAAATCGCACAAAACAAATCGCACAAAAATAAAATCGTATAAAAAAGGACCGCACAAAAAGAGGTCTTACTGTATTTACAATTTGTCCGTAAACATTTGGTAAATTGTTATATAAGTGAAAAAAGATAGCACGTGGACGGTTTCTCCAATGAGATAGCATCGCTATTGTCATTTATTTTGGTAAGGTTTCATTTTTTACTAAGTCTCCTGGGTGGATTCTTCTGAGCCTTCTAGGGATATATTGGTTGTAGTTATCGTTAGCTAGCGGGTTTATGTGTGTATCAATTCTTCTTTTATGTTTGCAGATTGTTTTGGTTATATCTTCTTCTATCGTGGGAATATTTAAGTCCTTCCTTATTTCTTCGTTACGGACGTACCATGGAGCATTCACGATTGTGCGTAGGGTTATGGATTGTTGAACCTCGAGCTTGGCAATGTGACTTTTCGCTGCTATACCCCATAGCGGTAATCCAGAGGTCCAGATTGGTTTTATTATTGTTTTGTAGATTATTAGTTTGTTCTCTATGCTAAGATTAGATTTTTTACCAGTTAGCCAAGCCATTTGTCTCCTTTTTAGACGATTTTGTTCAATTCTGGCATTTATATGCTTTTTCCATGTTAGTTTAGAATCTAGATGTAGTCCCAAATACTTGAAAGTCGTTACTTGCGGAATTTCTGTATTATAAAGTTGAAGTTTCGGAATTTGGTTATTCCTCAGTGTAAACGTGCTTAAAAAAAATACTTGTCGATTGAAATATAATTTTTTTTAATTATTCTAGTAAAAAATTATGAAAGTCAGAATACAAAGTTTCAATAAATTTCAAAATTTTTTTTAAAGGTCACAATATTTGAATATAATAGGCGATTGAAGATGAACTCATCATTTATTCTTCTTTAGACTTTATGAAACATTTGCAAAAAACACTTTGATTATCTTGAAGATTTTTTTGAATAATTTTAAACTTCAACGTACCGTATTTATTTCAATTTGTTTTTATATTTTGAAAATTTTATGATTTAAATGATGATTTAATTTCAACACTTTAAATCTCATCTCAATTGTAAATGTATAATGCTAGTTTAATCTTTATATTCAATGAAATTCTTTAATATCGTACCGTTCCTATTTATAAACGGCAAGAAAATTGTTAATGTTTCATTTTTACCAAATGATATCTTACGTTGTTGGGTTTTCTGATAGCATGTTTTCTCGTTGACTCTTATAATCACTTTAATTTGATACGTTAAAAAGACCTTATATTTCATTGTTTTTTCCTAATATATTATATTTAAACTTTCAAAACACAACGAAATAAATTACATATTATATGAATGCAAAGTAGAAGAGGGAATACTAATATATATTTTGGCAATTGGTTCTTCGATTAAGAATTTAAAAATATGAGCATGAGTTTCACTTAATTCAACGTAATAATGAATAAAGAAGAGTGAATATACAATGATCTAACGAAACCTTTGTTCCCAATATTATTGTAGAATACATTTTAAACCTACCGGAAGCCAATAAATAATGTATTTCCTCTCATTTGAAAATATTTTCAAACTCTCATTGAAATATTTTCATTTATCGGTAAATATAACATCAGAGCTTTTATACGTTTTACATATAGCTTCCCAAATAAATGGTTAAAGTTGGAACAGCAATATTATAATAATAATAATCACGCGTATAATTAAATAATTTTACAATGATAAAGCCGCGAAAATTGATCCCATCAATACAGAATATATGTTTTCGTAAATTTTTTGTTTCTTATTTTCATTACGGTTTTTTTAATTTGGTAATTTTTTTTCGATGCCACCACCAAACGATAAAAATAGTTTTATTAGGCCATATTTAATATCTTTGCATTTTTAATATCTTCAGGAATAATATCTGGATCATCCCAACCCCAAATAGAATTATTATACTTGTTCTCGTGTTGATCACTGATATGTTTATATATGCTATCATCTCCCGTTCTAGATGCTCGCTTTTTAATCATGTCATGAGAAACTGTCTTTAGATCATAAGCCCAACCGAATTTAGCAAAACAGTTGGTAAATGCCGTTGTTAAGTTTACTTTGTAGTTTCCTAATTCAGAAGTTTTGTAATCCCACGGAAATACGTGATGATAGTTATGCCAACCTTCTCCGATAGCTGCTAAACCAACCGAATAGTTGTTTGTTGGTTAAATAGTACTGCAAACAAAAAATAATGATAAACATTATTTTAAAAGAATTAATCTATACGATAAAATTCTATTTTAACCCGTTGAAGTACTACGCAAGACGTCAAAATACTGAAATATTTTTCTTTTAATATATTTAATTATTTTTTTTTTCTTTAATTATAATAATGTTTAAGTTTATATAGTATCACGTATGCGGAGTTTAATTAATATCTTAATAGATAAAAATACGTTTACACACATACTTATCATATGGTTTTGTACCCCACATATAAGCTGCAGAATTTATTAGAAAGGTAACGTTTAAAGTAATGATGTATCTAATAGACGTGGCGTACCAAGCGTTCATTAAACTCTCTCCCCAAAAAGATACAGGAATCCAGGTAGGAATGATGAAACAAACTAATGGCATGAAAATATTACTATGTCTAGAAAAAAAATAAAAAAAGCAAAAATATCAATTACTGAATAGAAAGGAAAAAATTCTAAAATATTCTAGGGATTGGTATATCTACTTTAGTTGCCAATCAACCACTGGATCTTTCTCAAGATCGCTCATATCTGTCGTAGCTCCATTTTTTATAACATCAGGATGTCATTTTATTAACAACCAACCAACGTGACTGTAGAAGAAACCTCTTTTCGAGTTATGAGGATCAGCATCCGTATCGGTGTACTTGTGATGGATTCGGTGATTTCTCACCCATACATAAATAAGTCTCTGCGACATCAATAATAGCAATTATTTGTTCACACTATTGCATAACTTTCGACCGTTCATACATGCATAATTTTTTATTGATTCGCATCTCATACATTGTAATTCTCGTAGAATGTAATGTGATATTGTTTTAAAAATTATTATTCTTAATCAAATGATATGAAAGATTTAATTCTAATATTCAATTCTTTACATATTATTTTCAATTAATATTTTTATTTTAAATAATTATGTAATATTTATTGTTATGTATAAATATTTTTATTACAAATAATGAGGTTTTCGATTTACTGGAATTAAATGAACAAGTTTTGTGCTATTATTTATATTTATACTCGTAAATCTAATAAAAGTAAATAGATTTACTTGATATGCCATAGATTGCAAAGTCATCAGGATTACCCTAAGTGGCCATTTTGCTTTGTAAGACTTATGTGCCCATAATCTATGAGCACCTGCAGTAATACCGACGAGTGATAATGGGAATGTGAGAAGCGCTGAAATATAAAGAATAAATCATTGTTTTTCGTTCCTATTTTTTCATAGATTTAATATTATGTATTTTTTTGTAATAATACATGAAAATTGAAATAGATCGCTACTAGCGATAATAGGATGAGTCTTTTATCTATCACATTGTGCGATCGAAAATAACGAATGATCGCATAACAAAGCTTATACTATTCAAATTGATTTGTTTATTACTTACTGAATATCGTAGTATATAATTTCATTGAAGTAAAACTTAAATATATTCCATACAGACACAGCAAATGTGAAGATAGAAAAACTATTGCGCTTTCCCATACAATATCCCACTTATATAGTGACTTCATTTTTTTTAATGTTTGCATATTCCTGCTTTATTAGGTTCACTTTTTCTGGAAGAAATTCTAATTAATTAATTAACAGATTGTATTTTTGATATTTTAATTCAATAAATAAAACAAAAATTTTAATTGTTTTTCTAAATTTTGAGGTTTTCTTGAAAAAATAAGGAGATAAAGTGTAAGCAAACTTTTCGTAATGTAGAAAAAAAACTTTGTTAAATAATAGAGTCCATTACAATAATTACAGATACAAAGAATAAAATGTAAAAAACAAAGCACGAAGAATGAAATACTAGGCAGAAAAGAAAGCCAATTGGATATTACCGATGATATAAGAAATGGAGCTTGATAGTCAATTAAGGAATTCATGAATGTCTAAAAACGTTAAGGAATTACTACATAAACGAATTCTACTTATCAAGATGTCTAAGTGGACATCCGAAAAGAAAGTAATAGGGCAGATGTGATTATGCTTACTGGAAACTAATATATTTTGTGATAATAGTATTCATCTTTACAATGTAACGTAAAAAATTTATTGACTTTTACACAGTACCTTTAATTCTTATTTTCCACCTTTAGTTAGTGAATATGAAAAATGAACGATATCTTCCACTAATACCATAAAAATAAATAAATCATAGCATAATATTGAAACTTATTTAAAAATTTATTAAATCATTTGTTATAACGGAACACTTCTCGTCTTTCCGAGAACTATTCTTATTCATTCTGAAGCTTTCCAACCGATAATATACGTGACGGAAAATCAGACACTTTTCTAGGGCATTAAATTCTATTATTTCTCATTTCTATCACATAAATACGTCATTGTTATCGAAGAAATTGTAAAAAATGAAGTCGTGACTAATACTTTAGATAAATCGTGTTATTCAGATTTAACGAGTATCACCAATATAATAACACTTTATATTGAGGCTTGAATCGTTATTTAACACAAAAAACAATCAATTTGTTACGTTTAAAAATAAAGCAACCTACTTTCCGCATAACTCGACGAAAGCAGAGTGCCTATAACCGATAGAACTACATTGTTTAAAGGTTGTTAGGCATAGACGTAATACTATTGCGTAATACTATTCAAAAGAATTTTTATTAGTATTCGATGGTCTAAAACTCTTTTAAAATCGATTCCAATTCAACATTAAGCACCTACGTTTCTACGGACATACACAGTGGTAAACGTTTTTATCTGCCGCTTTGTTAAATAAAATAAATGCATACGGGTACATGCAAAATTAATTGGAAAGAAAAGAAAACATTCTAGAACTCTTCGTATGTATATGGAACTATTCATATGTATATGGAACAAATCATTAATTCTTCTTTCTCAATCTTACATAATATATGAATATATATTTTCTATTTTATTACCTGTTCATCTGATATTTACTAGTATTCGTAATGAACTTCTTTAAAACATATCTTGTCAAT
The DNA here is from genome assembly GCF_010416935.1 of Polistes fuscatus. NCBI lineage: Eukaryota > Metazoa > Arthropoda > Insecta > Hymenoptera > Vespidae > Polistes > Polistes fuscatus. The sequence goes on along the minus strand of NW_025113107.1, from coordinate 12,062,183 downwards.
TTAATATAATTTTTTTTGATTATTCTAATGAAAGTATATGAAAGTCAGAATATGTATATATATATACAAATTATCGATAATATTCAATATTTTTGTAAAACGTCACAATATAATAGAGTATAATTATTGGTTAAAGATAAAATTTTCGCTTAATCTTCTTTGCGTTTTATGAAACATATACAAAAAAAATTTGATTATCTTGAAGATTCTTTTGAATAACTTTAAACTTCAACGTACCGTATTTATTTTAATTTCCTAGAATTTCAATTTATTTTTATATTTTGGAAATTTTATAATTATAATGATGATTTAATTTCAACACTTTTAATCTCATATCGATTTTAAATATATAATGCTAATTTTATCCTTAAATTCAACAAAATTCTTTAATATCGTTATAATTCAGCGTTGTTATTTAAAAACGACAAGAAAATTGTTAATGTTTCATTTTTACCAAATGATATCTTACGTTGTTGGGTTTTCTGATAGCATGTTTTCTCGTTGACTCTTATAATCACTTTAATTTGATACGTTAAAAAGACCTTATATTTCATTGTTTTTTCCTAATATATTATATTTAAACTTTCAAAACACAACGAAATAAATTACATATTATATAAATGCAAAGTAGAAGAGGGAATACTAATATATATTTTGGCAATTGGTTCTTCGATTAAAAATTTAAAAATATGAGCATGGCATTCATTTAATTGAACGTAAGAATGAATAAAGAAGAGTGAATATACAATGATCTAACAAAACCTTTGTTCCCAGTATTATTGTAAAATACTTTTTAAACCTACCGTAAGCCCGTAAATAATGTATTTCCTCTGATTTGAAAAAAAAGCGAAATTCAAAAATTTTGCTGGTTCTTGAAAGTATGCTTTTACAAATTCTGATTGGCTTTTTTTCTAATTGTTTCACTGATCAATGTCTTTTATTTCATCGCTTTACCATAAGGACTAGCTATGTGGTGAACATTTTTCAAAATTTCTGTAGAAACAATTTCACCATAAGTTATTAATCAAAATAATTTTAAATAAAATAACTTATTATACGAGGAAAAAGATTTTTTCAAAAAATATAAAAGCTCATTTAAAGAAATTAATGTTTAATATGAAAAATCTTTACGTTACCAGATATTACGCGCGTATATAGGACAAAAATTATTATAACTGTATATTTAAATAACACATTAAAAATATATTTAAAAAAATACAATAATAAAATAATTTATTTATAAATATCATACCAATCTTTATTGTATTGTATCATTTGAAGGATTTCACATATATATATATATATATATATTACATACAAATAAAACGTAATAGACACCTTCTTTAGCAATTTTAACAACCCCTTAGGATTGTCATTATTATGCTGTTTAGTTATTGCTTATAAATTCTACGAAAATTCTGGTATATTTCTATAACACATAAAAAATGCGGAAGCCTATACATATGTTATTCATATTCGTATAACATATTGGTGTGCTGTAACTATATTTACAAGACAGATTTGTTATCTCGCAATAATTTACTATATATTTAATCTACACCGATTATAATTGAATAATTTTTAACTAAATACTTAAAATACAATGTTATATATATTAATTATATTGTTAAAGCAAAGTAATCGATTTTAAATTATCATCATGGATTAATTTTGATTTTTCATCCAGAACGATCATTATTAATTAAGACGTATGAGAGAACGATACATTACAATAATATTTAACACAAGTGATATATTTCTATTTTATAAATAATTATTTATCGAATTGAAATTCCCTTGCGAGATAACACGATCACGGAAGACAATATAGTAATTCAGAAATGAGAAATCTTATGGATAATAACAGCAACCGTACAAATCATTTATTTGAGAAACCTTTTAATTGTGGGAGCATACTTTTCTTGCGATGTACGATGGATCAAAACAAAATCGCTTTTTTTTCTCTTTTTGTACTTTTACGCTGACGCTTTTCGTTTATTCTTCCAAGTAAAAATTATTATTTAACTAAGACCCTTATCAAAAATATCATCTACCGTATGAAAACTATGATCTACATAAATTCATCTTGTCCAAATGTATGACAGAGTTAATACACCTAGACTTAGAACAAACAAGATTCTAGTATCACCATAACTATTTTTATTTGATTTTTATTTCTATTTTTAATTGACGTATCATTGAGTTAGTGTTAATTGAAAATTATGTCATTGGGTTACCATGTTTTCATTTGTCGGTAAATTTAACATTAGAGCTCTTATACGTTGAACATACGGTTTCCAAAATAAATGATTAAAGTTGGAACAGCAATATTATAATAATAATAATCACGCGTATACATAAATAATGTAACAATGATAAAACCGCGAAAATTGATCTCATTTATACAAGATATATTTTTTTGTTTATTTTTTTTTCTCATTTTCGTTACGGTTTCTTTTATTTGGTAATTTTGTTTCGACGCCACCACCATACAATAATAATAGTCTTATTCGGTTTTATTTAATATCCTTGCATCTAGAATATCTTCAGCTTTAATATCTGGATCGTCCCAACCCCATATAGAATTTGTATGATTGTGCTCGTGTTGATCATCGGCATGTTTATATACGGTACCATCTCCTGTTCTAGATGCTCTCTTCTCAATCATTTCGTGTGAGACTGTCTTGAGATCATAAGCCCAACCGATTTTAGCAAAACCGTCTATAATTGCCGTTGTAAAGTTTACATTATAGTTTCCTAACTCAGCGGCTTTGTAGTCCCACGGAAATACGTGATGATAGTTGTGCCAACCTTCACCGAATGCAGCTATTCCAACCGAATAGCTGTCTGTTGGAGAAATTGAACTGCCAAAAAAGAAAATAATGATAAATATTATCTTATAACAATTAATCCATACGATAAAATTCTATTTTTACACGTCGAGTTCTACGCAAGTCATTAAAACATTGAAACAATTTTATTATAATATTTCATCACGTTTCTTTTATAATTATATAATAATATAATATTTCATATTATCACGTACGCATAGTTTAATTAATATTGTTAAAGAAAAAAAAACGTAACATACCTATCATACGGTTTTGTACCCCAAATATGTGCAGCAGAATTTACTAGCCAGGTAATGTTTAAAGATAAAGTGTATCTGAAAATCGTTAAGTACCATGCGTACATCGGACGCTCACCCCAGAAATGCACAGGTATCCAGGTTGGAATGATGAAACAGAATAGTGGCATAAGAATGATATAAAGTCTAAAAATCAAAATAAAGCAAACACACAAATTACATCGATTATTTAATATAAAGGAAAAAATATTCCAAAATATTCGAAGGAAATTGATATTTACCTGCGTTGCCATATGACTACTGCATCTTTTTCGAGATCGCTCATATCTATCGTAGCACCTTTTTTTATAACATCGGGATGTTTTTTCAGCATAAGCCAACCAATGTGAGAGAAGAAAAATCCTCTTTGAGAGTTATGAGGATCTGCATCTGTGTCAGTGAACTTGTGGTGGACCCTGTGATCCCTGACCCATTCGTAAATGTGATTCTGCAATATCAACAATTGCATTTACTTGTCCGCACTATTGCATTACTTTGGACCGCTCATGTATGTGTCATTTTTTTTATTGATTCGTGTCTCATAGATAATAATTTAATGTGACTGTTTTAAAAGTTACTTTTCAATCAAATGAAATAATTAATTTTTTTCTGATACTTAACACTTTACTTATTATTTGTAATTCATATTTATATTTAATATCATTATATAATATTTATTGTTATGTATAAGTTTTTTTATTACAAATAATGAGTTCTTTGATTCATCAGTATTAAATGAACAAGTTTTGTACGATTATTTATATTTATATCTGCATACTTAATATAAGTGAATAGACTTACTTGAAATGCCATAGTTTGGAAAATCATTAGGATTACTCTCATCGGCCATTTAGCTTTGTAAGCCTTATGTGCCCATAATCTATGAGCACCTGCAGTAACTCCGAAGCCTGCTAAAAAACCACAAGTTATCGCTGAAACAATAAAATATTATTTATAGTTCTTATATTTTCTCTCATCGTCTATAAATTAATTATTATTTTTTTTGTTACAATAAATGTACAATAGTATAAGTCTATTACATATGATATCGTAATGTAAATAATATTGATCGAACGTTCGTTTATAATGTCGAAATTGATTGTGAATAACTTACCGAATATCGTAGTATACAATTTCGCAGCAGTGAAAGCCAAATACAATCCATAAAGAAAGCTAATATGAAGATAGAGAAATGCTATGACGTTTCTCCAAACAATATTCCATCTATATTTTGGCTGAGATTTTAACAATTTTTTCTTGTCCAATTTCGGCGAGCTTGTTTTTTCTGTCGTCGAATTTTCATTTATTAGAGCAGTCTGGGATGCTTCCAAAAATAATGAAGCCGATGTTCCAAACAAATTTGGTGCCATGATTAAGTAGGATCTATAAACAAATCAGTTAAAATATATATATCTTGTTTTAATTTCTATAAAGTTTCGAGTTAAAAAGTTGTCTCTCCATAAAATAGCAGTTTAATCAATTTTTTTTTATTGTTTTTTAATTTTTTTTTTCATAATATCTGCTTTATTTATAATAGATTATTTGTTCAGTAACGATATTGTAATATTAATGAAACATACGATATATCTGAATAGGATGAAAAAAGGCCATTAGAAACTATGTCGATGCATCCTAATGAACTAATATGTAGATATGAATGAATTATAAGCTTTTTATTATATGCAATAAATGTCAATGAATATTAATTAATATTAATGAGCCTAATAAAGATATCTAACGTCGGTTTGAATGTCAGAAGGTGTTTAGCATACATATTTTATCGATGTGTGAAAGTTTAGTTTTCATTGTCAAGGAGGCCTAACATTAACTTATGACAGTACTTTTAATGTCTTCGTATTTACTTCTGTCCGTTTACAATTCATCCGTTACTATTCGGTTGACGCAAAGATTTCCCGTTAACTTTCGAATGGTTTATTTGAATTTCTCTTGCAAATTATCAAAGCTCCAAAATAAGAAAGTTATTACAATATAGAAACGTTTACTATTGAAAATAAAATAACGATTGGTTTATTATGATGAAATAATAATATAAATTAATTTTAGATAAGGATAATCTAATAATATATATATATTAGTTTAATTGGACGTTTCATATTCAATGATCTAATAATAAAATTAAATTGAAAATTTAAATTTAAAATTGAAAACTTGTTAAAGATTTTCGGTTGTTAAATATAATATAAAAATGAAATTTGCAATTATATATATATTACGATTTATTCTTATATGTAAATAATTTATACATATAAATATATATAATTCCTAGAAATGTTTAATTAAATTCAAATTTGACCGTTCTACGAAATCTATGATAATAATTGTCCCGACAATATTAATGATATATACTTTATTTCATAAAACTTTTATATAGCCTTTTTATACTTTTATTTGTTCGACTTATTATTAGAATATGTTTGATAAACAATTTTGTAGACAAGAAATTACTGAAAAAAATATACGTATAAAAAGAGGTATCAACAGATACGGTAAATAATCTTGAGATTGATGGCGTTGATATTTTTTTCTTTTAACGCGATATTAGGTTAAACTAACGTACTGGTAAGGTAGTAAAAGTAATTACCATGGAAATGCACGTGTACGCATAATGCGTATTTAAACACATATGAAAATATACAATGCAACGATACGCTACGTTATTTAAAGAAAACTTATGTAAAGTTTGAACAGGGATTTGTTTTTTTCTTAAATGATTGCATAGAAAAACAAAATAAAGAAGTAGGCAATAGAAAAAAAATTAAACACTTTTCCTGGTATATATAAAAAACGAGTCGTTATTTATTTCTTTTCAAACTTATGTAACTAACGCAATATACATATTTTTTAATACTCGACACAGATCTAACGTCTAGCATTCTTTTTATTAAAGTTTTTGTTCTTTTTTTTCTTTTTGTTTTTTTTTACCATCAAATTGTGTCATTTTCACATATTATTATTTTCCATGCTTATTAAAGCTGTAAAAGTTACATCCACTACCATGTTTCATCATCTTTAATGATAATCGCGTATAATCAAAAACTCGTAATCTTAACTACCAACATTACTACTAATTTCTATCTACCTATAGAAAAAAAAAAGAAAAAAGAAAGTATCTATAAAAAAAAAGAAATAACGATTATTTATGCCATACATTTATACACAATTAATATATTATACTGTTCAATAAATTTTACATTTATGTTAATTAGTCAAAATCGAGCTCAGTTATTTTCCTAATAAGTTTCATTATTTTCGATTTTATTACTTTTGATCTATAGATTCTATTTATTTTATCTATTTTATACTATTGCAATAATAAGTGTAAATCTTTATTCCTTCATTCTTCTTATATTCCTAAAGCTTAGTATTCCAAATTATTTAGAATTTTAATCGCCTAACGACAAATTCAAAATAGGGAAATAAACCCGCCAAAATAATCCCGAACTGTCATAGGTGTCCGGTTTAACCGCCAAATTTAAACCTGCCATACCGCAACGCCTTTAAACTTGTTCTGAATCTACTTCATTCTGTTACGAACACTCTGATGTGTTAACTGACGCCAGTCTCCATACTCCCCTATTAAATCCCTCCTCTCCCCCCCACCAGTCCGGAAAATCTGCCCAATAATGACATAGGGTACTTAACCGGGATGATTTCAGAATTTCCATAATCTTTGACCTAAGTTGCATGTTCAACTTTTCGTTCTTTCTTTTCCCCCTCTCGATGTTTCTCCGCCATCGAGGTCCTGATTTGGCCCTAGCCTGAAGGGCTTCTTTGATTTGCTTCCCAATTTCCAATTGCCTAGTTTGTCCCTTTTTCAAAGCCATTTGTACTTTTTTCTTTAAAAAGAAAAACTACCACGATATCATCCGGAACAATTGTTTGCTATTAATGATAATAAACAATTAATTGTTAATGAAACGACAACGACAAGATAAAATAAGTCTCTTCTTACTTTAAATAATTCCAAGAAGAATTATGTTTTTTTAGCACTACGCGGTCACTCATTAAATTCTTCCTGAAGTTTTCTACCATAAGAAATACATAACCTAAAACTAACTATCTTATCCTTTTTGTCAAAAGTGATTCATGCCAATTTGTAATACATTGTATAACATTATGTTATATAATGTTAATTTAATGTAATATTATAATATAATATATATATAATATAATATAATATTATAATATATATATAATAATGTTAATTTAATGTAATATTATAATATGTTATTATATAATGTTAACATCTTATCTACGGGGTCATAACGTTGATTTCCTACCGCTAAAACCGGGAATAAAATATATATGCTTATTTTTTAAAAATGTCTTTGATAAATGAGAGAGAGAGAGAGAGAGAGAGGGAGAAACTATCAAAAATAACAAATTTTATTCAAATTTTACAAAAAAAAATTGAATGTAAAATAAAACATACATTTATGTATATACATATTTAACAATATAACCGAAGAAATGAAAATTTATTTCGTATAAAATTATAGAATTCTGCAACTAAAAGGTAATGACGATTATTTTACAAATTCATATGACACTTAAGATGGCGTCATCCGTATGCAGATAATAGCTTTTAATTTGACTTCACATTACTACGTATTCCGTAGTTAAGGTGTTAATATATAATAAGGTCGTAACATAACAAAGGTCTCGAACCTTTTGAATTATTCAAGAAAAGTTTTGTTCATTTCAATGTTTTTAATGAAAATCTTTCAATTCGAATAGAGTACATTTCTTAAACTGTTAAAGGTTAAACTTGGCGGAAGCTTGAGAGAGTATTGTGAATTTTGTTTATTCGAATGTTTTTAATGAAAATCTTTTAATTCAAATAGGGTACATTTTTTAAACTGTTAAAAGTTAACAAGAATACAATACGCCTTATAAAAGCCTCGAAGTGAGAAATGCGATAAGAGAACGAGGAAATTGTAACTGCGACGCCAGCGGACATATTCGTTACCCGTGCTTGGTTGACGGGGCGTTCAACGTGTTAAACTTGACGGAAGCTTGTGTGAGTGTGAAGTAGTTTAACTCATTGTCAGATTAGTTAATAACTGTCAGATGATGATAACTCTCTCTTTCTCTCTCTTTGTTTAACTGTTTGTGGTAAGGGGTGGTACTAGTAATTGTTAATCAAACGTTTTAACTGTTTTTGCGGTTAAAAAGTAGTGAACAATCCCAATTGGAAATAATCAAGAAACGATGATTTACACAAATAATCATTCAAAAATAAATATATCAAAATAATTCGAAATTAAAGAATATTTGTTTTACTTCCTGTACGATACTGGATGCAATAAATAAAGATATAAAAATGAATTAAGAAAATATATGACACGATCGTTGGATTAGGAATTAGAAATTAAAAAAAAAAAAGAAAAAACAAATAACTAACTTAGACGATCTATTTGAACGATACATTTTTACGACTAACGTGTAACACAAATATTTGATTTTTCTACGTGACCTTTTCGTGAGCGGTTATCCTCCAAAAAGTCAATATTCCTTTTAGGAAGAAATAGAAAATCAAAGTTTATTGATCTTTTTTTATCATTACGAAAAAATTGTATTATGAATATTAATTAATTTAAATTATATATTCGTTAAAATTTTAATATACTATTGTTCTTTTACTTTTCCTTTTATATATTGAATGGCTTCTATATGGAACACCTTTCCACATTTATTCAATTCTATCGAATCATTGAACGTAATCAATACTGATTTTAGTTACTTATAATTAGCATGTTTTATACCGACTGAAACAAAGATTCGTGTTTAAATAGTACATGAATTTTTATTTTACAGTTTATTTAACAATTTGATATGACAATATTGATTTTAGCATAATTTCGAGACGAGATATTAACGAACAAAACCAATTAAAAGAAAAAAGAAAAAGAAAAATAGGAGTGGTAATAACGTGGAAGAGAAATAATTACAGAATAATAATTTGGACGGATAAAACTGTAGAAATATATATATATGTTACGAGTAAAAATGAAAGGAAATAGATGGGGAAAAAAGAAGAAAAAATGAAAGCTGTTTGTTTAGGAAAATGAAAATAGATTATGGTGATCTTGTTAATCATGTGTTAGTGGATAATAAAAGTGTTTAGATCTTTGTACACAGATGATGTACAAAGATGAAACGGTATATCGATGGAGGAGAATAAAGAGAAAAATAGAATAAAAGAAAGCGATCTGAAAGAATAAACAGAAAGAGAGAAAGAAAGATGTCTTAGGTTGGTGGTAAAAAGAATCGAACGGGAAAGGAACAAGGAAGTAAAAGAAGTTAAGTTTCAAAAGATTCAAACAGGTTCTTCAGAAATGAGGCCAATGGCGCTAGTGAGGTCATTGCCAATCACTAACCGGTTACTTTATGCTATCGTACATCGAAACTCAATACTATCACTAATATACCAACACTTTCAAACTAACATCTCATGTCAATTTATTTTTTTTTTGTATCACATCATGTTTCGTCAAATAATTTGACACAGTTTAGACTGTATATAAATATGAAAAAAACAATAAATAAATTTATTAATCATAAATTCAGAAAAAAATTAATTCGAATTACTTGTAACGTATACATACAATAATTACATTTTTGTTTAGCGATTAACTATATTAATCTTTTGTTATATTGATAAATAATTCTCATCTTATTCGATATATTTGGTCGAAGATTTTTTTTCTAAGGAGGTCGTACGTTAAGGAAGTATCGATACAAGTGGAATTTTTCTTCGGAAAGTGGAAACACGTGGTAAGATAGGATTCGAGAAACGTGAGTAAAGATGAAAGTAACCTAATTGACGATCTCTTACTTACTTAGTGAGAAACTTTACGTAGCAGTTGGCACGTAATCGGAGAAAAAAGAAAGAATCGGAGTAAGTACGTGTCATCGGAGTTGGTCGAATAATTTTTGTGATATTTGATCAACAGTAATCTTATATATTTTCTTATTATACCGGAGTTAATGAATCACGTTACGTTGATGTGCATTTAAGATACTCGAGTTTGTGGATTCGTAATAATTTTTCATGCTTCGCAAACTTGTCGTCCTTTCGCTATCGTTGCACAATTCCCCATGGTGCAAGTGCAATTATTCGAAATTGGTAACACACATACACACACATATTTCTATATAGTCACATACATATATATATTTAAATATACGTAGAACAAAACTCATCTAGGAAAGAATTTCTTCTTTTAACGAATTCAATTAAACATCGAATAGATAATGTTACGAAATGCAAAAATGATGGTTGTTTTGAAAAAATCGCATAAGTCATTTTTTTTCATTTCTGTAAGATGAATTATAAGATAAACCGCAAGAGATATATTCTTGAAAAATTAATTTCTTTTTTCTTTTTCTTTTTTTTGATTATGAAAGATTATTTACTGTATTATTAACGAATTTCTTTCGTTCGTATTTGTCACGAATAGTTCTTATTTTTTTTTCTTTTTTTTTTGCCCTGATAAAACTCATTATATTCGAAGGACGAGTGTTAAGTGACAATTTAGTCGCGTTTAAATATAACACTATCGCTCGTGGGTAATTTTAGTATGCAGGAGAGTTCCATAATTCTTTGGAGTGTTTAATTTCATTCTAGTAAACAGAATCGCACAAGTAAGAAAGTATGTCGAACGGAAGAATTATCAGGCATATGGAAGCACCGAACGAGAAAATCGTTGGAAAATATTCTTGAAAGATTGCGTTCTTCATGATCTTATTCTTAAATTCGTTAATTTGATATTTTTATATATATATAACAGAACTATTGTCTTATAAGATTTTTATATGCACCAAAATTTCAAGCAACAAGGATAATTATTTCATTTGTTTAAAGTTCCAATCTTTGTATATGCATTAAAAAATAAATCAATCATTTTACTTTTTTTTATTATATATATATAAATATTTTATAAATAAAATAAAAATAGAAATATAATAAAAAAAAAAACAAAGTTGAAATAATATTTTAAATCCAACTAAAAAAAGAAAGGAAAAAAACAAATTAATAATAAAATAATTCAAAAAAAAAAAAAAAAACCAATTAATAATAAAATAATTCAAAAAAAAAAAGAAAAAACCAATCAATCAATCAATCATTCTAACAATTTTTTTTTAAATCATTAAAAACTTTCGAAACGAACTTTAACATTTTACGTCCCTAAGATATTTTAATTATTTTTTTTATTAATTTTTGCACCGTGTTGCTCAATATTATTATATATATTATTATATATATATATAACTTTTTATAATTTCTTTCTACGCGATAATATTCAACGTTTTTCTTATAACATGTTGATTTATTAAATCGAAAATAAGTTTGTTGGATTGTTCGATCGAACAAAATTGTCTAATTGTAAGGATATCGTAATGTTAGAATGTGTTATAATGTATGCGTTTTAAAAATAAATAAATAAATTTATGAACAAGGCACTTGTTGGTAATTATCACTTGTTCATAATAAAAAGGAAGAAAAAATAATGTAGACCACGACGAATAACAACAAAGAAGAAAAGAAAACTTGAAAAAAAATAATAATAAAATGATGAAGGAAAGAAAAAAGCAAAAAGTAAAAACTTACGAAGAAATATCGATGATCCAAATTCGAAATTTGTGTTTCTTTTTTTTTGTTTCTTTTTTATTTTTATACTGGATTGTAAATGGTATAGAAAAAATTGACTCACAAAAGAAAAAGTAATCTTACGATTGGTTTTTTTTTCTTTTGTCTTTTTTTTAAACGAAAACGTACATAACAAACAAACGAACGAACGAACGAACGAACGAACGAACTGAACGAATAGAAAAATGAAAATATTAAAACAAACGAAACAAAAAAATAGAAAAATAAATAAAACTAAAAAATAAGAAACTATATTTAAAAACAATTAATTTAAACTGAAGTTCATTAGAAAAAGACACAACACACGCACACAATTGCTGCTACTGGCCAGGTAAAAATTACGTGTGATGATTCCTGATGGTAGAGCAGCAACAAGAGATCTTCCTCGACTGCGATCTGACCACAAAATACCGGAGTTATAAGAAAGTACGTTCTACTTATCAGCATTGGGCGCTAGATGAGCAGAACCACTACTACTACTACGAACTATGAAGTTTATGAAGGGGAAGAGTAAAAGGCTCTGTGTGTTCGCCATTATTATTATCTAAAATTGTCCGTGTGAGACTTCGGTAACGGATATGAAGAAAGCTTTTGTAAATTAAAAAGAAAAAAAAGAAAGAAAAGAAGGGTGATGAAACAAATGCAATTAAACAATGCACTGAACTACTATAAATAACTGTGGTTATGATGAAAAACTTATCTTCATTGGTTCTCTTGTCGTTTATTTATAGTATCAAATAACTAGGATGTTCTAAGCAATATTTAAAACGTTTTGAAATTTCAGAATAGAATATATTTGATTTCGAAGTAAAAGGAAGATGATTATGAACGAACGATTAGAATGGTACGAGCAATTCAACACGTACAACCGTTTCCTATTAATTTATGACCTATCTCGAAGCTCTGTTTAATTATAATTATTATTTAATTGCATTATTCATATGTATAATTATAATTATTCATACTCCTTGTTAACGTATATTATATTTCCTTTTTTTTTGAGCAATAAAAAAAACCTGTTCGAAACGTACACGTATATAGTAATGTCGATATATGTTTTTTTCTTTTTTTTTTTTTTTTTTTTCAAATTTCTCATACGTACAATTATAAATACGTAAAGACGCACCCGTTTTATTTACGTCAGTTTTATTATTGATGTTTTAGTAACAAGAAGAAAAACAAACAAAAAACAAAAAGGCTAATAAAAAACAAAAAAGAGTAAACAGTATTCTTATGGTTCTGTTCGTATCATTCTAACTTCAACTTTGTTATAGTTCTCTTTAATAATAATGTTAATACTTTCGTTTTTTACACACGTACACACAGTATACTCGAGGCAACGTATTTTTTTCTAACTTGCATGAAAAAAATGCTAGTCACTGTGTTTACGATTAAAACTGTTGATAATAATTTGACTAAAAAATTGTAAAATGATGAATCATTAAAATATTACCCACGGCGACATAGGAAGTAAAAAAATTTATCTCTAACGTTCGCAATAAATATCGAGCTAATAATGTTGAATATATTATGAATGTGAAATATAAAAATACAATTAAATATTACCATTATAGATAATATAGTTTAAAATGTTTGCAAAAATAAAAATACATCATCAATGTATATTATTATCATTTGAGAAACTTTGCGGTTGATGGCAGAAAAAAAAGAAAGAAAAAAAAATAACGAAATAACGTTAAAACGAAAAAATTTGCTATTGGAAAATAATTATAAGAAGAAATGATAATATTCTTCAATGTTTAGAATGATAATAAATAATTTGTCACTTGAAATAAATACACTTTATGAGAACGCACCAGATTACGACCTAATAAATAGTAGAATACTAAAATAACTGCCACCTAAAGCAATTAGGATGCTCACAATATTATTTAACGCAATATTACGTTTCCATCACTTCCCAAATACTTGGAAACTCGCGGAAATTATAATGCTCCCTAAACCTAATAAAGATCTGCATGATGTAAATTCTTATAGACCGATATCGCTCTTACCATTACTATCTAAACTGCTGGAAAAATAATATACAAAAGAATGAAACGAATAATTTTTGACAAAAACCTGATTTTTGACCATCAATTTGGATTTCGAAACAAACACTCTACCGTTGAACAAGTACACAGACTAACTAATACGATAATCTAAGCTTTAGAAAATAAAGAGTACTGTTCCGCCGTCTTCATAGATGTAGAAAAAGCTTTCGATAAAGTGTGACATCATGAATTATTACAAACAATCAATAAACACTTTCCACACTCGTATTAAAAACTCCTAAAATCTTACCTTAAATAAACGCAAATTGCACAGTCTTAACATTTGCAGACGACACAACAAGCTTACCATAAGCAAGGACCCGCAACAAGTAATTCAATCGTTACAAAAACAAATCAACTCTCTTGAAGAATGGTTATTTAATAGGAAGATCAAGGTAAACACTACCAAGTGTAAACATATCAAGTTTACACTAAAGAAAAACCAAATACCGAAACTACAACTATATAATACAGAAATTCCGCAAGTAACGACGGTCAAGTATTTGGGACTACATCTAGATTCTAAACTAACATGGAAAAGCATATAAATGCCAGAATTGAACAAAATCGTCTAAAAAGGAGACAAATGGCTTGGCTAACTGGTAAAAAATCTAAACTTAGCATAGAGAACAAACTAATAATCTACAAAACAATAATAAAATCAATCTGGACCTATACGGATTACCGCTATGGGGTACAGCAGCGAAAAGTCACATTGCCAAGCTCGAGCTCAACAATCCATAACCCTACGCACAATCGTGAATGCTCCATGGTACGTCCGTAACGAAGAAATAAGGAAGGACTTAAATATTCCAACGATAGAAGAAGATATAACCAAAACAATCTGCAAACATAAAAGAAGAATTGATACACACATAAACCCGCTAGCTAACGATAACTACAACCAATATATCCCTAGAAGGCTCAGAAGAATCCATCCAGGAGACCTAGTAACAAATGAAACCTTACCGAAATCCACGTGCTATGTTTTTTCACTTATATAATAACTTACCAAATGTCTACTGACAAATTGTAAATATGTATGGAGTTAATGAAAAAAAAAAAAACTTTATGGGTGCATTGTTTCTATCTACCTTGTATTAAGCCTTGCGAAATTTAATAGAATTCACGATCATAAATAAATAATATTATATATGTCTGACAAATCCTTATTGCTCCGAAGTATCACCGAAAAATAAAAAATGATAAAACTATAATGAATAATTACAATAACCGAAAAATACGAATATTTGAACTCGAAAAAACCGAGTATCAGATTGGCAAATAAGAACTAATGTTTGACATTTTTTTTTTAAGTAGATAATACTAGTGTTTGTTATATTAAATATTTCGAGATTATGTACTGCTTAAACTAACACTTTACAGCAGACTGAACGTCATGTATTTTATTATAAATCGGAGTTTATAATTTATCGCGGATAAAGCATATTTATTTGATGATTTGTCGCCTCATGTCTCAACAATTTTTACATATTTATTCAAATTTTATAGAATGAATATAATTACTTTTGAACGTTCGAATGGAAGTCACTAAATGTACGATAATGTTAATAGAACAATCTTATTTACAATTAATCATAGTTTCAAATGAGGTTAGAAAAATCGTTCATTATGAATTTGAGGTTATATTTTTGAAAAACAAAATGATCGGCTCAATATGGCGGACACATTTTAATTAAAAACCGATTTAAATCTTTTCAATAGTCTGTATTTGAGGGGGGAGGTAACGATATGGATAGAATAATTCGATCTTTTTTATGTTAATATACTAGCAACTCCACTATCATCGTACATTGTCCTTATTCTCATATAAAACGCATTGCGAAAATAAGTTTCAGAGTTTGTGCAATAAATTGAAATGAATGCACAACGAAGACTGTATAACTTCATTAATAATATAAATTCAATTAAGTTTCGTATTCGTAGATAGGAAATAATTCTTAGGCAAGTTTCCGTTAAATGAGGAAAAAATTATTGTAAAAGAAATTTTAAATACTCTAAAAAAGAATTTGTAATTGCCGTCAATGAGAACTAACGCAAAAATGAATATCGTTAACAAAATACAATGACCTACAAATACACAACACACACACACACACACACACACACACATACTTCTATAGTTTATTAAAACACATTGCTTTCATTTCTGCTTTCCTTTTTTTTCTTTTCTTACACTTACGATCACAAAGAAGTAAGTACATATAAATCTCGTCCGTTAGATGAACGTTAAATTTTACGACATCATTGCTTGCAGATATAAACCGTTCGGATAACATACTTTTTGACACAGAAAACAAAGGGGTCGATGACATGAGAACGAATCACAGGACGAGCTTGACGATTTAATGAAACGAAAAAACAGTAGCGAACAAGAAACCATCTCTTTCCTCGTCGTTTTAGCACTGGCGAAGAATTTGCCATTAATGTTTTACATTAAATCGACATACCTGAAAATATTATTACTCGAAGCATAAGTATGTTATTCATAAAATTAACGTACTTGAGTATGAATCATTGAACGCTCATTGGCTTCTGACCGATTAATAATATCATTTGAGTATAAATAAATGAATTCAATGAAAATTACACAAATTCACATATATTATTATTTATTTATTAAAAGGGGAGGTAATATATTATATAGAAATAAATTTTACATGATATAATATATGTATATGCGTAAGTGTATGACATTTACTCTCTGTCTTACTTTCTATTTTTAAACTTACAATTAGTTAGGTGTGAATATTTTAAAGAAAAATAGAATAAAGAAAGGGTAAGAACGTGTCACCGATAAAAAAAAAAATTAAAATAAAAAGGATACTTCGAGGTTTCCTTTCCTTTTCCTCTCATTTGTCACTTTTAGTTATCATACGTATCTTTGTTATCAAACATTTGCCATGCATAAACTTCCATTGCATAAAATAATATTGAACTTTCGTGAGCACAAGGCACAGAGAGACAACGCAATTTCTTCAAGGTTTTCGTCTTTTCTTCCCATTAATAATTTTGTACTCCTTCATTTTTTTTTTCTCATATAGAAAATCTAATTTTAATCCAAACGGAGGTTATTTTTGTACCGAGACATTACGATCTAACGTGGAAAATTAAATATTAGACACCTTTGTGCTTCTTTTCTATTTTTCATTTTGGTAATATTTTTCACCAACTTGAACAAAATGTAAATAGTTCATATAAAGCAATTGTCATTTTTAAAAAAAATTTAACGCGTAATTATTGAGATAAACTCAATAACTAAATTGTATAAACGATTTTAAGAAATTGATCTATTATCAGTATATCGTGTTATTTATTATTATCATTTCCGTTATGAGTAAACAAATTGTTCTATACTTATCGTTTATTTTTTTGTTTTCTTAAGGCTCATTATTTCTTTATAAACATTTGTTTGAAATTATAAAATATAAAAGTACAAAATATATATGACAAGTTGACATAGATAATAGTTATAAAAATAATCATTAAAAAAACTCACGTTAATGAGATTCGACTTTGTTCATTAAATTTCAAATTTATCGTCTTTTAATCATCCATGAAATAATATTCTGGTTTTATAATATTCCAATAGTTTTACGGGCTTGTATCCTTTTTCTCTCTTTATCTATTTTTTTTTTCTATCTCATTTAACATAATAATAACTAATTACAATATGAAAACTAATTCGTCTCCGTGAAAATAACTGTGAAATATTTAAAAATATTTAAATGACATCGTGAAAGATAGAAGTTGAATCATTTTTTTGAAGAAGGAAAGTATTTTCGTAAATTGTATAAAAAAAGATATTTGAAATGTTTTTGCGTTCATAAAAGCAAACCCAAAATCAAAGGACAAATGAATTGAAATTATGGAAATTTAAAAATGTATAGAGAATCTTAAAGAAAAAGAAAAAAAGATTATAAAGTATTCAAAAAATAAATGAAGAGGATGGAAAAAAATTAAGTCTTATTTTACATATTGTAAAGATATTTTCTGTTATATTCGTGTTCGGAAAATTTATTTGGTAATGAATTGTGCTATTAATGTAAAAATAAATTGCGAACGTGAGAGAATGGGATAACAAAATTATCAATTATTAAAATTAACTCACGAAATTAAGATAAGTCATTTAAGAATAAAAATATTTATATAATTTGAAATACATTTAAAACGATTATTACATTTCGTTAAAAATGTGTATAATTAATTTAAACTATTCTATGGCGTCGATTTATTCAAATTTTATATGTACAGCATGTTAATAGAATAAATAACAAGGATGTTCGAATTCCAGGAGACCGAATATTTAAGTAAACGATCTAACCACATTAAAATACTAGTTCCAGTTAGTTACTAAGTCAAACACCAAAAGATACGATTGGTAAATGTATTGGTAACCCGTTAAGAAAAAAAACCCCATGTTTTGTTGGGCTCATTAGAAGGTAGTAAAAGACTTGACCTCTTTTGAAAGCATGGGATTGGATTTTCATACAAAAAGAAAAAAAGTATTAGAAAATTGTAACAAGGAGAATAATAAAAAATAAAAATTTAATAATAAAATTATCTCGATTTTGTTATATCTATTCTATAGATATTCTATAGATATCGATCTATATAATCAATAATTTAGAGATTATATATTATTATTATTATTATTATTATTATTATTATTTTATAATAAAATATTATGGATAATGATGTGGACAAATAATAAAATATATTATCAAACATTCACATATGGAATTATAAAAGTGAGAAGAGAGAAGGAGTCAATATTTTGAATGAAAATATTTTAATAAAATTGTAAAGATTATATCTCTGAGATTTTTGTAATTATAAAAGTTTGAATAATAAATTTTTGAGATATGAATTTAAGAATGGATAGAGGTAGTGCGAGAAAAAATAATAATGGGTTATAAAAATTATAATAAAAATATATAGTATATACAGGGTGTTCAAAAAGAACCATTCAATATTTATATGGTATATAGGATACATTGTACTGATTGTGAGTAAAAGAGCTTTAGTAAACATAGGTTCTTTAAAGTCAACTTTTGAGCTATAAACATTTTTGTTATTATTAAAATTGAATTGTCCATGTTAATAGAAGATTACGTAATTCTTCTAAGTCATTTATCGGCGAGGAATACACTAGGCTTTTTAAATATCCTCATAAAAAAAATTCAAAAGGTTTAAATACATAAAATACATATCTGCCATTTCTTCATTCGAATAATGACTGACATTTTAACGATACTTTGTAACTGTATAATATCTACAATCACCGATCCACAATTGACTGATTCTTAATGAATTCTATTTACGAACACATGAATATAAATATTCAGAATGCGGTTTAAAAATATTCAAGTTAACATCGCAAGTAAGAAAATCATGATACTAACATACAGAAATGTTTATATCGATTTATTATTTAAAAAATTTATTAATATTATTTCGATTTATGTTTAAGGTAAAGCTTTTTTACTCAGTACAGTGTATCCTATATACCATATAAATATTGAATGGTTTTTTCGGGAGCACCCTATATATATATAGTAAAAAAACCGTTTGAAGTTCACGAAAGGAGGCTGGAGGGCTTCGATTTTCTCAGTGGAATAAGGTTATTAAACGGTACCTACCGGAATTTCAGACGTTTTTTTCTACTTAATCCTTCTTTCGATCTGTCACCATAAAAATACTGACAAATTTAACTGATTTACTTTTCAACACACTCACACGCACGTATATATACGATTGTAAACATTTCTGATCAATATTTTGTAAAATAAATGATCATTAGATCTTTTACAATTTTTACACATACACGCACATACGCACGCATATTTGAACAATTTGCATATAATCTGGTTTAATAAATATTGAGCACACAAATGAAATAATTAATTCATGTAATTCGAGTTTCTCAAAATGTATTTAATTGACGTTTAATTCGAGTTTCTCAAAATGTATTTAATTGACGTTTAATTCGAGTATTCATCAAATTAATATTAAGAAAACAAGGTAAATTAAATATGTATAGGAAAATATGTATGACTAGTCTGTAAAAGAATGTATAAATATTTTATTCGTTATAAATAATAATGTGTGAATTAGAGTTTATAATAAAGTCAAGTTATGCGTTACATTCGCATCAAAGGTTTTCAAAATAAATAAAGGACATGTATTAATTGATATTTTATTCTAAATATTAATGATTTATTTGAAAATTATCGGCTTATAATGTTGATTAATATTAACCCAATAAATAAGAATCTTTTCGTTTTTTTTCTTTTCTTTTTATGAGAATCATGTCCTACATTTATACAAATCTTATTTCCATGATAATTAATGTTACACCGTTATTCATAATTATTTTCATTAGAGTTACAGGGGACATACGATCGATCAATTATCGCATGGAAATCTTAATCCAATGAATTGAAACTATGTAGTTTATTTTTATTATTATTTTCATAAGTAAATCGTATGGATGAAAATATCTGTCAATTTAATACCGATCAGAAAAATCTCATATAATTTACTTTCTAAGCATTGGTAATAGTAAACCGTTGTAAAATGTATTACAGTTACTATCTCGGATCATAACTGAAAATATTTAAGATTATTTCCTACCTCGCAATATAATTTAAATTAATTTAGACGATATTATATTGTTTTTATATCTCTCCAATGGTGTGCTTTCTCTTTTAATTTATGAAGTTAACTACGTGTGTTAGTAATATGTGCAAAAAATGATCGTATATATATTTCTACATAAATATTTCAATGAGATAGTTCTAATAAAAATTATCTAAGAATTAAAACGATTTAATTATTTTTAAATCTATTTATCTATCTTAAACGCGCGATTTCATATCAATGATCTATAAATATTATAATAAATAATAAGATTTAATAATTTACATTAAGTCTATAAAATAACTAGACAATAATTCGTATAAATTTTTTTCAATAAAGTGTATTACACGTTGATTAACTTTATTATAAATAAAATTGGATAATGAAACATTTTCATTATGACCATAAATCGTTAATTGAACGTAATATCGCTCGATTAAAATCGTTACTTATAATGCAAGCTATTAAATTACGAAGAAAAAATAAACACGATCAGAGTAAGTTCACGAATGAAATCAAAGAAAAAAAGAAAGAAAAAAAATATATACATATATATAACAAGATAATAAATAATGATCTTTTTTAAATCCCACAGGGTATGAATGTCCAAAATGTAACTAATGAATGTTTTTTTTTTTTTCATTTAAATAATCTTAAAGACGTAAATCAGAGATTAATAATAAAGTTTGAATAAATGAAATGAAATATTGATAAACGATAAAAAACATCACGTTTCTCACGAAATTGTATTTTATGTGAATATAACTTATGTATTACGTGATTTCACAAGAAATTCGTTAATTATGCGATTATTCATTTTCATTATTTCAAGTCCATCAAAAAAGAAAAAAAAATAACGAAGTAACACATTGTAACGTGTTTCAATCTGATAACTACTTTTACGTTAATAAATATTAATTCTGTTGATATATAGCTTGCTGAAACCATCTTAACACTTATAAGCGATAAAAAAAATAAATCACCCCGTATACAAAGATTATGATGACATTGTAATCTCTTCAGCGTTTTCGCCTATGCAAAAGAAATAGTCACCACAAGATATACCCCCTCCTTCTATGACATGCAAATTGGTGTAGCAAACATTTGTTTCATATTAATAATAACTAACGGGGAGATGTTCAAAGTATACAGAGTTATTGCCCCACCCTGTATACGCATACACATGCTTAAATATAAAATGTCAAGGTTACGTGACGTTTTAAGTGAGTATAAATTTTTATTTGTACTTTAATACCGCATAATGAGTATATTATTATAATGACGATTACCCTTGCAGAAGATTCACATGCGACACACGCACCAAAATGTCGACGAAATATTTTTCGTCGATGTGAACGAACACTCCCGATAATTTCCCGAAGAATCATGAATGAAATGGTTCTTCATTTCTTTTACGATTTCTTTCTGTTAGAATCCTCTGAACAAATCTTCCTAGCAACGTTCAACAAACTAACACTCCGATGAAAATGTAATCGTTATATTTCGAGTAATAAAAGGAATTTTTGTCAGGTTTGTTAGAGAGGGTTGTGGTTTCCTTCCCCTGGTTTATTTTCTATCTCCTTCTTTCTACCTATTGTTCAATCCGATTGATCCGCAATGCCGTTACCGCCGTACACGGTGTTCTTGTGAATTAAATTTTACGCTTATGCGACTGTTGCAGGATTAAATGAAATCAATAATGCAAGAGCTTAAGGTTTATAACACGTTGTACGATGCTGTTGCATTGTTAAAAATCAATGAAAACAATAAAAAAACCAAAATGAATATGATTTAAATGTCTGCTACAGTATTTGTTACCAAGCGAGTTGCACTGTCGGTAAGTTATCGACAACGAATAACTCCTTATAAACAATAGCATTAAAAGAGCGCAAAAAAGTTGGCATAGAACCTCAAGAACTGAAAAAAAATGAATAAGTGCATTTAATTGCTAGCTATCTGCCAATTTGAAATCCATAATTGCTAACTTTTTTAATTAATTATGTAATAATAAATTATTTAATAATTAAGAAAGGCTATACGTGTTTATTTAACCTTATAACATTTTTGATACCATTATAAAAAGCAATCTATTATTAGTTTAGGAGAGTACAGCCTTTCTTAATTATTTTTTAAGACACAATTAAAAACTATATTTTTGAAGTCATATAAATATGTTTATTAAAATAAAAGGAACACTTCTTTTAACCCATATAATGGGTATGTTCTGATATAAAAACGAAATAGAACACAGGCGCCCTTTTATTTTTATATCCCATTTGTATACATGGAGTTTGTGTTCCTTGTATAGTCTCCATGGTTGTTACTTTGGAAATCAACTTTAAATATATCCTCTGCAGGTATACCAACTTTACTTTTATTTTTTTCAAAGTGCGCTTGCACCTTGAATTTGTGGTTGCTCATGCGTATAACATATCTCCTCCTCATGACGTTTTAACATTTGTAATTATTAATAACTAATTAAATAATTAATTAATAAAGTTAGAAGTTATGGATTTTAAATAAAAATTTTGTTAGCAATTTAGCGCACTTATTAATTTTTTTCTGCTGTGGCCAACTACGTTGCTTTACTAAGAAATGAAAAAAAATTTTCACATTTTGAATTATCAATAACTAATTAAATAATTAATTAAAAGAGGTAGCAATTATGGATTTCGAATTAGCATATAGGTAGCTATTAAATGAACTTATTCATTTTTTTCAGTTCTTGCAGTTCTATGCTAACTTTTTTGCACTCATTAAAAGCAGAATAAAAATTAGCATAAAAAGCTGTCGTAGCTATTCAGATAGCTAGCAATCAAATTCATTTATTTATTTTTTTCAGCTGTTGAGGTTATATGCCAACTTTTTAATGCTATAATTAACAATTTTTTTCTTTTTAATTAATATCTATGGATATTTAATGAAAGCAAAAAAAAATCTAATTTAATTAATTTTTTTTATTATATTTAATTAATTGTATTAAAAGGACTAACAATTACACAATATTTTCTTACCGATAGTATTTTAACCATCAATTCTGTAACAATTTAAGTTCTAATCGTCATGAAATTGTTTGTAAATGATAATTGGGAAATAAATAAATATATCAATGAAATAAATTAATAACTCTACACAATATGATCCGTCAATTATCCAGTTTTTTTATTGTATATTACATAAAGTAACCTAAATCATGTCTAATCCTAGGGTTAATAGAATATTTAAATAATAAGCATTACTCAAGAAATATCGAACAATTATTTGTTTGCCTTTATCGAGAGATAATCGATAATCATTTTAATTAATGTATGCCAAATAAAGAATTCTGTACGATTGTTAAGAGCCAACTCAGCATGTTTCCTTTGTATTTTTTGTACAATGGGTATAGACAGGAACATCAACGAGAAAATAATCTATAAATAAAAAAGTAAAGCAATTTACGTTATTTCTTACAATAAAATTTTGTGCTTCAGTCAGAGAGACGATGATAAGTCGAATGTGTGAGAAAATAAACAGTAATTTAGAAAATTTAAAGAAATACAAAGTTTATAATAATAAGTGTTATATATTACATCAGTATTTTGAAAGATTTTGGATTAGTGATTTAACTAAACTGCTTAACATTTATAATAATAAAATATTTTAAGTTTGGTGGTATGTATTTATAATAAAATAACATTATAAATTATATATATATCAGCATGTAATCATGCTACAACCTTAACGCAATCCTAAAGTATCCCTGATTATTCTTATTATTAAAACTGACCATTTATTTAAATCACTGATTAATAATTATAATATTTATAATAATAGGAATGAATAAGATATTCATCGTATTTTTAAAAACAATAAAGATATTTAAAATACCAACATTAATTGATTAGGCTTGTGTATGTAATATATATACCGACCATTTATTTAATAAAATTCTGATGAAAAATATTGTAAAATACTGATCAAATAAATTATAAGCAAATAATACGACGTTTGCTTGAACTCGGTAAGTCGTTAGGTAAATTGATCAATTTTCATTTTTCCACTTTTGTCTTTGAAATCCCATCGGATTATCATTAATGGCCATTATGAGACCAACATTCAATCAATTAATTTGCACGAACAAAAAATAAGATAAAAATGTTCTTGCGATTTCTATCTGGGTCAATTTATTTTTATTGGATAGTTTCGACGGGGGTGCAAAAGAAATAAATCGAATCGACTTTTACAAGAAGATCACCTCCAGTTTCTGACCAATCGCCTTCTGATATAGTTCACGTTAGCGTCATCGTTGGAAAACAAAAAGAAGAATTGTTTTGTTGTGTTAGTTAAACAATATCCTTGTTCGTATTCCATCAAAATAATATAATAACACGAGTGTGCCATCAAACAGAACATCTTCATTTTGGTGGTTTTTTTTTAAATTGATAACATCATTGTCGTACATATTTACGTAAATAAATATATTCGTTTCTATACGATCGATTGACGGAGGTAAGTCAAGTGAAAATACAATTCGTTAATTTACAAAGAAAAACAAAAGAAAAATAATGATCATATACACGTTTATTAATACGATTAATACGAATCTCTGAATAAGTTTAAAGTGAGATAAATATTGCAAAAGTTTGTCTTAAAAATTATCGATAAACTACGACCTATCTGCGAAAAAGTGTAATTTATCCATCGGTTTAATCTCCAATTTTAGAACAACACACGCTAAGCGAAATTATTAATTTTGATGGGCAGCTGAGAACGAAAGTAAATGATTGGTTGTATCTAACCCATGTATATACACGTGTACAACGTTAAACGAAACAGATTTCGCTAAGAGAGTTCGATTTTTCTTCTGGTTAACGTGTGGTCGTCGTTTTGTTAAAGAAGAGTTTTCGAAGAAATAAAATCAATAAAAATAAAAACAAAAAAGGTTAAAAAGTAAAAGAAAGAAAGAACCAAAAAAAATGAAGATTATTTTGTTAATGCTTGTGACTTTTTCCTACGTCTTCGCAAACATTTGTGTTATGCCATCGCCATTAACGTTACAATTAATAATCGAGTATACTAAATGGAGATCATGGGATCAGATAGTCCTTTTTGATAATCTCAGTCCCAAGAGTGAGTATAATGCAAACTTAGTTCTTATAAGAACAAACAAAAGTTTCCATTTAACACTTTGCACTTCCGCGTCTGAGGAAATTTATTGAATTTCACGTGGAAAAATTTATAATGAGCCGATATATATATATATATATTTATAGTCCGATTAATCAAATGATAAACCATCACGTTATTCTCCGATAAAAGAGGGTTATTAGATTAAGACGGTTAAAGAAGGTTATTAGATAAAATTAATGTGAAATTACTAATCGCGTCTGGAAGAATTCTTTTTTTTTTTCGACAGTCTGGAAAATAGATATAATACTGTAGTAACAAATTCAAGGATTTATTTCGATCAATTAAAAAAAATTCAATTTCCATAAATTAAAAATCATTTTCCTCATTATTTCGTCATATTCTTTTCTTTCGAGATTTATTTTTCATTTATTTTTATTATAAATTCATTCTTAAAATATAAAGATATTTTTATTCATACGTATGATAATATCTAACAACTATATCAAAATTAATCTCGATATAAATACACGAATGCAGACTGTGTCATGAGATATGCTCGACCTTTAATGGCATGCCTTGCTGAAAGTGGAATAAGCGTGTCTATTCAATCAGCAACAAATCCAAATATACCGGTAGCACTTACCATAAGACGACATCGAATTGGTTCTATAGTACTTTTGGATGGATTCAACTTTACTTCCCCGAATAACGTATTACAAGTGGTACATATCTTGAAACAATAATTAAATTTATCACAAAAATGTTGGCATTTATTTGATCAATATTTTTTAAATATTATTTATCAATTTCTAGAACTAGAATGATCAAAA
Organism: Polistes fuscatus; assembly: GCF_010416935.1. Classification (NCBI taxonomy): domain Eukaryota; kingdom Metazoa; phylum Arthropoda; class Insecta; order Hymenoptera; family Vespidae; genus Polistes; species Polistes fuscatus. Next base: position 12,035,723 of record NW_025113107.1, on the reverse strand, counting down.
TCTATATGAACATTTTGAATAGGTATTTATATCATCGTTTCATTTTTACGACCATAATTTAAATATGCACTTTAACAATTAACTGGTTAAATAGCAAATGATAATTACTTTTTCCGCAAAATATTATCATTTCTTCGTAACGATTATGCTCGTAAATCTCACATCTAATTGATTAAAAATATTAATCTAATAAATAGCAAAATTAAATAAAATCGAATTTATATATCCTATCGTAAATCGTCCAACTTATTTTGTAGGCATCGCAAAAATTATTATTCAACTATTACGTTTCTTGGTTCATGATTACGGCTAGAAACACAGATACCACCATCGATGGTGTTTTGAAGGATCTCAATATAGGTATCGACAGTGATGTCGTGGTTGCAACTTCTTTACATTCACAGGATGTTATGAGGGAATTGACATTGAAGTATCGAAACAGGTTAGAAATTCTAAATTTGCTATGGCCATTAAAAGGAGTCAAGGTTAATTGCTTTTATGTCTTTTTTACGAGTCAAGCATACACAGATAAATTATTCCCATTGGAATAATTCCTATTATCTCCTTCTTACTCTCCTACCCTTAAACCAATCCTAAACCATTTTCATTCTGTACTTTTTTAATACGATCGTTCAAAAATAATTATCTAAAGTACGACATAATTAATTCAATGAAAAAATAATCCTTTTCTCTTACGATAATTGTTTGTGAATAAATAAAAAATAAAAGAATAATATTATGTTACAATAAATGTTTTGATTTTAACAGAACGTGTTCGAGTCTTCGACATTATGGTCAACCAGTCAACTTTCGGAATTTAACAGAACGACAAAATCCCGATAGAATGATGAACCTGGATTACATTACTCGGGAAAATCGAACGATGTGTTATCATTTTTTGCACGTTTACAAAATTCGTAACAACGACAATTCAAGTCTCGTCGTTTATTCCCTTGGCTCTTGGTGTCCGGGTATAGTTTTATTAAAGAATCCAATGAGCGTTAAACTGAGAAAGGATTTCAAAGGTTGGCCAATCATATTTGGCGTCTTAAATGGTACCAATGATGGTCAAACGGACATTACCAACGAGTTTGAGGTCAATGATATAGCACCTCTTCTTGATTTTGCTAATTCTGTAACCCACGAGTTAAATGCTAGGTAAACCAAAAAGAAAATATATATAAAACTTAATCTTCTTGCGCGTATTTTTTCATTCTACCTTCCAATTATAATTTGTTTTAATTTTGAATAACATTTTCTAAATATATATATATTTGTAATTTAAAAAGAAAATATTATATAATTTTTTAACAAATGTGACATTTATTATCTAATAAAAAAAGTATTTATTTGTCTTCCGTTGCAGTATGGATTTGATAGCTCATGATAAACTCGGTACCCTGACAAACAAAGTCTGGAGCAATCTTCTCGGTGACGTGGTAACTGGCAATGTTGATGCTGGATTAGGATACATAACCATCAATGATGAAAGATTGGAAGATATGACGTTTAGTCATCCTCTTATTCGATATATGTTCGTAACTAAAATCTACTATTACACTTTTTTAAAACTGGACAATTTATTCGATTATATTAATTGCAGGAGAAACGTTTATTATCATCCCTTGGAAACTGGTACCATGAGAGACATATTTCTCCAACCATTCAATGATCGATTACTTGGTTGCGTAGCAGCTACATATTTTCTCATTTTACTTTCAATGGGTACTATCATTTATGTAGCCAAAAGAACTTTACACCCCGAGGAAGAAAAAAATGTTGGACTTGGTGAAGCAGCACTTTGGTGTATGAGTGTCATGTGTATGCAAGGTTTCGTAACCGTCTGATTACCAATTCTGATTTTGTTAAGAATTATTAATGTAGTTTATTTGTATATATCGTTTACATTATTCTACACAGGATCACCTTGGATACCAAAAAGTCCGTCAGGAAAAATTCTCTTACTTTTTAGTCTAATATTTGCATTGGTCACTTACAACGCATACGCTGGTTTCATAACATCCATATTATCTGTACAAGCTAGTGGAATAAGATCGATCACTGATCTTTTATTTAATAATTTTAAATTAGGATACAGTATCACGGACGACGAATATATTCGGGTAAGAATTTATTTTACGAATAATCGACATTTTTTCTTATTCTTTTTTTTCTGTGTTATTATAATTCTCGTAGAACGTTAACGACAGTAATCTTCGTCAACTATACATAAAAGCATTCAACAGTCGTGAATCTCGTTTGAGTGCGACAACTGGCCTTATGAAAGCCTCACAGGAACGTTATGGATTTTTTGTTAGCGCAACTTTAGCACGTCGTGCTTTGCGTACAACGTTTATTCAAGAAAGATGTACGCTTAAGGAACTTCCTTTGCCTCAGACGTTTACCCTTGTCGCTTTACCAATGGCCAATACTTGTCCGTATAAAAAAATTATCAATTTGAGGTAACCATGAACGTGATCGATGTTTCATTGAAAGAACATTAAGAAAAATAAGTCATACTACATATTTGATTATTGCAGTATTCTACGTATACAAGAACACGGTGTACTTCGTAGAATAGCTGAGAGAATGTTACCGGAAATGCCAACGTGCAAAGCACCGACTACTTTTAACAGTGCAAGACTTGCCGACGTATACTCAGCTTTTTTAATATTGATAGTTGGCTTAATAACAGCTGTTTCCATTGGTATATTCGAAAGAATTTGGAATAAGAGGAAGCAAATGCAAGAGAGCATAGTTCGCGGATTTCGAGAACATCATTTTATTCCTCATATGCCTCATATACATTTTCATTATCCTCATCGTCATCATCATCAACTTGATCATCATCATTCTCCTTCTCTTCCTCCTCCTCCTTCTCATAATCCTAATGATCATTCTAATCATCATCATCTTCGTTATCAAGGTCACCATCATAATGACCATTCCTATCAACCCTATGCTATTAATTCGAATAAACCAGTTATCACGACTCCTTACCTAATCGATTATTCTAATTTGGCGCAGAAAAATAGCGATAATGTTATGACAATTAAGAAGAAATCTAACGAACCATCATCTAACGTATCAACAATTGTGAAGGGTCGTTCGTCTGCAACACGTTCATCATCCGTACGTAAACGATCAACCAATAGCATGTCAAAAAAGGTTTCCTGGGTATCGTTTGTCGGTATATCTAAAAAAAAATCTATAATACCGATCGACACACGTAAGATATCAACTGAAAATATTGTTAATACAAAAAACACCGAGGAAACGGATGAAACAAAATTGGACGTTCTACCTTTCCAACTGTAAACCTTTTTTTATTTAAATTTTTGGTAGGACTAAATCATTATGTATAATAAATCAACACATTTACTTGTACACGCGGATTTAAGAAATTTATCTAAGAAATTTATTGATTATAATATTTGACTAAAATGTTACATATTATTAAATACAATAGTACGTATGAAAAAAAATACCATAATCACAGTAGTAACATGCATAACGAACGTGCTTTGCTCTTGTTATCTTTAAAATGCTGTATCTTATTATGTAAGAAAATCGTAAGACATTCGATCGGCCAAAATAAAAATGAGTAAGTTCTTTTTCTTATATGTATTATCTACACGGATAACTAGTACTTATGTACTTATGTTCATTTGCTTATATAAAAAAATTAAAAAAAAATATGATTTTCTGGGAAACTTAATTCTCTAATAATAAGTGTCTTAATTAAATAAAGCATATATTCTAAGCATTGTATTCAAATGTCTTCTAATTTTCTAAATGTCTTCAAATTTGCATTCTTCTATTGTTTAACAATACGTAGTTTTTTTTCTATTTTCGTTTGCGAAAAATGTGCTTTTTTCTCTTCATCGGATAAAATTTTTGTCAAACTGTAATAAAATTTTTCTTTAATTTTTTGAACTTATCGTTAATTTAAATTTAAATTAATTTAAAAAAATGTTTGTATTGTTAATTTTGTTTACTACTTATTATTAACTTAAACTTAATTAAAACTTAAACTTATACATATTGTTAATTTATAAATTAAAAACTAATTATACAGAAAACTTTTTATTTTTTATTTTTTTCAAATATCACGAGATGGAGTTGCGCGCGGCGATCGCAGCGCCACACCGGTCAACGAGTTATATTTAACCGTTGCCGCGTGTAGACAGCATCTCAGTTTCTACGGCGTTGTTGCATCGTATCTTTGCATTCATTGACGTCGAACGAGACCGAATAAGTGAGAGCGAGAACGAGAGAAAGAAAGGAGAAAGAAAAAGTTAGACAGAGAACCTGTACAACAGGACATCATTGTCGTCAACTACTACTACCTCCTTAAACTTTACACTTATCGAGTAAAACTTGAAAAGCAGAGAAAAGACAGAGGAAAGAAACCTATTTCAGACGAAACAAACAAGCAAAAACCGACCACCACCACACGCATGAACCTTTTCTCTTCGTGCGTGACTTCTAACTGAAAGAGAGAGAAAATAAAGGAAAGACAAACCGCGGCTCGTTGATAAAAAAAAACCCCAGAAAAAAGAAAAAGAATAAATTAAATTCGTACACCGTTTACGGTTACCGGAAGGCGGACTATAAGGCAGAAAGGAACCTACCAGGTGAGTCTATTTTAAATTAATCAAATCCAAACTATCTCTCTCTCTCTAGTATTATATTTTTATTCTTACACTAAAATGTTTCTTCTTCTTACATTACGCGAATATATTTATTCACGCCGTGAATATTGTCACGTATCATCCATCACTATCTTCGTCCTTCCAAATTCACATCCTTTTTGACATATCTATCGTCTCCTGTTTCCAATCTGTCTCTATCTCTTTCTGTTTTGATATTAATCAGTTCGATCCCATTTCGCCGGTAGAAATTTACGATTTCAACGTGATCAAAAAGGTGGTCAGTTGTTTTTTGCTACTGCTGTTTCGGGAGAAGGAAAATGAATAAAATATTCAAATCATACTAACAGAGATTCCCTAACCTACCTACCTACCTACCTAACCCCCCCTTCCTCTTCCCACTACCCTCTACCCTCTCACGCTTATCGTTAAATTTCGCGATCAATCTGCACTTCCTCTCTTTGTCTCTTCCCCCCTTCTCTCCTTATTCTGATGCTTGCCAATCCTGGCAATTATCATCGATGGGGTTCGGTCGTTTAACCTGCCGATGAAATCGAGGATGTGATGGGACGAAAAAAGGGGAAGAAAAAGAGAAAGAGAGAGAGGGACAGAGGGACAGTTATAAGGTGACGGGCAGGGGCAAGGAGAGAAGGGGGAGGGCTGGTTAAACCAGGGAGAAATACTTCTAATAAGTACGTTATAGTAAAAAAAAAAAAAATAATAATAACAGACAAAAAACCGGGCAAACTAGGAACACGATCGAAGGACAAACGTGCAGTACTGGCACGTATATTATTCGCTTAGGGTATGTATATATATGTATTATATTAACTAAACACACCAGGAGACGCGCGCGCGCATATATCATACACATATACATATATATACATATATATCACTCTTCTTGTTCCTATTGTAATATAATGGTCAGAATACAAATAGCGATTATGTGTACGTAGAGGTTACGTGGCCAAGTTATATGGTGGCCGACAAGCAATGTATTATACATTATTATATTTATGTATATATATATATATATATAAATATAACGTAAACGGATATACTGTGTGTCAATTGGATGTATTTAGCGTATTTCTTTTTTTCTTTTATTTATAAATGAAATGATTTATAATACAATCTATGTAATTGGAGTATTGTATTTTTTGTTTTCTTTTTAATATCAATAACCAATAAGGTAAATCAATTGAAGCCAGTAGATTTTAGAATGTACCAATTAAAATGTATTTATACCACAAATTAAGTAAACATTAAGAAAAAAACGTAATTTTCTTCGAAATCTAATATGAAAAGACATTTTACGAATTTCGGAACCTTTTAATATTTCAGGGCCCTACGGGACCGCTTAATCTTCCATTTATTGTTTTCTATTATGTTTTATAGAATACGTATATTGGAATTTTTAATGTAAAAAATAGTATTTCGGTTTTTAAAATAATTAAATTTAGCAATTTTATTTAGTAATTTTTTTTAATAAGATATCAATTTTGATTTTCAATAAGAAATAATTATTCGGGTTGTTTACGTAGATATCAAAATCCAGAATATTGTTATAAAATTTGTATATTACAATACAACATTATCATAGGACAAATACATACGTATGTTATACGTTTTTGGTTTTACTAATCAAATTGAAGGACTATTGTGCAGAGTCATTTCTCGAAATGATAATACGACAATTAAAGAAAGGATTGACTATTATATTTCAAATTTTACTTATCTTCGTAAAATTAATTTACCATTTACACTTTTGTAATTAATCATGAGAAATGAAAATAACATTTTAATCCTTTTTAATTAAAAATAGATTAAGTTTACGAAAGTATGTTGAAAAGTTTCGATTTTCTTAATTAAATAAAATTATTAAACGGTACCTATCGAAATATCGGAGACGTTTTTTTTATTGTCACCGGTTCTTACGTCTTATCTGGTACCTTAAAAAAATACTGACAAACTTAGATTAAAAACTGATATATTTTTTTGTAATAATATTGGATAGGTGTAAGGTGTTTCGTAGAAAAGCGGCTCGAAGGGACTCCCATAAAAAGGGAGGGTGAAAAAACATATATATATGTGTTCAAATTTTATTATAAAAATCATTAAGTTCTTCGAATAAGAAAACATTTGTTTTTTCATAATTAATGCAAATTCAATCGGGTTTCTTTTTGCTACTGATTAACTTCTTGACATTTTCACGATATTATTATAAACGTAATAACCAATCGATGATCGATATATAATATTCTAATAATGAATTCCATTTCTTTCGATAAATCAAATTAAAAAAAATAAAACAATAACAATGCAGTATTTGGGAATAGAATAATAAAACAGATGTATAAAATATATATACATATGTTCTTTTTTGTAATTATTATTAAAATATTCAATTGATGGTATTCTTTATACAATGGATCTTTGAAAACTAACATCTAAAATTATAATTATTGTAAAATTTGTTTAAAATAACATCTGTTTATATGCTTAATGTTCATAAGATATGGAATACATTAGCATTGATATTTCGTAAGTGAAACAGTGAAAATAGGTCTGGGATGGTGAAATAGATCTTTTGAATCATCGTGATTATAATAAAATTGAACTTATACTTATTTAATTATTCTAAACATTTACAATTCACTTATACGAAAATGTAAATTATTTCATTCTGTGTTAATATAACAACAAATGCAAATATAAAGTTGAAAGGTTTATAGACTAACATTGAAAGAATTTCTTCTTTGATCAAATCAACTTTTAATGAACAAAAAATATATGGAATAAATATTTCTTTATATATTTTTATATATATATATATATATATCGAGGTTTAAGAATCAAACTCTGGCAATATACTATTTTAAATCGTAAATAGTAAATAACTATTTTATTTTACATTTTTGAAAATAAAATATTCTATTTATTATAAAAAATGTAATTAGCAAGTAGTGTTAAAGTATTTTATTTAATACTTAACAACAAAAAATCTCTTTTATTCACTAGACTTTCATTTCTTATTTGAAATATATGTTATTTCCATGATAAATATTACTCAGCTCATGTTGAAAACTTTTCAACCCACCTTTGATATTTTATTATTAAAAAAACAAGAAAAAAGAATGTAGTATTAAAACTAAAATATAGAGAAAAAATATTTAAATGTTTATTTTTATTATCACGTTACAGTATACAGAAGGTTAATGCTATCTACTGATACATTTCCACATGAATAAGTGCACTAACTACATGGTTACGTCGAATAATTATTGTTGCTATATGCATTTATTAAAATCATCGTACATACCAATATGATTAAAATGATTCGATGTATTTAAAATTGTGGTAGTAGTGATAATACGGTTTAGCTTTTAACATTACAACTTTAACTTTTGTCATTACATATATATATTAGACTGTGCCAAATAAATCGACTATTTTTTTTTTTCGGTCCCATATCAAAATTTCGTTGAGAGTGACGAAAAAAAAATTGTGTCAAAATTTGAGCCCTCTATCTTCATTTTTCAGTTAGCGCTCGCTAAAATAAGAATTTTCGCCAAAAAAAGTTTTTTTTCACTTATTTTTTGGTTATAGACAATTCAATATACCAAATATAAAAAAACCCTTGGTATGGTTTTGTAGGAAATTAAATTCTCTACAAAGATGATTTTTTATCGAACTTAAAAAGTCAACAGCTTTTTTTTTATAGCTGATTAAATTACATTTCGTTCTATAATTTTCATTTTTAATTATTGATGAACACTTATTAAACTTCTTCCTAACGAAAAGAACATACTAATGCAATTTTTCTAGGAATATTTATGATCTAAAAAAATAGTTTTTATGCCGTAATGAATGTAAATACTGTTGAGTAATTTATATTCTTTACTTTTAAAATAATGAATTACATGTCAATTCTATTTTTTTTTGTTTTTCACCTTATTGATTCAAAATTCGGTGAAATTTTTCTGTTTACAGTGAGAATTGAACAAACCAATGATTGTATAAAAAATCATTAGTATTTTAATAAAAATAGAAAATTACTAAAAACGAAATATCTTAAAAAATTTTAATAAATTAAAAAAATGATATGCTAATCTTTATTATTGTCTTTATTCATATGTTTTACTAGTTTTAAAGAGCTTACATTTTTTAAATAAACATTAATATAATTATGATAGACACACTTTTAATCTTGTTATATATAAATGAAACTAATAAGATCTTTACTTGAATTATTTTAAAATCAGTTATGAGATTCGAGTAAACATATTACTCACATAAATTTCGTTTGTTACAATTGGGATATTTTTAGCGATGCTCAGCAACAACTTGTAATAAAAACTGTTTTTGTTCTTCATCACAAGTGAGACTATCATTATATTTATCAATTAACGCTACAGCTCTTTCGGCAATATCATTTACAACTTTTATCGATCGAACAATTTTTAAAGATGCCTTGTACTCGTCATCGAATTCCCATTGATCTACAGGTAAATCAAGAAAACTTGTAGATAAACCGAACTTCTCGAATAAAACCATCGACTTTTGAGTAACAAAATCACTTATATCTTTTGAGCCGAATGATTTTAAATCTTCTTGTTTCAAACATAACTTTCTCGTATTTTCTGTTGTACTCTGTCGATTTTTTATTGCTTGAACCATTTTTATCTTGATGGCCGATGGAATTCTTTCATCGAAGAATGATAATGCCACAAGATCTTCGGCCAAGTACCAGAGATGTCTAAGAAATTTAGTTGATGCAGCTTCTTTTTTTAGATTAGCATATCATTTTTTTAATTTATTAAAAGTTTTTAAGATATTTCGTTTTTAGTAATTTTCTATTTCTATTAAAATACTAATGATTTTTTATACAATCATTGGTTTGTTCAATTCTCACTGTAAACAGAAAAATTTCACCAAATTTTGAATCAATAAGGTGAAAAACAAAAAAAAATAGAATTGACATGTAATTCATTATTTTAAAAGTAAAGAATATAAATTACTCAACAGTATTTACATTCATTACGGCATAAAAACTATTTTTTTAGATCATAAATATTCCTAGAAAAATTGCATTAGTATGTTCTTTTCGTTAGGAAGAAGTTTAATAAGTGTTCATCAATAATTAAAAATGAAAATTATAGAACGAAATGTAATTTAATCAGCTATAAAAAAAAAGCTGTTGACTTTTTAAGTTCGATAAAAAATCATCTTTGTAGAGAATTTAATTTCCTACAAAACCATACCAAGGGTTTTTTTATATTTGGTATATTGAATTGTCTATAACCAAAAAATAAGTGAAAAAAAACTTTTTTTGGCGAAAATTCTTATTTTAGCGAGCGCTAACTGAAAAATGAAGATAGAGGGCTCAAATTTTGACACAATTTTTTTTTCGTCACTCTCAACGAAATTTTGATATGGGACCGAAAAAAAAAAAAATAGTCGATTTATTTGGCACAGTCTAATATATATATATATAAATTCGTATTTATGTGCATAACTTTTGTTTTTTTCCTTTGATTTAATTAATTAATTAACAAGATATTTTTTTCTATTTAAAATTTCCATAAATGTTATTTATTTTCCGGGTGCCTCGCTTTTTCATTAAGCTTAGAGTTTTGAAAAATGTAGAAACGGGACTGATATATTATATAGTATATTATTATATGCCAGTATCTTAAATTTCATCCAGATAAATTATTATTTCGAAAACGAATTGTTATTTTTTTTGTTCTTTTCTTCCTTAATTCTTTATTCATAATTAGATAAAAAATATGTACTTTATGAACAAACAAACAAATTCGAAAGACTATTGCATATTTATGAATTTTTTTTACTTGCTTTTTTTTTCCTTTTGTAACGGATTTCAAAGTTCATCCTACTTTCATTTTATAGCCCACTTTCAAATAGATGTGCGAGCATAATAATAGTAATAATCGGCCAAGAATGATTGTATAATACGCTTTTATGTTTTAAGCGATAGATTACAAAAAATTTTTAAGCCTATTTTCCTGTCACCGGTAAAATTTTTACTTCTTTTAAAATTATCGTTCAAATTTCACGAGTTTAACTTATAGAATTTTAACATGTTTACCGTGTTCGTACTAGCATAAAACTAATTCCGATGTTTAAGAATTGTATTATGAATTCGATTGTACCTTTTATATACGTATATATATATATTTTTTTTTTTTCATATTTTTATTTTTTATAAAAAATATTTTTAATACACGTTTAGTGAACTACGTGTGTAAACTTTTAGATATTCCTTCAAATTTTAATTAATGTAAAACAGAATTTTTCCTTTCGATAGATATGCTTAATCTATATATTTATGCATCTAGATAAAAAAAAAATAGAAAGAAATATCACAGTATTACTTATTGTTAGCAAGTGTCAGGCATTTTATGTCAACGTTCTTGAACAAAAATAACGATTCATTGCTATTTATATAAATAAAACGCGCGTTAACGCGTTATATTTATATTATATATAAATAAAATATTTTTATATAACGCCTTAACGTTGTAATAATTTCTAGTGTCGTCAGAGGCGAAAGTTATTTGCAAATAACTTCCGGGGTAACTGTAGAAGAGAAAATAACTTTATTGTATTATAATAGAACAATAAAGGAAAAATTACGTCAATTATTTTATTTCATATTTATTATGTTTGAAATAAATTTCTTTAATAATTGTGCCGAAATAATTATTATAACAGTTGACCATACCAAAAAATAAAACCAAATATTGATTTTAGGATTGATTTTATTTTACTATTTATATTTAACTTTAATTTTGTTCTTTTTTTTTTTCTTTTCTTTTTTTTTTTATTCCTCTTGTAATCGTGCAAAAGAAGAAGGTGTGAAATACGAAACTAAAATAAAAGGTTTTTTTCCATGTGTTACTTATCGATCGGAAATGTTTTCTTCGTAATGTGATGTCCTTCGTAAAGTTTTGTCAGTTCCCCGACAAAAGGTTTTCATTAGTTGGAGCAGTATCGTAAGTCATAAAATAAGAAAAAAAAAAGCAACAGAGTAAACATACTAATTTATTACGAATACTAAAATCACATAATTCTATTCTTAATGACATAATACTACAATATTATTAACCATTTCAACTTAATACACATAAATATTTTATTGTTGTTGCAGTACCTAAACAAATATATTTTTACCAATATTCTAATAAAACTTTCGTTATCTACTTAACGTCATAAAAGTCAATTTTCAATAATAAACCAATCCAAGAAAAAGCATGTACTTGTGCATATAGTTGATTAAAAAGATACATCGTTGTGGTATTAATAAAACAAAACAAAATACAAGAAATTTTTTATTGTTTATTCGTTTGCATCTGAAAATGGAATAATTTATGTGTTGTATCTTATCATCAATGCCGCTCATAAAATACAAAAAAGTAAAAGTATTCAACAGTCCAAGATTTGACCCCGGGTAACTATTCAGATATTAACTTTTTTTTGTCGCTAACTCTTCACTGACATTCATAATTAAAATTAAATATAAAAAAAAGAACAATTGAATAATATAACGAATAAATAATTATAATTAATACGTTTGGTCACATAAGATTACACATATGTATGCAATGTATGTGTGTGCAATGTATTATATTGTATTGTGATGTAAATATCTTAAATATCTATTATGTTTTTACATGCATCTCATTAAATATTTCATATATGTTATTTATAACATATAAAAAAAGTTATACGTAAATAATCAGTACAATGCGAAGGATTAAACGGGTTTTTTAGTCACGGTGTATTGTCATGGACGCGTGATACATGTGTGTGCGCACATCCACGCGATATTCACGTGGTAATGTGACTCGTGCGCGCGCGCGCGCCCGCGCATATGTGGCTGGCTGGTGAATTTACGAGGATACGTTCTTCGTATCGATTAAATCCATGACTATTCTCTCTCTTTCTATTTTTCTATGGTTATTGCACTATAGACAATAATGACGATGAAAACCGATTCTTCATTCGTCCGTCAGGATTGTTTTAAAATTCCATTCGAATGTACTGATGAAAAGAGTTTTCAATAATATTTATTTTCTACGCAAATGAATATATTCATAAATCAAAAGTGTACATTGTTAATTAGTTAAATAATATATAAGTATTCATTATTTACAAACGCTCTAAACGGGTATATAAATCTTTAAAACTCAAAGTTTAAATTCCTGTAAAGATAAAAAAATGATCATTGATCATACGAACGAAAAATATGCGCGCGGATATCAAGTATGGCGTGATCATGATCTTCCTAGAATAATTTTATACTCCTTATACAAGTTATTTGCAAATGTTGCATCATTTTTGTAACCTACAGATAACCACCACGTATATATGCAGCAGCACACACGTGTATCGCGTGTGATACGTGCACCGAATACGAAAAAGAATCCTAATTGTAAGTTAAGCAAAAATAAAGAACGAAAAGAAAATTGAGGAATTACATTTCATGATAGGAAAAATAAATTAAAAAGAAAAGTAATTTTGAATTTTGTTATAAAGCGTTCTTTTTTTTTTTTTTTAAACTCTCAACTCTTCGAAACGTTTAATTTGAAGTGTTCATAAATATCATCAAACGTCTAGAGTAAGCAATAAAAGTAACGACGAGTCCTATAATAAAGAAGAATAAGAAAAGAAAAGAAAAAGAAGCAAATAAGCAATCTAAAAAGGAACCGATCAATTTATGTCCAATCTTTTTGGTTGGTAACAACGTTAGAGTAGTACAGTTAAAAAATAAGTTCGAAGCCCGCGTTCCCATCGTTTGCCACGTGCGCTTTGGTAAATTGAGTAATGCGCATGCGTGAACCGTGCACGCCATATTTCCCTCTCTCTCTCTGTCTATCTCTTTCTTCCTTCCTTCCTTCCTTTCTTTCTTTCTTTCTTTCTTTCTTTCTTTTTCATTGTGGTACGTGTTCCCCCACCACTCGAATACTTATATCGCGCCATACCTAGGAACGTTAGAATCGGAACGCAGCAGACTCTCGTGTGATGTCTCGTCTGTTGCTCTTTCTGCTTTCCCATTCGTTACAACGAGTGGCGAGAGTTGCAGGAAGCCACGCGATTGGTTCGCGCCACCTCGGGTGAGACCATCGTGTTCTCCTAACCGTATCTTATACTACTACTTACTATTATCATCTTTTATCGGTTCTTTTTAAATCCATCAACGTGTACTTTCTTTTCTTATTGTTTTTTTTATTTTTTCTTTTTATTTTTTTTTATAGTTATTAGTTATCTGTCACTTAGGTTAAAATCAATCTTTACTTATATTATTTATTTGTACGTGTATATACATTTTTTTATTAGATATTTTATCGGATTGATCGATGGTCACGTCGATCAATATTTTTAAATTTTTTATTACATATTCGTTTTGTTTTTCTCTTGCTCTCTCTCTCTCTCTCTCTCTTTCTTCGCGTCAATCACGGTTTCTTTATTAACGTCTACGGTTAATGTTAATCAAATTCATATTCTAGATTTGTTGTTACATAATTCTGTGTTTAATAATAGACAAGGACTTAAAATATATGTGTATATATATATACATATTATTTATTCAAAGCTCTCTGTTGAATATTGCATTATGAGAATATAATTTTCTTTTTTTTTTAATAAGTTCCAAAATAATTATTTTTCAAAACGTTTAATAAATTTATTATTTACTTCGTATTTCCATAGAATTGTTTATATTTTTTATTTCACTTCAAAGGAGTTTATTTTTTCTTCTTTTTAATCTAATAATAACTATTTGTCTCTCTGTCTCCTAATAATTTTGTTGTCATTTCTTAAAATGAGATTGTAATAAGGCAATCGAAACAAATTGAAAAATGACCAACGTTAATATCTTCCTCCGTTTGTTATTTGAACTTATTAGTATTTCTTGGTAATATTATTTTGAAATTATATTTATGAAATTTAAAAGTCAAGATTATTATTATGATCTTACGCTCAATTCGTTGAAATGAATCATTACGAATATTGCTGTCATTCAATTATCATGAACTTTTCGAAAGAGTTATGTATATGTATATATGTATACGTAACGCGTGTGTGTGTGTGTATGTAACAGATGAGTTATAGCACATATACATATATACTGTTTGCAATTTCTCTTTTAAACGAGTACTCAGTTCGAAGCCATTCTTCGTCATTTCCCGAAGAAGATTGTCAAGTTGTATATTCATTGACATCAAGATTATTAGAGTAGAATGGAATAATAGTGAACGTCATCTTTCGAAGAAACGTTTCTTCACCTCTCGTGAAGGTGAACATACGGATTAAGATTAAAATGAATTATCATTAGTTCTTAAATTTCATTCGTTGAATTTGCATTAAAAGAAAAAAAGTAGAAAAAAAAATATTTATTATATAATAAATAATATTATAATAATAATATATGAATATAATTATATATAATTAATTTGAATTAAAAATAATATTTATTTTTGGACGCGTGATAAACAATTAATTTATTATAATTAATATTATTATAATATTAATAAATTCTAAATATGACGAACACAAAAAATCTGTCGAAATTATTAATTAAACGTACACAAGTAGATAACCAAAACCTGCATTGTCATTATACGTGTGAAATTATTTCTAAGAAAATAATTCCTCCAATCGATAATATATATAAATAATACAACTGTTCAAATTTGATCGTTAATTAAAAGTTCGATTGCAGTATTATATACTACAATAACCAACGTGTTCCAGTTGTCTTGTTACATAACTAGCACGTTGCAAGGTCCATAGATAACCTTGTCATTGACATTCTCTTTCTCTCTCACACACACATTCACACGTATGCACACACACTAACTCAGTCAGTCAATCATTCTTTCTCCCATACTCTCTTACTCTGCTCAGCGTCTTATATTTTTGTTTCCATCTTACGAACGTTTGCCAAGTATAATCGTACAATCATCAATGCAGCAATTTTACAAATCCTTGACCTTGCTTGTCATTTCCACTTTAATCGTAAATAACATTAAATATTTACATAAAACATACAGTCTTGATTGACTTTTTATACGGAACCGTACGTTAATCCCTCTACCCCACCCTTTCTCAATTCTTCCTCACGTGATCTTTGATTTTAAACGATTGAATTTCAAATAAAGATATTGGCGAGATAAAACAACATACGATTATACAAAATAATAATAATCATCAAAAATACCAATCAACAAAACAAATATACCAATAACAAATTGTTTTCGCGTGTGAGAACATTTTTTTATATTCTTTAATATAATTATTATTCATAGGGGAGATGAGATGCTACGTCAAAATATTAATGTAACATTATTTGCAATATAATATTTAATAGAAATAAAAATAGAACATTTTTAGTCGTTTTAACGAACAACGAACTACATTTATAATTAATTTGAAAAAAAATAGAAGAAGAAAAATAATATACGTATATATATATATATATGTTATCGATCGAGTAACATAGAGAATATACGAGATGTAATACGATAGTTACGTTGAAAGAAAAAAAATTAAGGAGCAGGTGGAGGAAGGGAAAAAGAATAAAAAAAATAAATCGCTCATGAGAACGTCAAAGAAAAGAACTCGGTTCGATAAACAAGGACAAAGAAGTAAGCATAGAGAGAGAGAGAGAGAAAGAGTCAGCTGATCGTCCAAGAGAACTTTCGAAAGTGACACTGGTTAGGTTCACCCTCTGGAAAAAAGGGTTGAGAAGGGTGAGAAGACTATTCAATGACGTCGAGTCTGCGCCTAGACGTCTCGTTATTATTATTCTGACGAGATATCACCATATACACCATACTTACAGGGTGGTCCGAAATTTTATGATACAAATAGGAGAGGGAGTAGGGGGGGGCACCGAATTCGTATATTTAAAAAAAAAAAAAAATAATCCAAAGAATATAACAATAAATCTCGTTAGATGATTGTTACGGTTTTCAAATAAATTATCAATGAAAAGTATCCAATCCCATGACATTAACTGACGAATAACATAGTTTCGTTATAAGAAAATATTTCTATATCTATTTTTAAATAGGACATACAGGAATGTCAAGCCATGTTTACGCTATTAGAATATTAACTATCATGTTCCTTATTATAATAGAGTAAACCGATAGATAACTATGAATACAAAGATTATGATTTCCAAGTTTATTAGTTTCATTTTTACTATTTATATATTCACTGCGTTAGCCTTGCGTGCCTTAGTTTCAATTCTATTAGCAGTAAAGCATTGGTAACAATTAACTGTATTTTGTTGAAAAATAGATGTAGCCAAGGTTCCCGTAGTAAAATCAATAATTATTTAAGTGGGCGATATTATACTGACTAATTTTTATAAATAACATGTTTTTATCTCTAAAAACAAAAATCACACCACCATCGCACCCACGCAGTTTTGAGTTATCCTCGATTTCTATTTAATTTTTTTTCAACGATAATGGAATCTTTCCTGACTCGTTTGAATCATAAATTACGGACCACCCTGTACATTTAAAGTGTAGTCGTTATTTGATTTTTCAAAGAATTTTAATGAATAACATCATCCCCCTTCGATTCAGTTAGAAATAAATGAAAAGAAATCGCCTTAAAAATTTTAGCCCTTTCTCTAAAAACTTTGAAAATAATCTTAAAATTCAACTTATTCCTCTGGGATTGTTTTATTTAATTAAACGTGTCGAAAGTGACTAAAACATTCTTGAATAATAAAAAGAAACAAAAGAAAATATTAATTATTTTCACGATAGTGATGATCTCTGATCATAATACGAAAACTTAAACGTATATATTAATATTAATATTTATAAATTTACTATATTAAATAAATGAAATCTATTAACGTTTAATAAAAAAGCAGTTGTCGATGCTTCGAACTCTTTTTTTTTTTTTCTATTTTAATCTCGATTCCAAAAGTTAATTACTCTAAAAAAAATAAAATAAAATCAATAAATCTCAATAAAAAAATTATCATGACGCTCGAGAAAAAAGGAGGAGGTCATCAATAACGATGAATATTATATTATTCAGAGAGTAAAAATATTACAATTATTTATTATTTTTTTTTTTTGTAAATATTTTTCTTTTCAAAAAACTGACATAGCTTTTAAATAGATTTAATAAATTTTAAAAACAAAAATGTTCAAAATGCATAACATTTCTATAAACAAAAAACAAAATATTTTTATATAATCGCAGATCCTTGTAAATCCTATGCATATGGATATTTCTCTTTTTTTTTTTTTTTTTTTTTTTCTTTAAATTATTTCTAACAAATGGATTTCACATCGTGTTTTCGATTTCGATATACAGACGAAATTTTTCGATTTCGATCGATATGTACTCTAACTACGTGAATAATATAATTTGATCACATCCCTCTCTTTCTCTCTCACTCACTCACTCACTCATGTTTGGTGGAAAGACAGAAAAGGGGGGGAAGAAGGGGTAGGTGTGGAGTTGGGGGGCGTTGGAATCATAGATGTGCGCAAACTCCTGGCATTTTAGCAGAGTGGGTCGGCAGGATCATCGAGTAGAAATCGCGTGGTAACACAGAAAGGGTTGTTTTTCGTTCGTCCACCCTTACAATTCGTAAACGTGAGGTGGTGGTACCTTCTGGAATATTTGCCAGTTTATTACGAGGTACTTCGTCATAGTTATCGCCATAATATGTAAACTTTATAAAGTTCCTTGAAACAGGAAGAATGAAAGGAATAGAAAGGGAAGAAACCTAATTTACGAGGAAACAGATTTAATGATAAAGAAAGAAACGATACGACACATATACTTTTGGTGAATTCTTAATGATTTTCAAAGTATTACAAAATTATAAAACGCGGAGGGGTGTGTGTGTGTGTGTGTGTGTGTGTGTGTGTTTTTCTTTGTTGTGCAAGATACGAAACAATACTACTCTGATGTCTTTTTTTTTTTTTAATTTTGATGCTAATCAAATTTGTTGTCTCCGATGTGTGTCAATTATCAACAATTACGATCAACGTCGTAACATTCTTCTGTTTTCTATCCATACTTTTCTTCCCTCTCCCCTGTTCCCCCTTCTCCCTCCCATTAATGTTTTTAAACGATTTATTTCATTTCTAAGATCGTTTTAAAATTAATTATAATTTGCGAGATTATTAATTGAATTCCGTGGTGTATCCTTAATTTTCATCGATTGTCGGTAAAAAAAAGAAGAAGAAAGAAGATAATGACGAATCGAAAGTGACAGGAACCTATCGTGAATTATTGTTTAAAAAATATTAGCACAACTTTCAATAAGAATATCACCCAAGAAATTACCCCCCTTCAGACCCCCCTCCTCACCAACCATCCAAGTCTTTCAAAATTTTGTATTGTTTGTGGTTAGCTTCTTTTTGATTTTTTTTGGGGGGTGTGGGGAGGGGGATCAATAACATTTGAAGCTTTCTATCTTTCTTACTTTTTCTTTTTTCGTGTCATTTTTCTTTCATTTTTCCTACGAATGCAACAGGCTAACGAGTAAGAGATAACTTAATGACACGTTTTTAAATCGAAAGTGTATGTGCATTATACACACTTGGTGGTGGGGGACACGTGATACGCGTAAAAACTTCTTCTTGCATTTTAACATAATGTATTCTAATATAAAATAAATGTTGTGTTCATATCTTTAAATGCATATATACGTGTATTCAAATATATGTTTCCTGAACACTTTGTAACTAATTATTATATTTAGCAATTCTATAATCTTCAATGATTATCTTAAATTATTTTAACTTTACTTCAGTTTAAAACTGAAAATTAACTAATTCGTAAAAATATTCTTTGAAACATTGTATATGCATATGTATATGTACGCGTAAAAATTATAAACTAAAATATGTAATTATTTTTTTGTAAAGCACACACATCGTTCCAGTTACGTATTAATAATATATAATAAAATCTAAACGAGGTTAAATGAAAATTAGCATGAGATTTTATTTTTCAATAATTGTCGAATACTCGATGAATGAATAATAAATTTTTGCTAAACCTAATTATTGTAATTAATTAATTAATAATTCTCTTTATATTATATTAACTTGAATTTTTTTCTTTTTCTTTTCTCGTCAATCTTATACACAATATAATTTTTTTGAAATATATAATTATTTGTTTGTTTCATATTAGGAATAATAAATTCAATTATGGCGCCGAATATTACGAGCAACCCAACAACTGGGGTTTTATTCGAAGGAGAAAAATTGGACGATCAGCCAGTGGTTGATTTGCCTAAGGAAAAAGAAAAATATAGGAGACGTATAGTTTGGAGAAATGTCACAATATTTGCCGGTCTTCACATTGGTGCTCTTTATGGGTTCTATCTCATATTCACATCCGCCAAATTATTGACCACGCTTTTTGGTAAGTATAAGCAAATTTTAATAACTAACAATAATTATTTTGACAAATTTTATTATCCATTAAAGTATACGTTAAAAATTCTCGTGTATTATTTGTATATCGCAGTATTCTTTTATCCGATTAATTTCATTTATTAATAATAATTATTTATCCCATTTGTGCATATGATGATTCCAACGACCGCGTTGATTCGTTTATTAATTGATTACTATTTAATTATTTATTATTAATTATATTAGTTTTTTTTAAAGGATAATATTATTCTCATTTTTTGTTAGCTAATGTTGTTTTCTTTTTAATCGATTAAAAATTCCGATTGTGCGTAATAAAAATGAATATATTATAGTTTTAACAAATAATCACTTGTCTCTCTCTCTCTCTCTCTCTCTCTCTCTTTCTCTCTCCTTTATAAGAATTTTTTTTACGATTATGCAAAAATATTTCAACATGTTATAAAATTTCAAAATAAAAGTATATATATGCATTTATCAACATATATTTGTTTTTTCAGCAATTCTACTCTACATATGCTCTGGAATTGGTATTACAGCGGGAGCTCACAGATTATGGGCACATAGATCATATAAAGCAACGTGGCAACTCCGATTAATTCTTATGATATTCAACACTATAGCCTTCCAAGTAAGTTACAGAGAAATATTATTTTTTTTAAATATTCTTTGATAAATTATTATTTAAAAAAAAACACACACACACACACATACACAAAAAGAGTAATATTTGGTACAAATTATATATACTTATCATCGCGAAGTAATCCCCCTAAGATATCCTATTATCACAAATAAATAATTAATTAATACATGTAATAAAATGAGATTTATTTCTACACGTATTTCATATCTTTCGTCTGCTATCAGTCTACGGCGATATCATATAGAGAAATATATTTAAAACAACAACAAATAAAATATCTTTTCAATCGTATTTAACGTATCAAAGTGATTAAAAAATTAATCTTTGTTTTTGTTTGTTTGTGCATCAGGATGCGGCTATCGATTGGGCAAGAGACCACAGAGTTCACCATAAATTCAGCGAAACTGATGCCGATCCACATAACGCGAAAAGAGGTTTCTTCTTTTCTCACATCGGTTGGTTACTTCTCAGGAAACATCCGGACGTTAAGAAAAAAGGCCAAGGAATTGATTTGAGCGATCTTAAGAGCGATCCCATCGTTGCATTTCAAAAGAAGTACATATATACAACCTTGTTATATTATTTTTTACATACATTTCTACAGAAATACGAGAATAATACATTTAAACGAATACGGTTATTATTAACAATGGATTTTAATGTTTCAGATATTACTTCGTATTGATGCCTACGTTGTGTTTTGTCCTGCCAAGTTTAATACCGATGTACTTGTGGAACGAATCTTTCCTCAACTCTTATTTCATTCCTGTTGTATTTCGTTACGTCTTCACTTTAAACATGACGTGGCTGGTTAACTCTGCTGCTCATCTTTTCGGAAATAAACCTTACGACAAGTTAGTTACAATTCTTAGCATTATTAAACGTGTCGAGTTTAGGAGAGCTAAACAAATATACACGTGATTGGGACGTGATCAATATATAGGAACGTATTAAATACTATTGTATTACATGAAAATATCAATCGCCAACCAATAGCAAAGAGTTTCATCATGAATCTATCACGCAAAGTTTAGTTTAGTCTCCTTGCTTAAAAACATTGAACATAAGATTATATACCCATGGATTTAACATTAATTGTGATTGAATCCAACAAATGTGATTTAAATAATTGTCAACAAATTATTATTATTTTCTTGTTTCTTTTTTTTTTTTTTAGATACATCAATCCGTCGGAAAACAAAGGAGTAGCATTAATGGCAATGGGCGAAGGTTGGCACAATTATCATCACGTATTCCCATGGGATTACAAAACAAGCGAGTTAGGTAATTACAGGCTGAACCTGACGACCGCGTTTATTGATTTCTTTGCGAAAATAGGCTGGGCCTATGACCTAAAAAGTGTCTCGCAAGATATGGTTAAATCGCGGGTACTCAAGAGTGGAGATGGTACACACGATGTTTGGGGTTGGGGTGACAAGGATCAAACGCAAGAAGAAAAACAGCACGCCGTATTCACGTATACTACTGCTTCTTCGACGAAAGATCAATAACTGGGTTTTTTTTCTCTATCTTTCTCTCTATTCGTCCATATATTTGTTTATTTCCTTTTCTTCCGAGAGAATATTCCTCCTCTCACATTTATTTAACACAAAACTAAATAATTCATTATAAGCATGAATTGCTTATTATTATTATTATTTTAATATTATTATTATTAATATTGCTATTATTATTCTTATTATATTTATTATTATTATTATTATTATTATTATTATTGTTCTCTATACAAAAATCTTTGCGTTATTATGATATTCCCCTTTTGTTTTTTTCCTATTATTTTTTTCTTTTTGTTAATATTTTATTTTTCCTTTTTTTCTCTTTTTTTTTTTTTCTTTTTACATACAACATCATTTACGTTCCTTCTTAAATCACGTATGTAAGTCTCGAATGACACGTGACAGATATAGTAATTTTTATTATTAAGTGGGTGGTCTTTGTACCTGTGTATTAAATTGAATTCCAGTAGTGCATGTAATAATTCCCCCCCTTCTCCCCAACGGTAAAAAAAATGTCCGTTTTGTGCAACGAATGTGTCGATTTTGAAGAAATATCTATCCAACGATTCCTCATCCTCCTCCTCCTTTCCTCCTCCTCCCCTTCTTCCTCTTCCTTAAGATTTTGATACGACTATTCTTCCTCAAACTGATATTAATTCTAATAAATATGTCAACGTAAGAACACACGCATGAATCGCTTTGTAATAACATCCAGATAATATTTCACAGATGCCTTTCAAAGTATAAACAAAACATAACGCGCGAAAAAGTCAACATAGTTCTATCCCTTTCTTTCTCTTTCTCTCTCTCTCTCTGGTTTTTTTTCTTTCCTTTTCTTTTCTTGCTTTCATTCTGGGCACTACTTAAATTATGTTTTGTGTTTATCTTCTTGTTAGATAATCAGCGACACTTCGGTTTCCTCGTTTGCTTACTATTATTATTATTATTATTATTATTATTATTATTATTATTATTATTATTATTATTAAGTTTTATATAGGTGAAAGAGAAACAGGAAAGGTGTTTAAATTTAATACATTTATTATTACCTATTTTGAAAAATCGTTTTAATATTATTATTACGGAAAATTCAGTTAAAATGATGAGTGAAATGGAAAAAATATACACTTCTGCAAAGGGTTAAATGTAATTGCAAAAGTTGGTTACACGATAATTTGAATCATTCAAAATGTCATTGTTGATTATGTTTCTCAGTAATGGATAACAATAAAAAATATTTCAACAAAAATAGATGAAATTGCCAAAAAATAAAAATTGATGATATCTTATTAGAGAAACTATAAAGTACGTTTGAACGTACATATGAAAAAAAAAAGTAAGAAAAAAAAAAGGAAAAAGAAACATGGTATATAATAAATGTTAAAATTTATTGACGTCCTATGCACAGAAAACGTGTGTAGTGGGTGTATATATTATTAATCAATAATTTATTTAGTTAAGTTTGTTTATTAAGAGTACTCGGAAAATGATCGAATAAAATGCGGTAACGATGAGAACCGTTTCATTTGTTCGTAATATTTTCAAAATGTGATGTATTGCAAATTCTTCTTTATAAAGAAAAAAGAAAGAAAGAACATTTTATATATTTTTTTTTTCTTAATAATAAATTTTACTCATTTTATTTGGGAGTTGAAATATTGCAACAAAACGAAGAAACATTGGATTATCTTTAAAAAGTAGTCGCATACTTTTTTATTAATTTATCATTAATTTTTGTGTTCCTTGTCTAATGCGTCGTTGTAAAGATTGAATTTTTTTTTGCCACTCATCACGATATTGTGTTTTTATGTTAATACGTTCGAAATATTGGCTTAAAACAAGAAGATACAATAGAATAATATATATGTAAACGTTTCTTATATTTTGAAATTAAAAAAAGAAAAAAATGAAGTTCACTCTATAAAATGGATTCGTTTCACTTCTCTGTGTGATTTTTCTCACTGTTGATACGAAAAAATAAATAAATAAATATAAAAATAAATTCATACAATTTTTGATGAAATTGTTCAAATAGCGATATGCGAGAACGTGGGTAGCAAATGATGAATAAACTATTTTATGGTCGAAAACAAAGAAAGTAGTTGTACTATTGTTATAATAATACCGCATGATCAATTCCGTGATCTCTCAAAAATTTTTGATACACTTCCTCAACTATTAATTAATTTTAGTTATTAAGAATAAATTATAATAAAACTGGGCGAAGCCATTGCGCAACATTATATTTTATTTCTATCTGGGTATAGATTATTATTATTATTATTATTATTATTATTATTATTATTATTATTATTTTAAGCATTTCCTATAAAATTCCGTATCTATCTCTCTCAAACTCACTCTTACTCTTACTCAGGAACAACGTTATGTTAAAAGAATATAAATATATTAATATACATTTTGTTAATACCAATCGCCCTAACGCGATATCTTTAAATTATTCTATACATATATTTCGATATTTATATGTCATATCAAACTGAAAAAAATGCTAATATTAATTAATGGTAAGATAATATAACACACGTATCGAACAAATTAAATAAATTATCGTTATTTTTTTTTTTTTTTAATCGAAATTGTGATAAAGTATCAAAGATACCATTCATAAATAATAATAATCTAAAATGAAAGTATATATATATATATATAGAGTTGAATAAAAGGTATATTTATTTCTTCCCTATAAACAACGTGCATGTTCCTTTTTTTTTTCTTATCAGAATTAAAATAAAATTGCATTTGTTGAACGAGTTGAACAAGTAGATAAAGTAGAAAACACAAGGACATCGTTGACTTATTTGAAAGTAGATTCAAAGTATTAAAAGTAAGAAGAAACCTTCCTTACCAATGCCATTGATTTACATAATCGTAGTCTAAGAATATCATTGATTAATATTATTGTAAATATAAAAAACGTAACGCTTTATATATTGATTGATCTTTTTTAAAAAGTATTTAAATAACGTTATCTTTGAAAAATTTACACTTTATAAGCATTAACATTGCTCTAATTCGGTTTATTTAATAATTATTTGTACCATTTTTTTTGTTCAATATTTTATTTCATTCTTTTTTCCTTTTTATACTTTTATCTCCATTTTTAATTTTATATTTAACTAATATACAAAAACACATTAAAAATGATATATTTTTAATTAAAATATGATTTAATTATATTTTGCATATATATATATGTAAATTATATTATAAAATACACATTAATTTACATATTAATGCTTATAACGAAGACTTTTTTTTAAAGCATTAGCGTCGCTTTGTTTTTTCAATTCTAATAAGTTATCTTCCCACGATGTCTCCTTATTTACAAATTTTAAAAGTGCAACTCTGATATCATCGTCCGATATGGTTTTAGGTAAATACAAAAGATTCATTTCCTGTAGAATTTTAATCATTATTATAGTCAAACCTTTATTGTATGAGCCAAATTCTGTACTTTTCCAATCCCAAGGTAAAAGATAATGATAATTCATCCAATAAGTTTTGTTCAAGAAGAACATCGAATTGTCCTCAATTGGAAAACTGAAACACATCGAAAAAAAATAAATATTTTTATTTTATTTATTATTTTACTTAAAATGTATCAAAAATACGTGATAAAATTTTCAAGAATAAATTCCTCATACGTAGAAAAGAAAAACAAGTTCTGTCAACATGAATCAGAAAATACATCATTTCAAAGTTACGAGACTTACAAGCATAATCTCAATGTACTCTAGTTATTTTTGTGCAAAAATTGTGATTATTATAACTCTGTTGATATTAGCCTATGAAATGAAATATTCAAAATGTGCCTACCTTTTAGCAGTATACAGTTCCATCGGTTTATTTAATTCCAAACAGGTTTCGAAATAATCGTAATTATGGTAATTTATTTGCTGGTATTGTAAATATTCAATTAAAAAAAAATATTTTCAAGACATTGTTATATATTTGAATATTATATAATTAGTGTTAAATATATTTCATTACAGCAAATAAAATATATGTCATTGAAATATACTGATTGAGATCATGCTTGATAGTCTAATAAATTTCTGAAA
The DNA here is from genome assembly GCF_010416935.1 of Polistes fuscatus. Classification (NCBI taxonomy): domain Eukaryota; kingdom Metazoa; phylum Arthropoda; class Insecta; order Hymenoptera; family Vespidae; genus Polistes; species Polistes fuscatus. The sequence continues at coordinate 12,009,362 of NW_025113107.1, read as the reverse complement.
TTATTTCTTGACCAATGTTGATTTAACGAAGACAACCATTCTAAGCACTTTCTAAGAAGATAAACAGTTATGTATTATTGACAAAAAAATAATAAAAAATGACTACCATAACTGATATAACTTAGAAACAAGGTCAACAAATAGCATCTACGTTTATCAAAACATTTGAAATTATTTTTGCTTTTTTTTCTAATTCCTGAAGTAAGTTTCACATTTTATTCTACATCCTGTATATAATCATTTTTATTATAAAACAGCTAGAAAAAGATAAAGATATCATAATCCTAATGTTCGAAAGTTCAACGTGTAATATCCGAGATATTACAAGATGGAGAACTTTCTAAGTAGCGAGACGATTTACAGGTTAACGAGTACTTAAATTCAACTACTACGTATACCATCGTAATCGATCATAACGGTACCATGACTCTTTGGCATATTGAAAAAAAGAATGTAAAATAATCGAATAATATAAAAAATAGTCATTAACCTATCGTTTGGTTTAAGACCCCAAACCAAAATGGCGCTGTTCACCATCTTTGATACGTTGCTCATTATAACTAATCGTAGAAATCCCATAACAAAAATAGAATTTAAGATGGTCTCGTTCCAATATATTATAGGGATGTAGATAGGAATGAATAACGTTATTACTGCGAACAAAATCCAGTAGAACCTAAAAAGAAAAATTAATTTTTTTAACAGCAATTACATACATGTATCGATGACTACTACAGTGGACTGATAAGGGTTCTATGGGGTTGAAAAGCTATGAGTATTAAGCTTTTCTATATCGCGTTAGTTATTCAATTTATAATATAAATAATTGTGACATAAAAAAGTAATCATAAAATCAATAGAAAAAGTTTCTTGATTTTTAGTCCACCGTCAAAATTATCGATATAATCATCATAGTTTAATAATAAGTAATACACCGGATGTTCAATATATATTATATGCGTTATAAATTTTTATCTCGAAAACCCATCGACATTTTTTGAAAAAAAAAAAAATTGTTTACACAATAGTAAAATAATTTTAAACATTCAAAAATAAATTTTGATTTGTTTTCCCCGATATGCGTTCTTCAGATAAACATTTGTCTGATTAATGTTTTTTTAATTTTGTTTTATTTTTAAACATCCGGCATATGAAATATTGAGAAAAAAAAAACAATACAAATAATATAAGTATTTCTTCATACTGTTTTTGTAAACAAATTAATGGTTCCTCTATGTCTCGCATATCTATGTACTTTTGTAATTCTTCCTGGCTGTAAGGTGAATCTAAAAGGTGACTTCGAAAATAACTATATAAAAATCCTTTATGAGTTAGATAAGGATCTTTATCAGTCTTGTAAAATTTGTGATGCAACCTATGATAGAAAACCCAATCGTACAAGGGACCCTACAAAAAGGAAATATTGGTAATTACTTTTATACTTTTTTTTTGTTCCTATTGAAACTCACCACACCGGCAAGAGTAAATGCTAGGAGGAACAAATATTTAAGAGTGTCGTCAACTTCAAATGCTCGGTGTGCAAAATATCTATGTGCACCTATGGTCACTCCCATATAACTAACCGATATGAGAAAAATAACTGAAATCATTAATGTTCATTATTTTTTTACAAATATTATTTCACACACACGTATATAGAATGATTTTTAAATAAATGACTATACTTTTAAGGATTAAATTCTATGTACTTTATACTATTAGTACAAAAAACGTCATATTAGAATATAGAATGAGGCACCTAACTGTATTCACCTAAATGTCTACTTTGTTGATGCTCCATATATAAGTAAAAACAGATATAAACATTTATTTTAGTACGATAATTAAATAATACAAATATGTAAGATAATTAATGACAGTAAATATTTATAAATTATTATATAAATGTTTATTATAATTTTCAATGTAAAAGTAATTAGAATAATTTATATATATATATTATATATATATATATATATATATATATATATTAATAATTATATAATTATTATATTATTATTATCAGTTAATGTAATTATTTCTATATTTCTTATTGTTTGTTTTTAATAATTGAACTGAAATAAATCTCATCAGTTATTTTTTCGTAATTAAAAAAGAATGATTATGAAAGAATAATACCAAATAGCACTGTCATCCATTTCGCTTCGAAAAACATTAGCCAAAGTCCATAAACACCGAAAAAGTGAAAATGAATAAACCATAGCACTAAACCATTATTTGAAGTATGCATTCTTGAAACGTCTATTTCTTCAGATACTGACATTGATCAATGAAAAATTAAAAAAAAACAAATATATATTAAATTAACAATAATTTTAATTGAAAGATTTATTAATAAAAACGCGTATATTTTTACTATATTTTTTATATATTATATTATATATACTTTATTATATTTATAACTTTTTTATTTTACGATAATAAAATAATCGTTTAGTTTTTGTTTTAATAGGAAAAAAAGACAAGTCAAATATATTGAAGCAAATTGCAATCCGTATTTCTATAATCGTCCGAAGTAACGTAAGTTCTGCGGCAAACTGAATCGAAATAAATTCAACGGAAGTGCTAATGTTCAATAAATATTGTATAACAGGAAGATAACTTCCTTCATTTTAAAATCGCTTTGTAATCTAACGCATAAAATACTTCCCAAGAAAAGTCTCTTCTTTATTCTCGCGTCATCACTGAATGAGTATAAATCGTATTTATTTAAATATATTATAATTATTATACTATACGTTATATTGATTTGTATTAGCATTTGACTTTTATGATAATTTAATCAGTACAAATACAATGAGTTGACATTATGCAATACTTAAATGAATAATATTAAATGTATCGATTACTTGTACTTTAACAAAAGTTTTAAAATCAAAATCGTGAATTGAAGTATTATCAAATACTAAAAGTCAATTTTTTAACTGTGATAAAGGGTTAATTTAAAGATTCATTTTGAGAACAAATTTTATACTTCCCTTAAGTACCACAAATCTTATTTCAGCTTCAAATCAAATTTTTTGTATAATTCTTTATATTATTTACGTAAGATGGTAAACAATAAATTGGAGTGAATGAAATGAAAATAATTTTTTGTGTAAACATTTGTTAATCAAAATCCACACATTAAGTTATTCGATTGTATCTGCAATTAACTACTACTACTACTACAGTATTATTCATGCATATAATGACCCGAATAGTCAAATAAGAATTATTAAGAAAAATTAGCTACCGTAAAAATTTATTGATTCAAAATTCAAATTGTTTTTTTCCATAACTTCTTTGTCGAACTAATGATCTTTTTAGAAAAATTCATCAGAATAATATTCTTTTTTTATTTCTATTTCCAGACGCATAACGATACTATTAAAAATAATACAATAAACTTAATTGACATTAATAATCCAAAATCTATACCTAAAAAAAAAGAAAAGAAAGAAATCAATGAAGATCATTTAAAAATTGGAGATAATTGGTCTTCATCATTTTTTATTTTTTTTGGCCTCATTGTTGCATTATTGTATTTATTTGTACGAAATTACATTTTAGTTAGACTTTTAATTAACGACGCAATTCTCTTGTTATATTCTGGCTTTGTAATATTTTTATACATATATAATATGATATATATATATAAATTTAAAATAATTCTAATTTTTCTAGAAAATATAAAAGAGACGGCAGGATAATAAATACGACGACAAGATTTCATTCAGTTGTAATTTTTAACGTCGACGTATTTTAGGATTATCATCATCATTATCATTATCATTATTATTATTATTATTATTATTATTATTATTATTATTATTATTATTATTATAATTATAATTATTATTATTAATATTATAACAAAGGAACTAATAATGTATTTATAAAACTTTTTTATAATCCATCGTTTCTAATTCTTGTAGATCTTCTTTAGGTATGTCGGCATCACCATAACCCCATACATGACTACCATCACCGGATTTGTTCGCCCTTCGTCGTACCATTTCCGGTGAAACGTATTTTAAATCATAGGCCCAACCAATGCGAGCGAATGCGTCGATGAATCCGGTAGTTATATTGAAAGAATAATCACCTAATTCACCAGTTTTGTAATCCCATGGAAAAACGTGATGATAATTGTGCCATCCTTCACCTAGTGCTGCTATGGAAACTGCTATGTTTTCGACAGGTGAGATGTTCCTAAAAATTAATATCATTCATTTAATTTCATATTTGAACAAAATTAAATATAATAAAATACATTTAAAAAATAATTAAATAATTAACTTACTTGTCGTAAGGTTTCTGACCCCACATATGTGCAACACTGTTAACGAAGAAAGCTATATTGAGCGTTATGCAAAATCGAAAATTAAAACTGATCCAGAAAGATGTCCACAATGATTCAGACCAGAAATAATATGGTACGACAACTGGTAATCCAATTGCCAAAAGTGCGAATAGAGGTATGTACAATCTAAATTAACAAACAAACAAATAAACAAGTTATAAATAATTATATCAATAAAATAAAAATATAATATTATTCTATTGTTTAAGAAAATTTCAAAACTCTATAATAATATTTATCTATTTATATATATATATATATATATATATAGTAACTATTATACTATTAATATAATATTATTATATATTGTATTACTATTATATATACTATTATAATACTATTATACATAATATTACTACAATATCTATTTATATAGTATTTTTCAATGGTAATAATTATATTTAAAAAAAATAGTCAATTATATATTTGTTTTTCTTAATGTTATTCAAGTAACCTCGATTTGTAAATGTTTATACCTCTTTTGCCACATGACTATTGAGTCTGCTTCAAGATCACTCATATCGACGACTTTACGTTTAGCTACTACATCAGGATGGGGCGTAGTAAAAAGCCACCCTACATGTGCGAAGAAAAAACCTCTTTTCGCGTTATGTGGATCTGCATCGGTTTCACTGTATTTATGGTGCACCCTGTGGTCCAATGCCCACGCCCAAACGTGTTTCTACAATTGAAAACTTATATTAGAAACGAGCAACCAATTAAAATGTAACAGAGGGAAAAAAAAAATAAAAATGGATAGAGAATTGTATAAAAAAAAAATAAGTAGACACACGCGTATATTATATTTATTAACACACTATCGGCGGGTCAGGTATTAATACCTTTTATGCAGAATATACAATAAGTGTTAATAAAACACTTACCAATGCTTGTTTTTTTTCATTGTCACTAATTTTTAGGCAGGAATGATGTTTTTGGTAGTTTTTCGTAAAGCCTGACCAGTGTTTAGTCCTAAATTTATTAATTTTTCTTAAAAATTAATAATTTTATGGAATGTGCTATTTTCATTAATTTTCGCCCGTTATACGTGTAAGTCAAGCTCATAATGTTACCCGCCGATAGTGTGTTTATTTTTTGATAAACTTCAATATATTAATATATGAAGGAATAGAATAAAAATTTTGGTTGTACAATATATATACGTATACATACTTGACCGGTTATTGTAAAAAGGAAAACTAGAAGTAATCGTAATGGCCATTTGGCTTTGTACGCCCTGTGAGACCATAATCTATGAGCTCCAGCTGTTATGCCAAAACCGGAAGTATATATCACTATGAAAGCTAGAAAAACAGAAAAAAAGTATCGTCATTAAAAAAATTAATTAATTATAACGAATAAAAGAAATTAAAACGGGGGAAGAAAAAACAAAAACATTTTTCTGAAATATAGAAATAATTGAATTTTTATAAAGTTCTATATTATTTATATATATATATATTAACGAGAGCATATCTTTTTTCGTCATTCGAATAATTAACGTTAAAACGATGGGAATCTTAAGTTTTATCAAGTACAAATTTTGCTAACTGAGGTAAATTTTATTTTTTAATAAAGATCATCACGCGATACGTAAGGAAGATTAATTTGATGAACTCAAATGCCGTATTTATTCGCAGAATTCAACGAAAAAGATAATCGGGGAAGCAATATAAGGCACTATGATTCATTTTATCACTTTTTCTTATCTCTTACCACAACCTCTCTCTCTCTTTCTCTCTCTCTCTCTCTCTCTCTCGTTTACTATTACATTTGCTATCGCTAGCACATAATATATATCTCATCGATAATATTATATATCTACATAATATACATTTATCATTTTTTGTCTTTTTTAACTTATTATCTTTCACTTTCTTTCACTTAACAATTTTTACTTTTATATTACAATATTTCTTCAATTAGTATAATGTCTATCAATCTACTATATTCGTTATCGTCTCTCTGACACACATAACATATAGATAATAATATTATACGTGGACAAATTGAAAAAGTTTAGAACCTAACTTAATAATTGGAAACAATTTTTTTTAGCGTGGCTCGAAACTTTTCAACCAAAACCTTCCTGTGTGCGTTTTCCTTATTTTATTAAATTATATTTTCTTTTATTATTACATTCTTTTTTGCCTTCCCCCTTCTATGTTTCTCCGTTTATTAATTATTTCTTCCGTAAAATTTGACTATCTTTCAATAACGTGAAAATTCTTATTTTTTTTTTGTTTTCTATTAACCCTTTGAGTGCTGATACTTAATTACTAATAACATTTAATCATAAATTATATTTAATAATTAAAGTTATTGTTTATCTTATATAATTTTTTCATGTGACAAAATTAATAACAATAATCAATACGCAAAACAACGTTACATTATTTGCATTTATATCGACAAATACGTATATGCATCAATAGCCCACGATGGACGCATATATGCGTCCATAACACTCAAAGGGTTAAATAATCACGAAAATAATATTATTTTAATAACAAAAATAAAAATCCCCGTATAAAAGATTTAAACGTGACTTACCCCACAATGACGTTAAAAGTTTGGCTTGCGTGAACATGAGATAGAAACCATAAAGGCAACCACCATGAATGAATATTTGTGCGGAAAGATCCAACCATTTGATCCTTGGTACGTATTCAACCCTATCACTCGAAGATAAATTCTTCGTAGAAGATGTATGATTTTCTTTGACCCCGTTAATCCTTGATTCTTTCTTTTCCATTTTTTTTATTGCAAGAGGATCCATTTCTTCTTCGTAAGCAACCTTTTCATTGACGGCACACCTCATAGTCAATACTCTTGCCTTATCAGGACACATATCTAATAATTTTTCTTTCTTATTTCTTTTTTCTTTTATTTATCTTTCTTCCTCCTCCTATCTCTTTATTTTCTTCCTCTCGTTCTTTTTATATATATGTGTATATATATATACTTATGAAACTTCGTTTCCTTATCAATTTATTTCCTTGAATTTGGAATCTATCGGAAGAACATACGCATACGTCACTTCACTTATTAAATCTGCACGTGTACGTTTATACATGTACACGCACATGCATTACACAACACACACACTTTTTCTCGAGAGATATATATATTTTTGTTCTTTTAATTTATAATTTTTATTTATAATTAAAACAACGTTGTCTTTACTTTTTACATCTTCATCATTCTTCCTCTGCCTTTTTTCCTTCCTTCCTCCCCCTCCCTCGCAAGGATGGTAATTCCAAATTCAAGTCTTCGATCGATGATGCATCGAGAAGTTTATTATTACTTTTTTTTTTATTGTCGAACGATACTACTATCTGAAAGTAAAAAAGAAAAATAATAATAATAATAATAATAATAATAATAATAATGATAATAATGATAATTAAAAATCGTTGACATCATCACCGTACACGATAATACTTCTTTTCTTCCACGTAAATTGTTATTATCTCGAAAATAAGCCTTGAATCATCATCGATCTTTCTTCCTACCGTTGATAAAACGTTTTATTGTTGTTTTATCTGATTTTTAATATCATAGAAATCTCTGTGATTGTAATCGTATATAATCCGATTCGCGAAACACTTGCATATCACACGTGCTGTTTTATCAAACAATCAGATTTGTTTTTATAAATATTTTATATCATATGATTTGTGTTGAATGAGTTTTGTCCATCGTTATACTTGAATTAACAAAATCATCATTTATTTACGGTAAAAAAGTATTATCGTTCATTTACGTGAATGAATTGAAAAGTTGTGAGCCTAACATTGAAACAAATTTGTTTTTTTGAACTCTTTAATATTTATTTTCATTTAAGACTGAAAACAATGTGTATGTTGTATTTTAAATAATAAGATATTATTTATTTGATATTTTTTGATATTCTGAAAAGTATTATTAAAAGACTAATTCATTTATCTTATACAACTGTAAAACAGATGTATCATAAGTATTATTATATATATAAAGAACTGTTGTACGATATAATCGCGAATATTAAAGTGGTATTAGAAAATATGTCGACTTTTATTTAATAATTCTATCGAGTAATTAAAAATAATAGTCGAAAAAATAACAACGATAAATCGTTGCAATTTTTTGTTGTTTTATCCCTCTATTTCTTTCCATCTATTTTTTATTCGCATAAAAAACGCAACAAAAGAAAGTCAGCAGCAGCACACAGCAGCATTAGTTAAATGAAATATTTATAATCGCATAATTAATGTAAAATAATATCTCGAGTAAGATATAATTTTTAAAATCCTTGACGCGATTAGTATTTTAATCATTTATTTTCAATCGCATAATGATATTTTTATTTTATTATTAGATCAATATTATAATCTATACGATAGGATTGAATTATTTATTTTATAATTAATATGATCGGATATATATAAATATACATTAAATTTATATCTCAAATTATATATTTCATAATTTTTATTTATTATTTAATATGAAACAAAATGATTTTACAGATAAATTTCTCGAATGATTATCGATTTATATGTATCTATGAGTAAAACAATTCTATGATTTACATTTTACCTACGGTATGGTCAATTTAAATTGTGTGAGTCAATCATTGACGATGAATTTCAATTATTGAATATTAGTTTCATTCATTGACGATGAGAGTTTTAATCATTGACGATGATTGAAGCTAGCACATTGACAAAATACTTTATAAATATGTTATGAATCCTTGACGGAGTTCTTCGTAAATATCATAGAAATAATATAAAACTATTATAAACTTTTCTGTCTTTCTCTCTATTTATTTGAACATTTGATAAATTTCATTAATCTTTGCATAAGATAATACGAGAAATAATTTTGAAAAACCTATAAATCAATAATACAGTCACAATTTTTAACAATAAATCAAGTCAAAAATATAACCATAATTATTTTATAACCAATCGTAACTTTAATAAACTAGACATTAATAATTAGATTTAATTAATTTTGATTTATACCTTCTTCTCTTATGTCTTCGACGACAACTTACTGTGACAAAAAAAAAAGGAATAAAAGAAAGAAAAAAAGAAGTTAGATCTAATTATAAACTGCAAGCTAACTGAACGAATTCCAATGTCTGACGATCAGATGATGATGGTCGTCAGCGGAAAATATTACGAATAAATCGAATTCTCCTCTCTATTTAAAATGCTTATAAAACAGTGCCTATGTATCTTCTATTTTATTCGCACGAAACAAATTAATTATGCTGTAAAAAAAGAAAAAAGAAGATAATCCTATATCACCGACAAGTTTTATTCGTAAAGCATGTATCCTGTATCATTTATTGAATTATCGTTCTATTTATCTCGTTCATTAGTTTAATTATTAATTTATTTTTTTGTTTCGTTTTTTAAATGGAAATTATAAAGGCAACCTATTTAAAATTTTATCGTAAAGTAACGAAAGTAAATTTTTAACGAAGCGTTTATTAAACTCGTCTTACATTTTTTTTATTTATATAACTTTTATCTTTTCCTATCGAATGCGAAATAAAAAAATAAAAATAGGAATTAACTATTATCTCGTTATTATTATTATTATTATTATTTAAATTTAACCGTAAATTAACAAAAGTAAATTTTTTAACGAAGCGTTTGTTAATTCGTATTAAACTCGTCTCAGTGTACTTTTGTTTTTTTTTTAATCCATATATCCTTTATCTTTTTCTATCGATTACGAAATAAAAAAAAATAGGAGTTAACTATTATCGTTATTATTATTATTATTAGAGCACACGAAACAACGTCAATAATATTGATATGCGTGAGGAAAGTTAGGAAAATAGTAGTAGTGAGGTGGCACTTTGCGATCGAACCAATCGAGCCTAGACTTCGCATTATCAGGCGCCTACTATCCTACAACGTGAAAGCTCAAATTGACTTCGCAACTTATTGTATCGTTTAAACGACCTTTACAACCTTTTTTTTTCTTTTTTTTTTTCCTTTTATTTTTTCCCCTCATCAGATCGATGAAACTGATTCGACGTGATGGTACGATTATTTACAACTTCATCAGAAAGAACAAAAATATTCATACTACCATTATCGAATATTCGCAAAATAATTATTTACTGTGTGTGTGTGTGTGTGTGTGTGTGTGTGTGTGTGTGTGTGTGTGTGTGTGTGTGTGTGTGTGTGTGTGTGTGTGTGTGTGTGTGTGTGTGTTTATTTAAAATATATATATTTTTATTATAAATACATATTCACATACCAAATAACTTAATCCATCTGACTAAAAATTGTTGTAAAAAAGTTAATATATAATTTCGAAGAAGACAATTATATGACGTATTAATTTTTATCATTATTTAAATATATTACGAATAATTAATAAAAGTTATTCAAGGTCAACTTTGTTTCGACAAATCTAAATCTGTATATGGATGTTTATTTTTCCTCGTAAATCGAAAGAATAATAAAATTTCAATTTCATATTGAAATATGCAACTTACGTGTGTGTGTATGTGTGCGAGTGTGTGTGCGAGTGTCACCTTGCGATATTAATTTGCAAAGTACGTTTTATAAAAATGACGTGTATACGAGGATGAGGGGAGTTGGGCAGGAGGTGTAAATAGAACATTTCCTTAATTAGTTAAGAAAACAGTATGAGAAAATAAAAAAATCTATTTTATCATTAACCATTATACCACATAAATAATTACTATAATAAAACATAATAATACATAGGTTAGATAATTAATGTTCGTAATAGCTATAGTTTTTCCCTCTATTTCTTTCTATTGGCTTATTGTTTCGAATTGCATGAATTGTACATATGATACTCACGTGATCAACATAACACGTAAATATATAACTTTGATCGAAGATTATACTCATTATACTTTTAACCAGAATGAAATTACAAAAATCTATTATACTTCTAGATTTTTAATGATTCATCAGGTAGATGAAACCGATCTGTGTAATTCCATTTGATATCGATCTTTCTTTTAATCATTCGAGATAATGGCTTATTTATTTCTTGTGTACTATTTTACGAACACACCACATCGATTTACATTTGTTGTTTTCCCCCTTAGCGCGCTTTTATTTTATTTTTTTTTTTTTAAATATATATATATATTTCATACTTTTATTAATCACTATATATTATTCCCATTTTCGTTCTTTACTTTTAACACGATTTGTTGTTTTTCGTTTCAAACTTATTTGCAATCAATATACACACACGATGATACTTTTTTTAATAATTATTTTACGTTAGATCGCGTATCCTAATCGTTCATGCAATAAAACAAATTTAATCAACGAAATATCCGACCACGAGGAATGTAATATTATAAAACACAAATAATAACAAAAAATTGCCTAAGGCTTCCAATTTCAATTCAAAAAATTCAATTTCAAAACCCATCCTGTATGCGATAATAAATTAAATAAAATCGTTACGCGTTATTATTGTTTCGTAAAAATAAGAAGAAAAAGAAAAAATTATTAAGTAGAAATAAAAAAAAAAAAAAAAAAAAAGGGACGACCTGTGCGAAGGATGATAAAAGAAGAAGAAGATGAAGAAAAAGAAATAATCAATATTCGCGAACGAACGATAATAATCTTGGAACGATCGCGTGTGTTCAGCTCTTTTTCTTAACGGACCTTACTCTTATTGATCTGACATGAGCAAAAGCAATTCTTTTTGAACGCGCGCGCACGATCTCTTTTCTATTCATTCTTAACGTTTATAAACATCCAGCATACATGACACATATTACAACGTATACATACATGCACGTACGTACATATAAAACACTTATATGGATACTATATATATATATATATATGTGTGTGTAGTATATATATAATAAATATAATATATATAAAATATAATATATAAAATATAAAAAAATAAATATATATATATATATATATATATATATATATATATATATATATATATATATATATATATATATATATATATATATATATATATGTATATTTATTTATATTTATTTACTTACTTTCTTTTATTTTATACATATGTGTAGGTATATATGTGTGTACGTATAAAGTGATCTAATTTTTTGATTATATTAAAAATTGATTCCTTGATCTATCGTGTTTCAGAGGTACGGTCCAATGTTTTATCCTTATTTACATTAAAAATAATGCATAGGATAATACACAAAAATGAACGTGAGTATTTAAGTAGGTATATATATACTTATGTATGTGTATGTATGTATTATATATGCAGGTACATGTATCTTTCAAGGATACTGTTTAATGAAAATAAAAAACAGAAAGAGTATTAATTTGATTGATTTATCGTTACATTAATTGAAATTAAAAATTGATATGTAAATTATTATTTTATCTTTCTTTTTTAGATTAAATATTTGTTTTTTATACGACTCTTCTCTTTTTTTACAATCTCATAGGAAAGATTGAAAGAATAAAAAAAGAAGAAAGAACAATAAGAAAATAATTTATACATCTGTTCATCTCGATCACATGATTTCGTAATATGGCAATACCACGAACAATTATTCCTTTACGAATCATGTACGTTTTAATATTCTCTTACGAGATTTATTTTTATCTTGGATTTTCTTTCCTCTTACGTTTTCAATTTCAAAACGTTCTTTCATTTAATTAGTGAACAACTTTAAAGATATAACTAAAAAAATCCAATCAAAATATTTTAATCAAAATAAAACCGATCTCCATTATGTGTTTCGTATAAAATAAGAGGGTGAATTGTAAAATCTCGAATCTACAAAGGGGAAAAAAAAAAAGAAAAAAAATTACTTTTATTCGACAAACGTGAGTTTGACCGACAACAAAATTATTCGTTCATATATTTAATATTTGTTTATTGAATTTTTGATTGTACTCCCTGAGTACAGACTAGAAAATAAAAATATATGAATAATAATAATGTATTTTCCTCGTATAACGTTGCTTTTGTTTATTTGTTTAAATAAACAACCATTTTGAGTGATTCGGTGAATTTTCAGTGGGATTGCTTAATTATTAACAATAAAATCGTATTTGTTTGTATTATATAATCGATCTTTCCTTTTTCGATTAAAAGTCTTTTTATTCTTTATCAATGAAATTACTATCGAGTGTGTGTACACATATATGTATATATATATGTATATACATGCATAGAACTAACAATCAATCGTGATCACGAAAGTCTATTCTACCAAAATTACCGGTCTCGTCGGCCTTCGAACGTGTAATTGAATTTTCGCGGAAAATTACTATCACCAATCGGAATTCTGTTTACTAACCTTGTTAACCGTTCATGAAATGTTCCATTCGTTCGATACACTAACAATAAATCAATATTTAACGACTATGAGTGAGATTTTATTTGATCATTTTTCTTTTTTTTAAAACAATCTTTTTTTATCATTCTGTCATTTAAAAAATATTATATATATGAAATATTAAATATATTAAAAATATATTTATATTTTATTTATTATAGATACAATGTATCTACTGCAGTTGTAAATATATTTATAACCGAATATAAATATGTTTTATTAAAAATAGAAAAAAGAAATTAAACAATATAGATAACGTTATCTTTTTAATATAGATAAACCATTATTATTTTTTTAATAGTTATTTCATAATACGAGCTTTGCGTTGCGCTTAAAGCATACCACACAACATTCGTTGCATTTAAAACACAGCGTTAAAGTAAGTTCATTATAAATATTAAAAGCTTTTAAACATGCCACGATGCTTTCTTTCTTTTCTCTCTCTCTCTCTCTTTCTTCATTTTTTTCTTTCTTATCGGTCTCTCGGTTTGTTTCCACATCGCAGCTAATTGCAAATATCCGGCAAGCGTGTAACAAATTAATTAAAAAAATAATCAAAAATAATCAAGACGAAAGTCTGACGATAATCGTTGTTAATTATTTTTGAGATTATTTAATTCGAAAACAAAATTGCCGATATAAAATATTTGAATTTAGATTAGAAAAAAAAGAAAAAAGAAAATGTGTATGTGTGTGTGTATGTGTCATCTAATTGCAATCTAAAATGTTTAAAAGTAACGTCAAGCGGATATCTAAATATAATCAACGGCATCTCGAGTAAAATCAACGGTTGCGTTTGTTGTACGTTCTCGACGTAAGGAGAAATAAAAAGAAATAAAAAGAAGAAAAAAAAGGGGATAATCATCAAGAAGAGAAATATATATATATATCAAAAGAAATAAAACATTCTTCTTCTCCCATTCAAGTTAAAAATGTCTATCGAATGGGAGGAGTAGGACCCCGAATCACGAACTCTACTTCTATACTTCTCAATTCCACTTCTTTCGCATGGCCTTTAATCAGTGTTTATTGTTAGTAATTTTTAGTTCACGGTCGAATATATCGCTCGGCGTTTCGTTTCGTTTCGTTTAATTTAGTTTAGTTTAGTTTCATACGCCTTCGTAATATCTTTTAACGAATGAATAATATGCAGGAAACAAATGTAAGAAATAAAAATTATTTACTGAGTAATGAAAAATAGAGAGAGAGAGAGAGAGAGAGAAAGAGAGAGAAAGAGAGAGAGAGAGAGAGAGAGAGATAGAGAGATGATAAAACAAGACCGACAATTATAATTAAAAAAATGTCGACTTGTATTTAAAATTAATTGCAATGAAATAAGAATTTTGCATAACGAGATAATACAAAGTGCGATTTTAAAAGATAAAGAAAAAAAAAGACAAAACTAGGAAACCTAACCGTACGATATTTAATAACGTCTTATTGTTAAGTGTCTTTTATTTCTACGTCTTGTTAATTATACGTGAGAAAAAGTAACATCCACCCACCAACCACGCACACAATACACACGAATATGAATATAGGATACATATGTTTACAACTACTGATGAAAATATACGAGCTAAGAATCTAAGGAAACGATTAAATGTATTCAATAATCTTATATATATACGTAATGCAATATCTAAATATATAAATATTACGAATATTTTTTACGTAACATATATGTATAAGTGTTGTTAAAAATAAAAAAATAAAAAAACCGAAGAAAAAAAAGAAAGAAAGTAGTAAGCTCTAGAACGCAATATATAAATCGTGTGTGACTCGTGTCCTATTCGAATCCACGCCCGCTTAGTATTACGTCATTTACATAGCAAGAAGAGAGACACTAACG
Organism: Polistes fuscatus; assembly: GCF_010416935.1. Taxonomy (NCBI): domain Eukaryota; kingdom Metazoa; phylum Arthropoda; class Insecta; order Hymenoptera; family Vespidae; genus Polistes; species Polistes fuscatus. The sequence goes on along the minus strand of NW_025113107.1, from coordinate 11,993,789 downwards.
TTCACACTATTATACACTACTACCTAGAACTTGTAGTAAAAATACTTCTTACGGTCATCTTACGTTAGATGTATATTATGAGATAGAGGAAGAAAGAGAGAAAAAGAAAAGGAGAAAAAAAAAGATAGAGATAAGTATTGTAGATAGAAAAAAAAAAGAGTATACTAACACAAATATATACATATATATACACACGTAGAAGTAAAAACGCATATACACTTACAAAGAAATCGGCTCGTCAAGGCCCTTCGCCTCTAAAGAAAGATAAGACCATACGTGAGATATTACGAAAGGTGTTCATCGTTTCATAAATTTCATTATTCTTTCTTTTATTCATCTTTCTCTCTCTCTCTCTCTCTCTCTCTCTCTCTCTCACTAACTCTCTCTTTCTATTTCTAAATGTACGTGTATTTTCTCTCATATAATTTTATCTTTTTTTGATTATTTATTGCTACCTCTATCTTCAATATCTTCCTTTTTTCTATCATCGAAAAGATATGATTAACGATATTATTATAAAAGTGAGGGAAAGGGAGGGGGAAGTGGTAAAGATAGAAAGATTTACGTATACTTTCCACACAAAAGTATACATCAGTATACAACACGTGGAAATACTATGTTATTCATTAATTATACCGGTTAACTAACAAACAGTTCAACTAATTCATTTCTTCTCTCTTTTTCTTTTCCTTTACCTTCGTCAATGTTTTTTTAACGAATAAACCATTAATCAGAAAATTAATTATTACAAATTATGAATTTACATGTTTGGTGATGATAAGACATTAGTTTAACCGATTGTTAGCTAGCACGTGCTCGCTACATTATCCATGTCGATAATGCTTATCGATTTTTTTTTCTTGTAACGTATTCTCTCGTTAAAATCGTCGTCGTTGAACGACTATTTCATTTGTACTATTCGTAAAATATTTAAAAAATATTTCATTTCGTTACCAGTCGGCGAATGTTACGAATTGTGTGTGTCTGTATGTATGTGTGAGTAAAAGTGACGATTTTTAAATGAAATTTTGTTCAAGTATGGTTATTATATAGATCCATGAAAATGATTACGAATCAGTTAGATTATTTTTCTTTTTTGAAATATCTACGAGTACTTCGATACGATAAAACGTAATTTTAAAAAGAAAAAATAAAGAGAGAGAGAAACTACTAGATATCTAATCAATAATGAGACAATTTCTACGAATATCGTAATATATCGTATCGTCAAAAATACGTATTTGAAAGAACAAACAAAATAATATTGTAAAAATGAATGTTAGTTAAAAATAAATGTCATTTTATTACGTTTTTTCTTTTTTAATTTTTTTTTCTTTTTTTGTTCTTGATAACAAAACAATATTGTACACATACACAAAATATTTTCCGAAGAAAATAAACGTCGTTGAACGATTAAGATCGAACGATTAAGAAAATTCGATTGATTTGATTGAAAAAAGAAACGGAGTGCACGATAAAGTTTAAAAACAGAATCAATTTGGATATTAAGATATGCGATATAAAAATGTTAAAAATTGTAAAATTGTATAAAGGTTTTTGGACACGTAGTTAAAAAAAATAAATAATAAATCAAAAATTAAAGGAACACAAGTATATCAATTGGACGTTTTTACCGACGTTTTATATTTTTTTCCCGATATAAACACAATTTAATATACGATATGATATATAAATTCGAATGAGAATAAAGACGACGTAACGCAACACGTGGATAGATAGGTCGAGTTTGAGACGAAATTCATAACGGTACTACAGTTAAAATGATATTATATTCGCCTAACTCACACCAAAGAGAATATATATATATATATATTTAATCTACTTTTCACGTAGAAATAATAAATATTATAGGTAAGAAATAAAAAAAAAAATGTTAATAATTAAAATAATAACGATATTATGTATAATACGTACGTTAATAATACCAAATAGGATGGATATGTAGTAACAAATTCGAAGAAAGATGAACAAAAAAAATAAAAAGAAAATACGAGAGTAATAATGATGTCAGACCGAATCGAAAGAGAATAAAATTATCGATCGAGTTACTACGAAACGACGAAAGGAAGGACGTTAATAACGTGAAACGAATGTATCTGTGTATGTGTGTACGTGTGTACGTGTATGTTTTTACGTAGAAGAAAAGAAGATAAATAAATAAGATAACAAATGGAAAAGAAATTTCTACGAAAAATGTATACGTATAGAAAAGTCCTATCTAGGAGGAAAAAAAGAAAAGAAACAATATTTCTCTCTACTTATTAGCGATTATTATAAAATTTACGTTACATTAAAAGTAGTTTAATGTTTTATACATACATCCAAACACTCAAATCCTATTCTTATGATTCACTGGTAGAGATCATTGAAAAAAATGATCGATGAATGATGATGAATCAATCAATCTTCCTTCCTTCCTTCCTTCCTTCTTCTAGCTGCTTCCAAAATTTCAGTTGCTGATGACGAGGATACTTTCTTCTTTCTTTCTTTCTTTCTTTCTATCCTTCTAGTTGTTTGTTTATCTATTTATCTAACTATCTTCTAATCTATCTATCTATCTTTATTTCTTGTTAGACTATACTCACGAACGGTCGCACGTCGACCCGAACACTCGTTGGATCAACAAACGACTGGTTAGCGCGCGCGCGGTGCGCTTCGCGATTTGCTCAACATTTGCGCGCGCGTTCTTTTCTTGGGATTTTTGAAATGGCGCATGCGCATCAATCTCGCATCACATTATTCGTTAGAGATTTACCAATGAAAAAAAAACAGATAAGAACTATTTGATAACTGTCATGAGACAGATATTAATTAATAATTTAATTTACTAGTTATACACGATAATTATATATATATATTTTTTTTTTCCTTCCATGAAATATTTTTATTTTATATATATATATATTTTATATATATTGTTACGTCCTCGTGTTGGTCAGAGACAAAAAGTAGCGAGATTAAAGTTTTGTCCGACATTTGGTCTGAAATAACGTTAATCTTTTCCCTTTACACTACTAAAAACGTTGTTTCCTCTGGTTTTGGTCAACCTTCATTCAAAGGCTATACTCGGGATTGAGAGAGGCTCGATATTAGAAAAGAGTAAACTTTTCACTGATAAGAGAGATCATTATTATCATTTAATAAAACAGAAATAAGGATTTAATAAATTAATACAGAATTCGAATTTAATTAATAAAACAAAAATTTTGAGACTTAATCACGAAACAGAAGTGCGAAATTTGTAAATTAATACAGAATACGGACCTTACGGATTATTACGGAAAACAGAAGTTTGCAACGGAAAATAGAAGACTGCAACGGAAAACAGAAGTTATTAATAGGAACTTATTACTTACACAGAATACAGACTTAATATCGAAAACTGAATACAGGGCTTACTAACTAAAACAGATATACCTGATTTACAGAAAAATACTGAGTGGTAAGTCCTAAGTTCCAAGTTCAAAGTTCAAAGTTCAAAGTTCAAAGTGATGTATATTAAATGTAAAAAAGTGCTGAATATCGGAGATGTAAAAGAGTAATTCAAAAGAGTGCGTAATGTCCCTGACCTTTTCCTGCTACCACTTCTTAGATCAGTTATTTCATTGCATCAAATCAGTTTGCAGAATGTAAAACTTAGTTCTTTGAGGACGATACGGCCCAAATTTACAGAATATTAATCGTCGAGTCCTTTTTAGTTTCTATTTTGGGTTTTATGACCATTGCTTTTGACGAAGAAAACATCGATCTTAGAAAATAAAAAGAAAACGTCCTAGGGTGTAATAATATATATAAGATTATACAACAAAATAATGTCATAATGTCTGACCATTCCATTCGTCTCCGTTCTGTTGTAATTATCTTTTCCAAGAGTTTTCAACGATAAAACGAGTGGAACTTCCTTTCACTTGGCTTGGAAAAAGAATGAACTCCGAGATACAAATATTTTATACCGTAATTAATGTACAAAACCTGTTCGAAAAAAGACATCACGTTAATTTATTTTATCTCATAATTAAATAAATTAATTTGTCTTATATATTTTACACACAAAATTCATACGTTTTTCATTACATTTATAATTAAGAAAAATCAAATTGATAATATTAATTATTTTTGTCATTAATTGTCTATAGAATAGATCACGTTTTGTTTTTACAGTTGTAATATGAATTTAAGTTTATATTAGTTAAAAAAAAAATTATCAGCAATTGATGATGTAACAAAGTCATAGATAATTTTTCGAATGTATAAGATTACATTCGCATTGTGATTATATTAGTGAGAAATTCCAAATGATGATGAAAAAGGTCAGTTAAACGATTTGCGAACATATTTTTTTTTCTTTTTTCTTTTCATTCCCATCATCGTTAAGTATGTCGTTGTATTATCTCGGTGAAAGGATTCTTCTCGTAGCAAATATTTTGCTGTGAGAAAAAAAATTAATAATTAAAAAATGTAAAATAATAATATTAAAATGCATACATTAATAATGTTTTCCACGAATTAATTGGAATATCAGGGTTATTGAATACCATCCGATAATGATCGATAATAGATGACCTTATATGCACGTACATTTTGACTGAATTGGATACTTCATATACAATACACATATGTACTTAAGTATATATGTATAATAAATGTACATTGGTGAATATAGTTTGTCGAATAATATTAATCAATAATCATTTATATCTAAATTAAATGTAATACTTATAAAACAAAGATGAAAATATTTCATAATTACATTATCTTTAATCTTCCAAATCTTTCATTTTAGCGAATAATATTAATCAATAATCGTCTACATCTAAATTAAAAGTAATATTTACAATACAAAAAATTGAAAATATTTCATAATAATTTTATTATCATTAATTCGTGACACACCGTGTAAACATTTAAATATATAACAATCGATTGAGTTATGAAATAACGATTTAAAAATATTCGAATATTTGAAAAAATGATCAAATGAGTATCAAATATAATGATTATAAATTATAATATATGATAAAATTAATTTTAAAAAATTATAAAATATGCGCTCATTGTTAAATGATTAATAATAATAATAATAATAATAATAATAATAATAATAATAATAATAATAATAATAATAAAAGAATATTCATTGTTGGATAAAATTTAAACGTAGAAACGATCAATGCTATGACCATTCATCTTTTTCTTCGTTAAAACTTCACTGGTTGGATGAGTATATAATTTGAAAGTTGGTACTACTGTGGAATGGGAAGTGGGAACATCCAAATCCGGCTTGACGATTTACGGTGGTTTTGTTAAACGAAGGGCTTATCTTCGATAAAGTAATATATTCATATAATATGAAACGCAGAAAATATTTCCGTATTTGAATGTTCAATTATCGTATGGGTACGATACATAACCTAAAGCAGTAAGTATGTGAATGTTCAACTTACTGTTTATGTATAACCTTAATGTCTTTGTAGTATGTCATTAATTCGATATCACGCGAATTTCTATTTATTAACGTTAATTTTCATGACATATATCATATTGTGTTATTATTAGTTTTTATTGTTTTTAATCAAATGCAATTAATATATGCGTAGTTATTGGCAATATCTTTCCAGCTGTAATATGAATAAAGCTCTTATTACATGATATATACATATATATATATATACATACACACACATATAATCTTACATTTAATTTAGATTCATCTTTTACCAATATGCATTTATATAGTAATAAACACTCATAAAGGAATATTAACATTATTACATTATATTTCAGATAAGGGAGAACAATCATCGGTCTGTAGATCATTACTAATGAGACGGAATGTTTGTAAGAGCTTGGTCGAGCATTCAAACGTGGAATGAATGAGGAAGAGTTATTGACACGGTCAGCTGCGGAGCGTGATAGAATATTCAGCTGCTATGACCGTGGCAGAGAACATGGAGCCCAAATCGATGCATGGGAAGATCCTGGTTATGAAGTATATCATACCACCGATAGATATGGATTTATACAGTAAGTATTTTCTTAGGATTTCATTGTAATATATAATTTATCATTTAATATCTTGATCTCACTTGCTGTTGTTTTACAGCGATAAGAGATTACCACGAAGGTTAGGTGCAACCGAAATAAGACTTGATCAAATAGAAATACAAAGATTGAAAAAATGGGAAAAAATGACTAAACAATGGGAGAGCTCGTCGACTAAGGAGAAATTACGTCGTAGAATATATAAAGGTATTCCAAATAGATTTAGGGGTCAAGTATGGACTTTATTATTAGGAATAAAAACTCTAAAGGAAGAACAAGCAGGCAAGTATGAAGAAATGCTTAGACTTGCACGTCATTGGTCCACCGAAATTCGGCAAATTGATGCTGATGTTGCTAGACAATATAGGGATCATATCAATTATAGGTACATCATTTAAATACTTTTATCTTTATCGTTATTTAAGTTCTAGATTATAGGGTTAACTTTTGTCATAGGGAGAGATATAGCATAAAACAGCGGTCTATGTTCTATGTGTTAGCTGCTTATAGTATGTACAATATGGAAGTAGGTTATTGCCAAGGAATGTCTGTTTTGGCTGGTTTACTTTTACTTTATATGGATGAAGAAGACGCATTTTGGGGTTTGTCTGTATTACTTGCCGATAAAAAATATAGTATGCATGGTAAGTATATCTGTAATAACTATTATTAATTATGCTTGAGTTTCTGTGTGTTTTCCTTTCTTTTGTTTATAATTAATATAACAGCATGTATACGTGATATGTATGTATTAAGGAAATAAGCATTCCTAATTTTTAGGATTTTATGTTGATGGTTTTCCTAAACTAAATCGCTTCATCGAACATCACGATAAAATAATGAATAAATTTCTACCAAAACTAAAACGAAAACTTGATAAGTGTGGTTGCGATTCTATATTATACGCATTGAAATGGTTCTTTGTAGTTTTCCAAGAACGAGTAAGCACTGTGTTACAATATTGCATTGTAAAAAAATAATATATGCGTTAATAATTTCCAACTTCATCTTGTAGACGCCTGTTAGCCTTGGTCTTCGTATTTGGGATATATTTTTATTGGATGGTGATCGGATTTTACCTGCAATGGCATACACTATCATGAAAATGCATAAACGAAATTTAATGCCGATGGAAAGTCTCGATGAATTCTGTAATTATTTGCAAATTAAATTGGAGCAAGACTTTGGCTTTATTGATGATGCGGTAATTAATACCATGGAACGTTGCATGGAAGAACTTAAACGTGCCAAATTAGATTATCCAGGCCCTCCTTTACCACATGAATTGCCACAGTATCCAGTTGGTACATTTAAAGAACCCTCTTTCACTAGCAAGGTATTAATAACGCAAATTAAATAAAATAAATTTAACTATAAAAGCAAGTACATTAAATAAATTACATTTATACAGGTTGGACGACGTAGTGAAGAGTTCAGTGAAGCTCAGCATATGATGCGTGAATCAGTAGTACAACGAAGGGATATGGCTCTTGCCGAGGAAGGGAGAGAAAGTACAACGCCAGTTGATCCAAGTAGTGGTGGCCTTGGTGGTAAGTTTGAACCTAGTGACACACACAATAGCAGAGATAATACTATTTGTCAAACCGTATATAAGGGTGATGCAAATGAGAAGAGTGACACTGAAATTGATTCAGCAATTGATATTATACTTATATATAACACTAGATTATAAAGTAGACTTTTTAAATCTAGATTGAAGTTAAATATATATATATATATATAAAGAAAAAATCAATGATGATATATATTGAAATATATTTTAAAGTAAAAAGATCATTGTAATGTCTGTAATAAATGTAAATATATTTTTTACTTTCATAATACTTCTTGTGATATATGTATCAATTAAAGTTATAATTAATCAATTGATAGAATCATAAAAGAATTATCTACAGTGATGACATTAGGAATACCTTTGCACGAACGGCGAATCCTCAAAAATACTAATACAAGCAATAAATTGTGAATGTATGTGCAGGGAGCAAATTCTCATTTGATCCAAGTCTTGACGATGGTGCGTCTCCCAATGGCTCACATCGGTCTTTGGCTGACACATCTGTTACCTCCACAGCTGATCTTTCTGTATTTAGTTCCGTGACACGGTCTCAAGCATTAGACAATAGTCTCGATACTCAAAGCAATGTTTCTAATGGTAGTTCTGGTAGTGGTGGTTTGCTTACACCAAGAGCAACGCCTCATCAACCAAGTCCTGATATTGTACGAATCTATGTACCATATACTTCACCTTCTGCAACTTCATACAAGGACGATCTTCCTCGTACCCTCCCTCGATCTTTAGAAACGAATAGAATCCGCATACGTGTTGATCCTGATCAAACTCCTATAGTTGAACACCTCAAGCCACTTTCTTTAGATAGTCCAGAGTTTGAATTAGATCTAAAATAAAAAAAAAAATAACAAATATAAACTACATAACAAGCACTATAAATAATATTATTACAAACGAAAATAATGAAATTAGATGTATGTTGTATATATCTAACAAGAAAGATATATATATATATATATGTATAGAAGAATGATAATTTGAAACAAAAATATTATCGATTTACTGATATATTAATAATATGAAAATGGTTGCAAAATTAATAATAGTATTACATGGTACATCTTTAATCAATTTATTGATTACAAAAGTTCAATTACAATTTAGTTATAAAGCTGATTTGCAATGACAAAAGACGATAAAGCATGACAATGAAAAAATGAATATGTAATTATTACGTTCCTAATACACTATGAAAATGGTGTTCCTTGCTTTATTGGCATTCAGAATTTTCGTTTCATTTGCATTCCAAATATTATATTGCTTGCAACATTCAATTGAAGTATTATTGACAATGATCGGGAAGACGAATTAGAGAAAACGCTGCTCTGCAGGCAAAAGCAAGCGAGTTAAAAACAAATTATTAATATAAAAAAAATAATAAAAGAAATACAAAATTTGCATCTATTTCTTTTATAATAGATCAAATATTATTTATTTATGTGCGTTTAGTGACTTAAAGAAAGTACGCTGCTGTAAAGTGATTATATTAAGAAACAAAATGTACCATTTATTTATTTTCAATTCTTACGTTTAGTAACTTTATCACCTTAATGTATCATACACCGTGTTCTGCTTTAAGAAATGCAAAAATTGTAGTAGTAACGGTTTCTTTTCTTTATTTTTTCACAAATTTAGAATTGATAAAAACTTAGTGTATCTTTAATTTCATGAAAAGTCTATTGTTTTATATCTCATACTTATATTTAGTGCTAGATCTGAAATTTTTATTTACTTTTTTTTTATTTCTACGTTAGGATTAATGTTACAAACTGGTTATAATATTTATGGAAAAAATCCGGTTTTAAATTAAGTATTATACTGCCGTAGAATTATGAAAATTTAATTACATTTAAGTTTTTTTTTTCAATATTATTCATGCACTATATATAAGGAAGTATAGTTTTGTAAATAAATAATATCCTTAGATATGTAAAAGTCGTTGAATACAATGAACGAGTTGCATCAAATCTTCACTAAAGAATGTGAATAATGAACAGTCTAGTGTTATATTTCTTCTATACTACTTAAACATTAAATGATATACTTATTGAGTGTAATTGGACTAAAATATATACACATTTTTAATTTATAAACATTCCAATACACATGAACAGATTTTACAACAATTAGTTGTTATATTTAATAGTAAATAAGTAAAATTTGTTGATCAAATATTAAATGTTTATCGTGTTGTATAAATCTGGATGATTCAATACCATAAAATTGTATGACAATGCATTTGCAGATATATAAAAACAAGTCCTCATATATTACAAAAAATAAAAATTGTAATCAAAGTATTAAAAAATGCAGATTCTCATAAAAGGTATGCAAATTCATATATTTTTAAGAAACAAAAATTGTACAAGTTGTATATTATAATATCAAGCATTAGATAAAATAGAAGATCATTGAACATTATAATATTTGAAAAATACATGTATAAACTATTACAAATAATATACAAATTGTATTAATTGTTCAAATTAAATATATTTAAAAAAAAAATTAATAATAAAATGAGCAATGATCTTCTATTATCATTCGATATATTTTTCACTTGACTTATTTAATTGTTCAAAATGCAATATCTTCAAGAACTTATATTGAACTGTAATGGCAGAAGTTGAAATATTACATTTCTAAAATTACAAAAAAGTAAAATTTAAAAATTAAACGATATTGAAATAAATGATAAAGAATGTAATTTGTTTAAATCAACAGTAGTTAAAAAATAAAATAATTGCATAAAAAGCAGAAGTGGACCAGACATATAAAACAATATGGTACTTAAAACTAGCACAATTTTTTTCCAAAAATATGTTATCTAAAGTATAATCTTTTAAAGATCAACAACTATATGTGTATATTATATTTTATAAATTATCTTTACTATTTCCATACTAGTAACATTTTAAATGCATAATTAATTGCATTACATTTGTCATGCAACAAAAGGTCAAATATAGCACTTCTTAAAATTAATTATATTCAAAACAAAACAAAAAAAAACGTTGATAAAATTTAAGAAATAAATATGTATCTTTCAAATATAAAATAATTACTGCATGCAGTAATATTAAAATGTCGACATAATGTTGTTGAGTTAACAAGAGAGAAAAAGAGAGAGAACAAAATTAAGTCGTGTATCTTAGTTGTTATTGCGAATAAAATATATTTTTTGATTTATTTATTTTATTACTTGAGCATAGGCAAAATGTTATATAGGGAATTAAGCTTTATATAACTATTGAAAAAAAATTAAATATTTAGAAATATAATCATTATCTCTTTTTTATTTTTTTTTATCTTTTTATTAAAATATTTCAACATTAACATTATATAGTATAGAATACTCTTTTGGTATTATTCATGTTTAATTAATAAACTTGCAATAGAAACTAAGTACATATAATATATATATATTACTAATAATAAATGCATTCTGTGCATTATTCACATTCATATTACAGCTTTAGTAGGTAAATTACAGTTCAAACTTACTACCTGGAAAAATATATATGTATAATGTATAAGAATATAGTCCAAGTCAATATTTTTTTTATACATGTGTCAAATGCAAAAACGTAGTATAAATTTCATGTATGATAAATTATTATTAGAAATGTAGGAAAATATTATGTACACATACACACACATACAATCTAATGATGCAATCAATACTCATGTGTCTGCAAATGGTTAATGCCTGACAAATCTCATTGTAAATTGACAAAAGGCCCAAACAATAAAGACGCTGTAATAAAATTGATTTGGAATAATCTTTTTTCTCAAAAACTTTACGAGACAAACGAAACTTTTCAATAAAAAAAAAGAAACTTAAATGGACATATAAAGCACCACCGAAGAAGAATTTATTTAATGAAATGGAATCTTTTAATAAAAGGACATTAATTTTTATAATTTATATATTGTAGTAAAAAAATTTTTTAAGTTATTTATGCAATGTTTCTGACTTTTGTTTAATTTTTAAAGATCACCAATAAAATTACAAATGCATATTGGTATTCCCATTAAATATATGTACCATGTACATACATGATTTACATATGTAATCTGATGTTTTTAATATAAAGTTTATATTAGAATACATATCGTAATAGTAGAAATGATTTTCATTATGTAATATTGTAGAATACCTTATAAATTACAAATGAACACCATAATGTAACACATATGTAATTTAGGATTAATTTTTATTGCTCTCTTCCAAGTATTTATCAAAGTATCAATGTAATTCCTATTGGATTTTATCCGCATTAAAGTTATCTGTATTAATAGGTATTGCTTTTCCCTTAATAATTATTCGTGGACCTGTATAGTAACGCCATAAAAGACTGCTACCTCTCTTCACTTGATTGATACTTGATAAATGAGACCAACAATCCAACCAATTATTATAAATTGGCATATTTGGAGGAAGGCCAGCAACCAATCTTATAAAACAAAAATAATTTAATTTATATTTAAGAACTTCTCTCTTACAACATAGATTATTATTAACTTACCCGCAGTTATTTACCGCCATGCAATGAGATACTACCAAAAATGGATAAGTAACGGTTGTTGCAATAAACTAAAAAAATATTTCGTTATTTAAAATCTCTACATATAATATAATAATTATTTAATTTGTATTTGTATTTACTTTCATTGTGGAAGCTGTATAAGTTTTTAATTCTTGATCATGAATAACATATTTATTAATGACATAAGTCGATGAACTGACAAGAACTAAAACTGCAGCATTTGCAATGAGGCGTGGTACTATTCCTGCGTAATATCCTGCAATTCCATTTTCCTTATACACTTCTATAAACGATCTAACAATTCCACTAAAATATAAAATCAGATAATTATATAAGTGTTAAAGGTATTTATTAATAATATTAACACTTTGACATTTGTTATGTATATACGACATAGTGTTAATATATATTAGAATTAATATTTATTTAACTAACTTGTATTTTGTTTCACCGCCTACAAATTGGGCCATCATCCTTAACATTATTACATCCAATGGATGGCTCACTATAATTCCCACCATTCTACTAATTAAATCCCGTATCAGTTCATGAATACATCTTGTACGTCTGTAATATTGGCATAAATAACAAACATGATTACATGTATATTGAAGTAGTTGTTGTTTAAACAAAATTCAGGCTTTACCTTTCTGGTTCTGATAATTCCTCATCATCTTTATTTTTGTCAGGTTCATCGTTAAATGTAATGCATTCAGAAGTTTTTTCAAATGCTACCGCACTGAGGGTATACGCACAAAGTTTAGGTACCAGTCCCCGATAACAACCAGTAAATCCATCAACACTTTTGATATATTTAACTGAAACAGTAATAATATAAACAAATTATTTAACAAAGTTAAAAGAAATATTTTAAACTTTTATAATACTTTAAACTTGCCATATTGAAAAACGTTAGGTAAGGCTAATGCCGGTTTTCCAAATAATGTTAATGTTTGGCGTGGTGGAATAGGTTCATGACCAATCTAAAATTAATAAAAAGAGATAAGACTTTGATCTTTTCAACAAATATAATTTAAAAACATATATTACAAAATATATAAAAGCTAATGTTTATAATATAACATTTTTTCTTATTTTTACTTATAGAATAGCTGATAAAATTTTTCTGGAAAGAATTAGAGCACCCTATACATAAAAGTAGTAATTATTGGTGAATGAATGAATGGAAAGAGTGAATGAATAAGATAATTTAAAATAGAAGATTGTTTATATTGGGATTGAGAAATAAAAATATAATAATATTATAAATATATATATTAAGTACCTGTATTAAAACCTTTGCATAATCAACTGGATGTGATATCGTATTTATGAACATACGAATAGGTATGTTAGACCATACATTTTCTCTTTGCGAAATCATAATTAAATTGACGAGTTTGTTTTCACTATATTATTTGTCTGAAAATATGAATAACATAATAAACAAAAAAAACAAGAAGACAAAATTATTAAGGGACTCTTAAAAGTGTGACATAAACTTTATCAGAATAAAAATATACATACATGTGTTTAAATATCGAAGAATAAATACGATCTTAATAAGTATTTCTTTTAATATATTTCACGGAATTAATTAAAATTATTTTTTAATAAATAATTTCTTGATTTGCAATCTCGTAATTGTTCAATATCTAGACTAAAAGTATCTCCTTTTGGAAACTTAAAGCACCGAGTATAAGATAAATGATTTGTTTGTACTGTCAACGGTTATCAAAAGATTATCATCAATAGTATCATTTCGTATATTTAATCTGTAATTGAAAATATTGTTTCTAATAATAATTCGATAAGTTTCATATTAGGTATTATCGAAATGTAATAAAATATTAGTTCCATGTTCTCTGCGATTCTACTATTGTAAAATAGTAAAATTGCCGATCATATTCCGAATTTATTCACTTGAACTTTACCCCATAAACGTGGTACAGAAATATATCGGAGGAACCACCCCACCAACTCTAACAACATTCTATCATTCAGTATTACCAAAATTGTGGAAACGAAAGTGAAAGTTAATGTTTATATTCGAGTAGTTTGAAAATTTCTTAAAGCAACATAATCATCTACAACTATAAATTATAACTTAATAACACTTTAGTTCTTATATAATCGATGATCAAATCGAATAAATTAATTCGCGAAAATATTTAAAAAATACTGCCGGTCGTAAAAAAATAATGTATACATGTTTATAAATCTTTCGAATAGTCTTATACAATGCAATAATTTTCTTTCGTTTTTGAAGTTTATATTGTTTATTTAATTGACGTATTACAATCGAGTTTACCAACTTGATCGATTGATACGACTCTAATCAATTTCAACTTTATCGCGACCAATCAAATTTAACGAAGGATTATTATTATTGTTTCGAGTAAGCCAACGCAGAAGAAAGAAATATCATTACATCTTTTATCTAGGTTAGTATTTTTGATAATATCACTGAAAAGTGATTATTGGTAAGAAATAAAGAAAGAAAGAACAAAGAAACAAAAAGAAAGAAATTGTTTTTATTGGTTTATATCTCTAACTTTCGATCCAGCGAAATCTTCCGATGGAATGTTTTTTTTAAAATAATTTAATTGGCTTTTATTTTCTTTGTGAAGTGATATAAAATGATAGTAAAATTAAATAAACATTAATATCCATCGATAATTTCAATTACATTTGTACAAATTCGCATGTTATAAAGTCCGATTTAACATATGACGTATATTCAACTTGACAAAGGCATATATCATTTTAGGTCAGCTGATCCAGTTAATATTATATATTCCTATACAATGGAGTAATTTTGATTGGATTAATCGTTATGTGAGTTTCGTAATTAATTTAATCGTATTTTTGACAATTTTACAAATTCAACAATAACTTGGAATAATAATAATAACAATAATAGCAATAATAATAACAGTAACAGTATATATAAAGTATAATAAGATTAATAATAGTCGCAATATCAAGAAAAAAATTAATTGTGATGCTATTTTTATATTTGAGCTAAATTATGTATATCTAATTTACCATTACGTATTTTATTTTAGGTACATAAGTTATGTAAATGTAATCATACATGATGCAAGCCTCATTAGCAGCAACTCCTCGAAAATTTCCTGCTTTCGTCTTCCCTACGGATCTTAAATTCTATTTAGACGATCAGTCTAGTCATAAACAAATTTTGACTTTATATAATCCATATGATTTCCCAATTAAATTTAAAGGTATATATATATATGTGTATATATATTTTATTAAACTTTAGAGGTAGATAATATCATTTATAATATAATTTTTTTCATAATATATTTTTTTAGTACTTTGTACCGCTCCAAATAAATATGTAGTTGTTGATCCGGAAGGAACGATAAAAGCAAAATGCTGCGTTGACCTTGTTGTAAGACATAACGCTCTCTTAATTAGTAATTGCAATGTGACTGATAAATTCAGGGTGCATATGCAAGATTATCCGAATAAACAAGTAATAATATTGTACAATAATAGTATTGATGTTAATTCTTTAAAACATATTTGATTTGTATACTAGTTATTATTTTATATTTATGTTTTGTAAAACTTTTTCAAGGCAACGGGTAAACGAGATGTTGAAGCTACACTTTTACCTGGAGTCGCACCGATTGTTGAAAGAGCAACTCCAGATCCAGAAACGTTTCAACAACTTCCAATAAATGGAGCTAGGCAACAACAATCATATTCGCTTATAACCCAAAATAGAACAATTAATAGTGAGTATAAAAGTTATATTTGAGTACGGAGTTTCCCAAAGATAACTGAAAGGTATGGTGCGATTTAAAACAGCGAAATAGGTTTTTTTGAGTAGTATTGCATTTTTATCTCTGTCCCACAGCTATAATTTATAATTACAGACACCTCACTCAAGATACATAAAAACTTATCACAATTGCAGTATGATTTATTTCATGGAGAAATTCAAGATAAAATCATAAATATGAAAAATGCCAATTATATCATTAAGGATAAAGGTTAATATGTTAGTATTTGAATTTAGTTGCTGATCTATTAATGCACTGCAACACTGATGAAACTGATAACTCTCATTTCAATTTTCTTATATATTATTTCTATAAGTTACAAGAAATGAAGTATGTTATACAGACAATTCTTATTAGAATAACAATAGAACGTAGATTCTTTTTCTTCTTTGCCATATTTTTCAATATTCTTTCTTCGAAAAAATACAATAATTACATATGATTAATAGCTTGTTTTTTTCTGAATTTTCTATTAACGTAAACGATATTTAACATATACATGTTAACTAAATGTCTCAGCAATACTTTCCTTTTTGTGGAAAACTATGAATATACAAGTTCAAAGAATATAATTATTTCCAGCATTTTACAATATAATTGTAATTATTTGTATTTTGAATACTTATAGTTATAATTATACAATGCATTAAATTAGAAACAATTTAAAAATAAAATTTAGTTTGTATAATGTTAATATTATGGTAGTGTATATATATATATATATATATATATATATATATATATATGGATGACAAAAACTAATATTATCAGAATGACGAAATAAATTACCTTTCAGGTGGAACAAACTATGTAGCAGTTATTGCAGGAATTGTTTGCATAGCTGGACTACTCTTGCCTACAGAAGGAGAAGCTAGACCTTCAGTGCCTGATTACCTCCATCTTTCTATTAATTTTAAATTAATATTTTCCTTTGTATTAGGTGAGTAGCGCTTATTTATTTTTTATTAATTATATTCTATATATAAAATATAATTGCTTTACAGGTATGGTAACAATGATAACCTTTAGGTTGTAATTCGTGGCTGCTTATATATATATAAATATAAAGAAAAAAAAAAGACTTTATACAATTAATAGGATTATGGGGGTGAAAGCACAATTAATGCATATTTTTTGTTTATTTTAACTTTTTAACTCTTTTTTAACTGTATGTATGATCTAGACTACAAGTATTATGTAGCTAGACTATTTTTTGAGCACTTTCGAAAATTTCATGCGATTTTTTTCACATTTTTTTCGACTTTTATTTGATATTGTTTTTCTTTTCATTAATTACAATAATTTTATTGTAATTAATCATTTTTAATCAATAATCAAATATGCATATTTATGTGATGTATCATCAATTCTTTTTTTATGTATCGAAAAGAAATTTGCTTTAGACGAAATAATCTAGTTTTGCAGCTTGAGGATTCTTCTACGTGCTCTAATCTATAATCATTTAAATAATAATATATTCTAAAAAATATGATCTCATATACAGATATGTAAATATATCTTCCTATGTTCGGTAGGTTGCCATTTTAAAATTCTTAATAAAAAGAATTATATAAAATGTCAATAAAGATATCTTTGTATATTATAAAAAATAATACAAATCAATTTGATTTATAGTTTTTCTTATATTAGAGAAAAGAAACAATTTCTTTTAACAATATAAATATTTCATAAGACTGATTAGTCAATTAAGTTACAATATATCAATTTTTTAAATAAAAGTATTCAGAAAACCATTAGCAATGTGTATTTATTATTTACATAAGTTACAATGATGACACTTGTGAATAAAGTGGTAAACCACACAGTTGTTTAGCCCAATTCATTACTGGCAAAATATTCTGAACATCAAAACTGCTACCACGTCACAAGTATCTGTTAATATAATAGTAATATGGTCAAATAAATAAAATAATATGAGTAATATTTGGCAAGAAATATCTAATTTACCTTTAAATTCATCACAATGTGATTTAACTTTATCCCAGTCAGATTTTCATAGCTCTAAAGCCTATGAACATTTTTTAAACTATCGTTGTGAGTCTTATATTCCATTGACGCGCTTATTGGAAGATGTAACACTCTCCTAAGTGTATCTCTAATTCTTGCTGTCGTTGCAACATCCGATGCTGTTTTGTTCCAAACACAAATGATATCCTCCTGTATTTATTCGAAATAAATGTGATCAAAGTAAATTTGGATGAGAATAAAATGAAAAGGTTATACAGGACATTAATTATTCTTACTTGGAATCTTATGGAAACCACAGCACCACATATTTCCTCTCCTACCATAAACTGTTCACCTAACATTGCTAAAATTAGATTCTCCCAACATCTCGACACCAAACCTTTTCTTAATCTGACTATCCATTTACCACCTCTTTGGTTTGCTTCGTCCTAAAATCCAAGGATTTTAATCGTATATACTTTTATCGTAATTAATTGAAATATTATCATTCTTTTAAAGTAACGTGAAGAAATATGATATATGTAATTAAGATGAAAAAAAACTTACTTCCCACATAGGCTTGATTCCCACTTTGAATAAATGGAAATCTGTGTGGTTGGTTAACTCTGATGGTCTGACTAAATGACTATACAATGCCCAAAATTGTTCCACACTTGCAAACCTACCAACCAATTTCAAATTTTGGTCGTAAGTCTGTATGCTGGTTTGTTTACCAGGACAACGTCTACTGTACCATAACGCGTATGCATATTGCAATTTGTGCTCGTGAGGACTTATTTCTATAGGAGGCTATACATAAACAAAACAAACAATGTGATTTATATAAAAGCGCGCGCGCATCAACTAATAGAAAAAAAATCTTAAAAAATATAAGTTAAACCAAATTTCTACTTACTAATATATCTTTATCAACTTTATGACTTTCCTTTGATTGAGTATCTTCATCTCCACTATCTTCATTGATTTTTGATCTGCAAGAATGATCATCATTCATAAAATATGTTTCTTCTGTTCGATGTTTAACAAAACAAAAAATATAGAAACAAAAAATAAATAAATAATTATTTTATTCTTATTTTACTAATTCACAAGAATAATGCGTCTGGACACAATTCTACAGATAAAAACACATTTAAATTGATTTGTATAACACATAATGCACTGTTGATTAAATCATATTTTTTAGGGGGATAACTTCTATTTTTTTAAACACAACAAGACTACAAGTAAACGAGCTTCGAAGATACGTTAGAAAATAGAAGGAAAAAAAAGAAATAAATAAAAAAAAATTAAAAGAAGGAAAAGGAAAAACACGAGTCAATACAAATGATGTTGTGACAAATGTCGTGTTTTATAATCCACTAGATATTATTAATCGAAGCACTGAAAGTCCACATCGAATTGTAACTCGTACACGATTGTTCTAACAATAGTTGATTCATATCATCAGTAGGATTAATATTTTACTCGAGTTATTTTGCATTGAGTATGAATCTAACCTCCATCGAAAGTTGATTGTGAATAATACGACGATGTAATCAGAGAAACACTATAGTTTCACTTACGCCTCAAATTTATTCGACATGTTTCTTGAAGAGGTATAAATGTGTATAATAGAATATTAATAAAATACTGTAAACGATGTATTTCAACAAGTAGGAATATAAATACAAAATTTCGATTGTTGATCTCTCTCTCCTTCTCTTTAGCACATATATATTGCATTAACAAGTTTATTCTCTTCAAGTTGGCTATACTCTAATATTTTACTAGAATTACCTAGCTTTTATTTATACTTACTTACTTTTTTTTATTAGAAAATCGTGAATTATAAGATACGTAAAAATATAAATAAATACATAATACCATCTTAGGATAATAGAGCAACCATTAGAAAACGATAAAACAAAACAATTGGTAAAATAACAATTGCTTTTTTGTATTTTTTTTCCGAATGATATTTTAGTTATATATTTTTATTTCTAGGGAAAAACGATAACCTCTTTTCTTATATTTTACTGTAATCGTATGGAAGAGAGTTTTTTTTTTTTTTTTAAATAATTTTTATTTTTTAAAACAAATACATTTCAATTATAATAAAAATATAATAACGAAATATCTTAGAAGAGATGGTTTTAAACCAGCCAAAAACTATTAACACAGACAAAATATGGCAATTTATATAATGGCAACAAGTATTGGCTAGGTATGGAAAATAGAGCGTGTAAACTGTGTCACACAGAGAGACAACAATAGAATATTTAAAAAATATAATTTAATAAAATAGAAAAAAGTAGGAACGTTTAGTAGGAATTAACAGGAATGAATGATAGAGATAAAGTGGAGTGAATGAAAGAAAAGAATTTAAACAAAGTTTTATAAATTCAAATCTAATTAATAAATTTATATATATATATACATATATATATTTATCTGTAAAACATGATATAGATCTTTATAAATACATGGGTGAGTTGAAAAGTTTTAAGGTTAACATAGAAACTATTTTTTTCGTTCTAATTTACTTTTTAAAAGATTTATAAAGGCTTGAAACTTTTCAACCCGCCCTTGTACATATTTTGTATATATAAAATACTTTTGTTAAAAAATAAAAAAATAATCGAGACTAGTAATTATTTCAATGTTGAAAATGCTACCTTTAATCGATTCATTATATCTTTTCGTTGCTCTGTAGCTTCTTTGTTACATAAATATTTAACCACAATCGGACAATGATATTCCACGCTTTCGGTGCATCTGGTGTTTTTGTCTTCCTCATCTTTTTGGAATTTAAATTCTGACGTTGACTGAACTGAAATTTAAAAGAAGAAGAATCTAGATCATTGAAAGATAAAATCCAAACCTCATGAAAGTCATTACTTCAATTTTACAATTATAATTTTCTCTTGTTTTGTCACTCAGAGTTGGTTTACCATACCGTTTTAATTTCACTTTATAATTTTTATGAAAATAATGCTTTTTCTCTATTAAGTAAAAATACAAAAAGAAACAAATAAAATAACTTACCACATATGAAATTATAAAAACAAGTGTTGTGATTCGAACTTATTAAATAAGTGTCGTTTTCTGCTTTTATGGAGAAATGGCCAACACCGAAATTCTTTATAAATGGGAAATAACGTAAATGTTCGTTATATTCCACGGAATATTGCCAATGCTTATAATTTCCGCTCTCGGCGATGATGTTAAAGTCATCTCTAAAATTTGCAATTTTTTGTAACATCTTTTTAATTAATAAATAAATATATGTGAAGGTGAGTTGAAAAGTTGAAGGTGAGCCTATTTTCTAAAAGTGATCTTAAATATGGTTTCATGTTGAAAAATAAAAATTAGTTTGATCGAAAAAAAAATTGTTTCTATGTTAAGCTCAACATTTGCAACCTATCCATGTATTTTTATATGTTTCATATATATATATATAATAATTAAACATTAAAAATTATGAAATTATACTATACGTACATTAGTGGATTCAATAATTTCATGTTACTAAAATCTGCCACAAATTCCCATACTTTAATGGGATGTACGTTTTTTATAACACCAACGCTTTGTATCCGATTAGATTCCTTGTGAATAAAAAAAATATAAAAAAGAACGACTATTGTTATAGTAAATATCAAATTTTTAGTCTTCCATCTCAATGAATTTACACTCATTTCTGAAAGAAAATAATTATTATTATATTGTTAATAGAATTATTTTTTAATCATTTATACTTTTGTAATATTTTATTTCAAATACTTGCTTCTTTAAAATCAACTTTTTCAAAATAATCAAATAAACTTATAATTTCCGGTAGTGATAACACACAACAGAAACTTCTATTTTCGACATTCATACGTTGACTGTGTCTACAAAACTGTTGGTTTTGCTAGCTTGCAGCTTTTTTAAATCTTTTATATCTTTACTAATCCTTTTTAAATTCCTCTTACTAAGCAAATAAAAATAAAAAATATCATTTGAAATTTACATTATCGAATCGAAAATAATCGTGAAGATAATATACATAATTTATAAAAAATAAAATACAAATTTTTGACAACTGTAGATGAATGCTTACAACATATACAAGGTGTCGTAAGAAATTGTCTTAACAAATTAAAATTAGAAATTTTTATCAGTAATTATTTGAAGTGGCGTATATCGCAGGCGTGTACTTTTTTAACATTACAATTGAAGATTAACATCTTGAAATAAAAAACAAAATATTTTAACTCTATTAATAGAGAAATATTTATTTTATTGTTTTCCTTATTTTTGTAAAGTGATTTTTGAAGACACCGTATACAGGATTTCAAGGCTTTCTAGTTTTTTCAAAATGCCGCTAGGTAGCGCAGTAGTATCTTTAAAGAAAAATTTAAAATGACGGGAAAATTGTATCTAAATAGTTAATAATTCTTCGTTCCAATTGTGACATTTGTTAATGCGAGATGTATGTACGTATAAGTGTATCTTTTGTTAGTTAGAATAAGTAATACTTTCACTATAAAAATGTCAAGATAGACCATCATTCTAATTTAGTCACGAGAAATAAAAAGAAACATTTGTATTAATAATATACAGACTTTTTGTTCGCACTTCAACACAGCCGTTTATAAATTAAATATTTCTTTTTCTTTTCGAATTCAAACATTTTTGTACACTTGCACAAAAATTATCATTTTTTGTACATAGCTTTTATTACATTGAAGCATTAATATTTGATGAATTTATATTAAAATATTTTATCTTTTTCATTATTATTGTTATTATTATATAAATTTATTATGAATAATATGCAGCTTCAAAATATTATAATTACTGCAATTAGCATAATAACGGAACCCTTTTGTCAAATAAAACTATACATTTATAACAAGTACAAATTAAAAAAGCTTATGTTCACTTATGACTATATATACAACTATCAGTGAAACCAGAGAATATAATAATTAATTGTTTTATGTAGAACATATAATTTGTAATAGCGATTTAAATAGAGTTTAATGTAACAAAACCCAGGAATCACTGATATTTTTTTACTAGAACTGTTTTTATTTATTTAGATTCAGAAAAATAGTAATTGTTTTTGTATGTAACTTTAAATATAAGAAATTAATTTTTACATATATAAAATCTAACTATCTTGTTTTCTAAGTTTTATTTCTACTTTATGTACGGTAATTAAAATTACTATAACTTTCATTAACGAACCAACTAATGAATTTGAGCTTGCGTCTCGATGTATATCGGAATATAAAAAATCTATCACTTTTGTGCAACCAATTCCTCATAGTTTTTGTGAATATTTGATAAATGTATACACATATCTTTTAATATGAATTGACATTTCAGGCAGCATCAAATTACATAGACTCATATATATATATATACGTATTTATGTGTATAAATATTTCAAATTTTGTGCTATTATAACATCATTTAAATTATAAATATTCTAACAAAGATGAAAGAAAAGAAGAAGAAGAAGAAAAGAATGTAATAAAATATAAAAATGATGTACTTTCTTTCTTTTTTTTTTTATATACTTTAAAATGCTTTCGATACTTGATGGTTTGCGATTGGTAAAATTTTAACGAAGACAAAGAACACATATAAAACAAAAATAATGTCATATAGAGGGATTCTGTGTTGCAACGAATTATGTATATAGAAAAATGACTAATGAATGTTTCTGTGGCTCATCTTATTCGATGCTCAAAAGAAGATCATCTCCTTCCACTCTCATTCCTTGACTGACATCTAATGTTTTGATTTTTCCTGCTTTCGATGCCTGTACTACCATTTCCATTTTCATAGCAGATAAAACGATCAAAGGTGCACCTTTTTCTACCGTGTCACCAACTTTGACTCTGATATCAATAATGGTACCAGGCATAGGAGCTCCTATTTGATTTTTATCACCTTTCGCTGCTTTTGGATGGACGTGTAATTCCTGAGAATTAATTGAAGCATAAAATTATTATCCACTTCTATTTAGTCAGTATTCTTTAAAATTTTATAGTAATTATAGGATTGCATTAGGATTACATTATCGATATAGAATATATACTAATGTTTTTTTGTAAATATTGATAATAATTTAAATTTAGTACAAAAATTAAATAAAACTCTACCTTAACAGCTTCTTTATCCTTGATGAATACAGATCTCAATTGCCCATTCATTTCGAAGAATACTTCACGTTCGCCATTTTTCGTAAGATCTTCAGCAACAGCCAAAGTTTTTATGGCTAAAGTTTTTCCCTTTTCTATAGACACGTCAAATTCTTCTCCTACCTTTGGCCCCGTTAAGAATATTCTAGTTTCAAGTTTGTCCACAGGACCAAATTGTTCCCTAAAGTTTAAGTAATCGTTCGTCACGCTGGGATATAGGGCCGCAGACATAACATCTTTTTCCGAAACATGTGGATGGGATTCTTGCAATTCTTTCTTCAGTTTTGCGAAATCAAAAGGTTCCAAATTAGCTCCTGGTCTACCTTTTACTCTTGGCATATCTTTCAAAACCTTAGATCGGAAAGGTTCTGGAAATCCTCCGTAAGGTTCACCTATCGCACCTTGAAGGAATTCAACTACCGATTTTGGGAAAGACAGTTCTTCGGCTTTGTTAAGTACATCTTCAGAAGACAGTTTGTTTTGTACCATGAATTGCGCTAAATCACCGACTACCTTCGAACTAGGTGTAACTTTGATGATATCACCAAGTAATAGATTTGCTTCTCTATATGCTTTTTTAACATCTTCGAAGAATTGACCCAATCCAAGGGAATACGTTTGGAATTGTAGATTCGTGTATTGACCACCTGGAATCTCGTTTAAGTATACATCGGCGTTTCCTGATTTCATCGTCGTAGTACATTCGAAAGGAGCATACAATGTTCTTGTTTGTTCCCAATAAGCTGAATATTCCGAAACATCGCTGAGATCCAGATTAGTGTCATTAGGTGTACCTAAAGTTTTGTATATAAATTTCTCATTCAAAAAGATCTGTATTACAGTAGAATATATGTATTAAAAATTGCAAATAATTTACCCTGTAATGCTGCAACAATAGCTCCCATGGAAGGTTGACTGGTCATTCCAGACATGCTGTCAACGGCAACATCAATAACATCTGCTCCACTTTCGATACAAGCTAGCATAGATGCAACACCGACCCCAGCAGTATCATGAGTATGGATATGAATTGGTATATCAGGATTCTTTTGTCTAATAGCGTCGATCAACATTGCCGCAGCTTTTGGTTTCAAAAGACCTGCCATATCTTTGATCGCTAGGACGTGAGTGCCAGCTTTGATTAGTTCATCCGCCAAATTAGTGTAATATTTAAGATTATATTTTGTACGATTAGGATTGCTGACATCTCCGGTATATGAGATTGCGGCTTCTACGATTCCACCGGCTTTACCGGCTGCTTCCATTCCTGAACACGATATTAATTCGTTAATCATAATTGTTCATTAAAAAAAAATATATGTATATTTAACATAACTATTAAGAAGAAAGTAATCTTACCGATGATCAAGTTGGGCATGTAATTCAACGAATCAAATACCCTGAAAACGTCAATACCCAATTGAACGGATAATTCGCAAAATTTAAATACAACGTTGTCCGGATAATTCGTATAACCAACTGCATTGGCACCTCTTAGTAACATTTGGAATGGAATATTAGGAATGGCTTTCCGCATATCTTCCAAACGTTCCCAAGGGCACTCGTGTAAAAATCTTAATGCTACGTCAAAGGTTGCACCACCCCAGTTCTCCAGGGAATAAAGCTGGTTGAATTTGTGTGCCACGAAGGGTGAGATCGTTAAAAGGTCGTGAGATCTGACTCGAGTAGCTAAAAGAGATTGATGAGCGTCACGGAATGTCGTGTCCATCAGGAGCGCACCTTTATGTTGACGAATAGCTTTGGCAAATGCTTCCGGTCCTTGTTCCTTGTAGATATGACGGAAACCTTTTGGTGGTTCCATAACTCCTGCAAAATTTAAATTTCATTTAATTGGTATGATCTTTTTTTTCTTTTTTTTATACCCCATAAAATAGAGAAGAACGTGTAACGTACGTTTAGTGATTTTCATGCATGAACACATATAAGCAGTGATGAAACAAGTGGACAATCACAATGTTTGTAAATTTAAAGCTGCAAGTGATACGCACCGTTTACATGTATATTTGTTATAAATGTATCTTTGATCATGCATAGATAATATTCAAAAAATCGTGTTGTAAATATAAAAACAAAAAATCTTCCCCTATTTGCCAATTATTTCTGTATACGACAAATGTATACATACTTCTTTATATCGTGACACAATTTTCTCTATCTACTTATATTTTTATGATGATATTCTTTTGTTTCCGCTCATACATACATACACACATACACACGCGTACATATCTATTTTGCTGTGTAGATAATATCTTTGAAAATTATATTGCATAAATAATATCTAGAATCTATATTAATTAAACTAAAAGATGATTATCGAATCACTTTTACAAGCTATGAGCATTTTTCGATTTGTATATACAATAATGAATAGATACTTGATAACAAGTCTATAAAAATAACAAAAAATGAATCAATATTGTTTGCCTACCTGGTGCATCTGGATCATTGCTTTCCTCTGCAGCTGCAAGCTTAGCAAAGTCTAAAAACATTGCCAAACAATAAAATAATAAAAGCATGCGATAAACAATGTGAAGTGTAATAAGTTACGAGGGACCATTAATTTCTAATTATTAACAATTATCCGAGGTGCGGTGAAATTTAATTAAAAAATATCTACCATTAACGATTTCATTTTTTTTCAACTCATAAATTTATAACGCACAACTTGGATAAATCGTTTAATTGCTTCATTATTAAGCATGCTCGTGAACTTTTTTAAATGAAATTTTTAATCACAAATGTTGTCACCTTCGTCTAATAAGTTTAAAATTCAATCAAAGAAAGATCGATGAAATAATTATAAATCAGAAATACGATGGTATGAGCATGAGCGAAATTAAAAAGAAAAAAAAAGAAAAAAGAACAAAATAAATAAAAAAAAAAGGAGTGCACTTTAATGCAGAGTGCAATGGTGTTGCGTACGATGACCTGGTGCGGATAGTGCGAACGATAATAAATATACGTAGAGGTGTAAACAACAAATTTGTCCAATTGTTTGCCCATCATCATCATTACCACCAATCATCAGATAAAGCAATACGTTTCATTTTTTATGGGCTAAAAATAGGGTGTCTGTCATAATAGAATGTTATTAGCGATAGTAAGATTTGGATTAGCAAAGAATGAGTTCAGATTATGCACACGACATAAAAATCACCTTATAAGAAATCTTGATCACCTTCCGGCAATCTTTACCGGGTCAATAGAAGAGAGAGAAAGAGATATATAGATAGATAGATAGAAATAAAGACTAGCAGACACCCTAAAGGCGAAGTAAGAAAACTTATGCTCCCATTTATTACGGACCCACATTTGTATCAAAGCGTATCCTTCCGTTGATCTTTAGCATTTGAAACTCGTTTTCCACTTGATAGACTAGATATCGTTATTAATGTTTTCTTTTCTTTTTTTCATTTTAAATCTTTCGAATTAGAATAAGAATCATAATAATAATAATAATAATAATAATATAAATACAAACGCACAAACACTTTTGTTAAGTTTTCAAACGTCATACCTAATGCAATCTGTGGAACGTGAGGTTTGATTTCTGCAGGTTTCAAAGAAGTAGCCAATGGTGTGCTAGGTCCATTAACGAGAACGGTTCCTAAATAATTCAATAACTTTTGAGCACGATTTTGGCTCGGTTGAAATTGAAACAATTGTGGATTCTCGTCAATGAAATATGTGTCGACGTTTCCATTAAGAAATTTTTGATTCTCCAATACGTTAAGTAAAAAGGGTATGTTAGTTTTTACACCGCGAACTCGAAATTCGCGTAACGCGCGATTCATCTTTGCGCAGGACGATTGAAGGTCTCCGGCATGAGCGATCACCTATTAAAATTAGGAAATATTATACTCGTTTGTATAGAAAATTTGATTTGATTGTCGATTTGCAATTGTCGTAGGTACCTTAACAAGAAGGGAATCATAGTATGGTGAAATAATAGCACCAGCGAATGCAGATGCACCATCCAATCTTATTCCCATACCCTCTCCCGATCTGAATACTTCAATTCTTCCAGTATCTGGTTGGAAATTCTTAGCTGGATCTTCAGTTGTAACCCGACACTGAATGGCGAAACCTTGAGGAATAATTTTCTCTTGGGTCATACCAAGCTCCGGTAAAGTGATCCCTTCAGCTATACGTACTTGAGATTGGACGAGATCAATCCTAAAACATATATATATATATATATATATATATATATATATTGTATAACAACGAATCATTTGTTTTATAACTCGTATCATCGTATAAAAGACAATTTTCAAATTACCCAGTGATCTCTTCGGTAACTGTATGTTCAACCTGTAACCTAGCATTAACTTCAATGAAATAAAAGTTTCCTGATTCGTCTACTAGAAACTCGACGGTACCGGCATTCGAATAACCAACGTGTTTAGCCAATTTTACTGCGTATTCTGTCATCTTGTCTCTTACTTTGGGATCCAATCGTGGTGCCGGTGCAATTTCTACGACCTGCCAATTTGTAAATATAATCATTCATTTCAATTGATATGTATCAGGTATAAAACGATCGATGATCTCACCTTTTGATGCCGACGTTGAACCGAACAATCTCGTTCGTAAAGATGAACGACATTACCGGCTTGATCACCGAGTAATTGAACTTCTATATGCCTTGGCCTTTCGATAAATTTTTCTATAAACATAGCACCGTCTCCAAAAGCTGCCTTTGCTTCAGACGATGCACGTTTGAACATTTCTGGAACCTCTTCCATTTGTCTGACCACGCGCATACCTATCGATTCAATTAAATCATGTCGATTCGATCATTCCTCGTTTAGTAATGAATAAGAATTTAATAACGAACAAAAATAGTCATCAGTTACTAGGGTCTACCTCGCCCTCCACCTCCATACGCAGCTTTGAAAATTACGGGAAGACCATGTTTCATACAAAATTCCATAGCTTCGTCGGTTGTTCTCACTGGACCATCTGTTCCTGGAACGATTGGTACTCCAGCTTCTATAGCAGCTATTCTAGCTGCTACCTAATTACAATAATTATCCCGTTAAATTTGAAATACATGTTTTCATGAAATGACAAAATATTCATTGGATAATAATTTAATTTTTTATTTAATTTTAATAAAATTATCATTTTAACTATTGTTTAATTTTTTTTAAATGAATAAAATTAGAAGATATTAATATTTAATAATAATTTGATATTAGATTTAACGTAAATGCAATCTTTTATTATTTCATTGTATTTGTAGAATTCTCATACCTTGTCCCCCATTTGTTGAACAACCTTCGGACTAGGTCCGATGAATCTCAACCCAGCATCTATCACAGCTTGAGCAAAATCTGATCTCTCGGATAGGAAACCATAGCCTGGATGAATGGCATCTACGTCATTCTCTTTAGCAACTTGTATAATCTCCGGGATATTAAGATATGCCTGGACCGGTGGTAAACCTCTTCCAACTAGGTAACCTTCGTCAGCTTTTTGTCTGTGCATTTGCATTTTGTCTTGTTCCGAATAAATAGCTACCGAACGTATGCCGAGTTCGTTGCAGGCACGAAAAACACGTATGGCGATCTCCCCTAAGTGATAATTAATAATCATAGATGAACATAATTTTCAATTTTTATAATTTTATTCAAAAACATGAAAAAGTATTACTACAATTTTGTTGTTGGTAGTAGTACATACAAATTTATTTCAAATTTATTTCTAACAACAATATCTCATCAATTTTATCGATCGCGTAGTGAGAGTATTGAAGTGATTAAAAGAAGTGATTCAGGAAAAAGTAATCAATCAGAAAGACATTTGAGTTACATTAGACGATGAGCTTTGGGGATTTCATTAAGGATATTGCGATTTTATCTGTCCTTTCCGAGGGAACATATTTTTTTATTGTTGTTTGTTTGTTCCCTGGATTAATACCTAACCGATCAAAGTCCAGATTGATCGAAGCAATACTTTCACAAACAACACAAGTTAAGTTGTATTATTTAAATAGACAGGATGAATGATCGTTTGTTGAATTAAACGTCAAATTTAATCGATATATTTTGTCACTCTTATCACGAGTGAAGTCCTCGTGATACGTCCCGTCCCGTGATTTGTATGATTTTAGGGCTTACCCGTTATCCTAAGCGTTAGTCAAATAAGTTGGACATTTGGGAGGGATTAAGAGTTTTTTTTTTGGACCAACATGTTGGATTGGTTGCCAAGGGTATTGAGCTAAATAACTTCTCTATCGTAATAGAGCCAAACGTTTCGATGGGTCAAAGCCGACAAATAATATCTCAAATTATATTTTTAGGTCAATTCGGTTGGATTATACTTTTTTCTTTTTTTTTCTTTTTTTTTTTTTTCGTTCATTTTATTTCATTTATTGTTATATAATATCATGGTGGACTAAAAGTTCGTGCGTTTTTTAAATTAATATAATAATATCAATTTTGGTAATGAAAATATAATAAATTTTACTAAAAACAATCCATTATTATACAATTTTGTAATACAATAAACGCACGAACTTTTTGTTCGCCTTAATAATTATCGATAAATAATAAATGATATTAGCTTACCTCGATTTGCCACCAAAACGCTTCTGATAGGTTTGTATTGAACATCGTTGGCGAATAATTTCTTGCTGACGACAGTCCATGTTCGTAGTATCGTTTTGTGCCTTAACAAGGCTCGTTGGGCTCTTATCGATTGCATGTTAGATAATTCTAAATTTTTATATTATACGGATAAATGTCTTTTTAATTGTACTTTTATTTTTATCAAAATTATAATCTTGATATTTAAATATATATGTATATATTGTTGATCGTTGTTCCACAGAATTTTCTCTTTTAATTTAAATAATCAATGTTTAATGTTTCTTTCCACTTTTTGGGTCATTTTGATTTTCTCCTTTTTCTTGTTTCTTTTTTCCTTATATTTATTTGTTTAAAAATAGAAGTTTATTTTATTCCCTCGTCGAATGGTTTTTATTCTGTCTTCTTGAAATTTTTTTTTTCTTTATTAATAACAAAACGAGAGACGGGGACGACGAGTATCTAAAAAAAAAAAAAGGAAAAAGATAATAAGAATAATTTAATTACGAGAGTGATGATAAATATCGATGGATAAATTTTTCTTTTTTTTTCTTTTTTTTCCTCCCCATTGCTAAAGAAAATTCCGTGCTTTCGTTAAAGCTAGCTTTTATCATACTTTATCAAAACAATAACGCATGATCGTTCATAATAATTCAAATCGTCCGACGTTTTCAGACCATATGTTCAGAGTTCAGTTGATCCTATTTAAAGTTATTAAATGTCATGAGAGGCGAACATAATTAACTGACTTTACGAGATAATCCAGGAAAAGGATTCATATCTGATAGGATAAGTTAACAAAAAATAATGAAATCTCTCAGTGTCCACGATCGTTGACCTTTTTCCGATCACACTTTATACACATGATACTGATAACGAATCTCTTATTCAAATATTAATAATAATAATAATAATAATAATAATCAATTCCAACGTTTTTAATAGCAAATATTGATTTTTAAGAAATAAAAATGTATAAGCTTATTAGAATGATCTTCTTATACGTTACGATTAATAAATATTATACATTAATTTTTTATTATTCATTATATATGAAAAATCTTTTCTAAAAGAAAAGAAAAGAAGAAAAAAAATAGTAAATTCTAAAATTTGTTTATTATTAGGATAATCGATAATTATTTTATCAATTTTTAATTATTCATTGCTAAGGTTTTCCTGAAGAAAATAGAAAAAACAAAATATATATATTATATATGTGTAAATTAAAATTTGTTATTAGAATGATCGATTACGAGGGTGGGTTGAAAAGTTTTGAGTTTACAAGAAAGAAAATAAAAAAAAATTGTTTCTATTTTAAGACTTTACACGTGTATATTTAAAATCTATCCACGCGTATGGCCGAAAATAATTTTCCTGTAATTATTCATTGTTGACGTATAATTAAATAAAGACATCAACGTGTTACCATTTACGTATGAAATTCAATTAGAGGAATAGCCGACACACACACACACACACACACACACACATACACACACAGTGTAATTAACATAAATTAAATATAAATTTTTATATTTTCCGAGACAATTTTCTATTGTTCCGTTTTCATTAACGTAAACAAACAATGGATAAATGCGAACTTAATACTTAAGGATTTTCTAATTTTATCTCTCGACTATATTTTTTTCTCTGCGGCTTATTGTTAGTAAAGTTTATTGTTATAATATACGAGAAAATGCTTTAATCATCTCTCTCTCTCTCTCTCTCTCTCTCTTTCATTAGCTTACGTATTTCGCGTTAGTCTTCTATTACATAACGTATCTTACTCGAGAGACGGCCGTCAATTTGCACATATATATATAAAAGGACGCACATACATAATTTTATTGTCTTTGTCTGATAATGTATGTTATTTACGTTCCCCGTTTAATCATCTTCTCGAAAGATTCAAAAATTCATTCATATTTATTCCGATATTTTGTCTTTATTTATCCTCGTACCCCCTATCCTATCCTCCTCCCCTTCCCATTAAAATTATAATTAATTATTTATTCATTTAAGAATAAAAGCTATATAGATAATTTTATTTTAGATAAATAATAATAATAATAATAATAATAATAATAATAATAATAATAATAATAATTGATCATATAGAATAGAAAATTTTCAAAGACAAAATTTTCTAATAACAGAGATCATTCTCTGTGAGAAAATTACGTTGGCATAATCGAAATAGCTTCTTGCCCTTCGGTTCGACTAGAATTTTATGCGTGGGTATTGGTGGTTTTTCTAATTTGAATTTGTTCTTTACTTTTACGTGACATAAAGCGTATGTAAAAGACTAATAATAAATAGAAATTAAATAATAAATATATAATAAAATTTATATATATAATAAATATATATATATATATATATTTATTATATTAAAGATAAAATTTACAACAATAAGAGAAACATTAACATTGGATAAAAGAAATTAGTACAACTATATTCGTAAATATCATTAAATTAAATACTTACTTAATATAATTAATAGGGAAGCGTATTATAATATTTTCTTTAATATTCTTGATTTTTTTCTTTGTTATTTCACAATCAGTTATAAACCTATTCCGTTACGTACAACGACTGTGACATTTATGCAAAAGCATTTCGGCTGAATAGGGTAGTCCTAGTTTCCCCTACCCTTATCCTACTCAACCCCACCATGCGTGAAACCTTAGTGCGCATCTTTTAAGAACGATTAAATACCTCAACTTGACAACGTGATACCTCATAATTAATTGACTAGTTTGATCAACATATAGGATCGTTTAATTTCACCAATTTTCTTTTCTTTTTTTTTAATTTTATTTAAATTTAAATTTAAATTTTAATTAATTTCACCATGCATTTTCGTGAATTTATATATTATATATTATATAGTTATATAGTTGGAAAGTTTTGAGTTTATTCGTTTCTAAAAGTTTCGAGATCGTACATAAATCAATTAATCCGATGCTATAAATAAATTCTTTTGTTTTTAAAAGGCACCGAATTAATTTCTACACCTAATATACATATTACACGGATATATATTTAAAAATTATAATCAACTGTAAATTGAAACGTGTTTTTGTATAGGTTAATTAAAAGAAAGTAAAAATAAAAATAAAAAAAAAAGAAAAGGAAAAGATTTGTTCTTTTTCCTCGTTTAAGGGGGAGAGGGAGAGGGGGGAGGTGGGAATAGTTGACGTTTCAAAATTGATCTTTTCGTTATCTCGTTAGACGATAAAAATGCTAATCTTTTTACCATAACAATACACGAAAATATTATTCACGAATGAACTTTGTACTCTTACAATTAGTTGATACATAATATGTACTTATATAATATATAGTATATTATATTTATATACGCATAGTAATGGGTATTAACGTGCTTTCAGTAATGATTCGATGCGATCGTATGAGAAATTAAAAGCGCGGCAAATTCAAAAATACGAATCTTCGATGAAATCGATATAACATTTGAATCACACGCAATTATAGTCGAACTTCGGCATTTATTTACGTAACTATTATATCTAACTAATCGCACGAACTGTTAACCTCGTGCTCTTCGATCATCCTATTCTGGATTTTCCCTGAACCGTTCGAATATATTATTTTTTTATTTTTATTAACATTGCATTGTAGGAAATAAAATTTATAAATGTCTAGAAAAATACACGCATACATACACACGAATACACATACACACAAACACACAACGTTTTTACTAATAAACAATTTTCAAGGTAACACAAGTCAGATTTTGATATTAGATCGTTTTGCAATGGTAAATCAAGAAT
This sequence comes from Polistes fuscatus, assembly GCF_010416935.1. Taxonomy (NCBI): domain Eukaryota; kingdom Metazoa; phylum Arthropoda; class Insecta; order Hymenoptera; family Vespidae; genus Polistes; species Polistes fuscatus. The sequence goes on along the minus strand of NW_025113107.1, from coordinate 11,959,185 downwards.
TCAAACGATACCTAACTTACGACATTGCCATCGTCGTTATTGTTGTTGTTGTTGTTGTTATCATTTTCTTACGTCACATCGAAACTTATCGATTTTCTTATATATATATGTTTGCATATATATCGAATATAATACTTATAAAACTTTTATATTCCTATTTCTCTTTTTTAATTTTATTTCGACATTGACAGGAAAATGAAAAACAGTTTAAACGGGTTTACTGATTGCATTTTGTTTTATTACGCGTATGCATGGTACCAATTATCTTGAATATAAGTAGATAAGCTCGTTAATGTTACATAACTGATTAGAAAAATTATTCTAATGATATTTAAATATTTGTATATATACATTATAATTTATAATATTGATAAAAAATTATTACAAATATATTATAAAGGAGTAAATCTGATTAGAATTGAAAAAAATATGTTTTTCCTTAAACAGTCAATCGTATATTTCGTAATGATTCGTACGTTATGCTCAATGCGTGTTTATATACATATGTCAATATATATATATATATATATATACATATACGTGTCTACTATGTATAAATAATGTACATAAACCGCATATATTTTTTTTTAGACACGTCATCGTGTGGTTTCCCGACTTAATATGGAAGATCATAATGTCTCTAACGTAGTAACAATTAAATTAACTTTTGTGTTAGAATATTTTCTATGGGGGAAGGGGGGAAATAAGAAATCACAAAGAATCATTCTATCGAAAAAAAATATTCCTTTAGCAGATTGGCTTCTTTTTAATCAGTTCAATAGTTCTATGGCTTTTAATACGAAAAAAAAATCAATTCCAAATTTGTAGAGGGGTTTTCATTGTCTTTATGACTCATTGTCAGACAATTGTTATCGTACAATGGATCTACGAGCAATGTTTTATAAACTTCTCGATATCAAATACAATATTTAATAATCAAAATTATGATTAATTGTTTAAACAAAAATTATATTAACTCTGATATAAATTTGAACGCTTTAATCATGGCTACTTTATTGCTACTTTATCAAAGTCATATTTGTTTTTTTTTTAATATTTTACCATTTTAGAATTTTGCGAAACACCGTATATATATATCGTAATGATGATAATTATTTTTACAATAATTTTTCGCGTAAGGTTGTTAAAAAAAAAATAATTAAGTAAATATTACTCGTGCAAATTAATAGGAAAATATTCGGTAGAAATTTTTAAGTATTCTTAAAATGTTAATTTTATATCTTAGCAAACAGAATAAGTAATAAAATACAAATAGAAAATATATATAATATATACAATGATCATTTATTTCGTTTCTAAGAAATTATTAAGTATTTGATTCGTCGCAAAGGACGTATATTTTATGTCTGTATAACACGTAAAAGAGATAACGATTATATTGGATTAGAAGTTAGATAACTATTTTTTCTTTTTTTCTTTTGAAACATCAACCAAACGGGGTTTGTTCTTTTTTTCTTTTTGCATTTTTAATAAAAGTAAACGCAAATAAAAGTTGCATAAAAAAAGACATGAGAAAATAAAAGAAGAAAATTTTTATAAATGGAAGAAGTTAATAGAATCGATAATTTCAAGCTGCTTACAGAAGAAAAGATAAATGTTGTCAATGATGCACCTTCGTATCCGATTTTTATCTGGTATCTTAAGAAAATAAAGCAAAGGTAAAGTAAATTTTATCATTGAAAGATGCTGATATATATATGTAATATAAAATAAATGATAAAATCATATTTTAAAATCAAATTTAAAAATTTTTCGGTTTAGTTTAATGTCGTAATTATTGTTACACCACATGTGTGCATATATACGTAATTTAATAAAATTATTTTATTTTTATATTTTTGATTAATATTATTTATACGGGGATGCTTCTTCAATAGTAGCTTTACAAATAGAAATATTTTATGATCTCAACGAATGTATTATTTAATAAGTTAGATTACACTATATTTTGCAACATTTCAAGATACGAATTTACAGTTCCAGTGTTGTTAACAAACTATAGAAATAATTACGTGAATCCAATTTGCGATTTTAGTAGACAAACGAATGAATCTTACACATTATTTAATAAATTATTATTTAATTAATTAAGTTAATCAACTTGTGAGGCATTTTGCATATGCTATCGTTACGAGAATTCCATAAAAATGAGTGAAAACTCTGACGCTATTTAAGCTAGAGAATCGAGTAGTTCTCCTTCGAGTATCCAAGAGAAGAACCAGTTCAGGGTCAAAAGGAATAAAAAATAACAAGAAAAGAAAAAGTAGAAAATATTCGACAACAGATAAATATCGACGTTTAAGATTTTAACTACTTTAATTTTGTTATATCGTAAAATGATATACAACATTAATTAAAAAATAAGAATAAAAATAACAAAGAAAAAACAAAGCAAAAGCAAACAACGTGACATAATAATTAATCACAATGAGATTACCATTTATAACGAATCAAAAAAAAAAAAGGGAAATTTGTTACGATCATATTTATTTCAATTAAATAAGTTAAATCTCATCGTGTGTAAATATGAAATGCTATCGTGAAAATTGAATTTAACAACGTATAGGAACCACCGTTAAAAATATATTATTGGCTTGCTTTATCGTTTTGATCTCATATTAAAAATAGTTTCATTAATAGATAAGATAGAAAACCGAATAATACATAAATAAGTATTCATTTCGTTATTGAACGTATTTTAATTAAATTAAACAACGATCAAATATAATTATCTTCCTTTTTTTCTTTCCTCCATTCACATTCTTTCTCTTAATCAAATTATTTTCGCGAAGAAAAAGTAGAATCCTCTTCGATATAAGATTGATTTGTGAATACTCGATAAACAATGATTATTATTCGTATGATCGATATATAGGTATAATTTACATTTAATTACACGAAAGCTGTTTCTTTCGTTTAATCATTGTGTTAGAAACACGTGTTGCAAAAGTACACCGACTCGTCATCGTCATCATCATCATCATCAATATATCAAAATTAAGCATGTGTATGTATGTATGTATATATAATATGTTTTCTAATTCGGTGCGTCATTTTGTTGGCACTTCACGAAGCGAATACTTACGTCTCTTTTAAGATTTATGAGAGATAAGAGTAAATAACTATACGTATGCATATACTTAATCATTTAATATACACACATATATATATATATATTTTATTTTATCAATGAAATTGATTGAACTATTTGTTAACATTACTACCATTCTTGCAAACGAATAATAATGAATGACCCATTATTAATTCGAATTAAACGAATTTTAAAGCAAAACGAATGTTTAACTTTATCGCGGTTATATAAAACACACACATACATACACACACACACTACTGTATCTGACTTATATATACGAACACGATTCGTCATATTTAATTTCATTGAAAAAAATTTTGTGGATAAATGTGGGAAGGAGAGGAAGGGGAAGGGGAGAAAAAATAAGAGGAAAAAGGAAAAGTCTAGCGTTTACAAAAAATTTTAACGAGCATTAAAAACGAATTTTTTTCTTTGTCCTTTTTCTTTTTTTATATTACGCATATAAACGAGTAGTTAGAGCGTGTCGAGTGTTTAATACGGCACCGATGTTAAAGATAAAACGTGATAATTATTATGTTTAGAAAAGAATAATAACGGTTGACAAGTTCTTTTACCTCTGACCCTTTTTTTTCCTTTTTTTTATTTGATAATAGGGCGGTAACGATTTAACCGTTCCTTATTATTAATAATATTGATTACTGTTCATCTTATGTACCTTTTCTAGGGTAGATTCCCGGTATCCTCGTTTTATGAATGATTCGTGTAAGATTATGAACTTCGACCCTTCGAAAAAGTCTTATCATTATAATACGAATATAATCATAATTATCTCTCTCTATCTCTCTCTCTCTCTCTCCTACTTTTTTTCTCTCACTCCACTATTCTCTCTTTTTTTCGTCCCCATAAATTTATCCAATGACAAAAATTTTTTTATCATTTATAAAAACCACGAAATGTGTATTGAAGAAAAAAGAAAGAAATATTAGTTGACAAAAGTCCGTGACGAAACGTAATTTAAACGGGACAAATTTTTTCTATTTGTTAAAGTAAACGGCATCGAAGGAAAGATCGATTTGTTACATGACTTTCGATATTACTTACACGATTACAAATTTAACTGGAGATGATGATGATGATGATGATGATGATGATGAGTAGTAGTAAAAAGACGACGGTGTCGGAAGAAGAGGCCTCCTGAGCTCGATCCGACTGAAGCCCCGAGCCGTACTGAATGTAAAAATCTCACGAACCACGCGACACCCGTTCGTTTTCCTTTCGTATCTAGACCTCTACTACAAAAATAGTGGCGAACACGCAAAGAGAACGAAGGCCTCTACTGTCTCGTCGTCGTCGTCATCGTCGTCCTCGTCGTTGTTAATCAGTAAAATTTCTTCTTCTCGTTGCGCGAATCTAAACGATAACGATGATTCCTATATTATCGACGCACGATAACGACGATTCTTTTTTTTTGACATTTACTACTTTTGTGACGTGATCAATTAATTTTTTTTTCTCTTCCCCCTCCACCTTCTTTCGTTTTATTATTATTATTATTATTATTTATCTCTTATCGTCGTTTGGTAAGGTAGAAAATTTTCTAATGATTGACATATGTATATTTTTTTTTTAACAATTCTCTGCCTCCATATACTTATCCAACCCCCTACCTTTTCTTCTTTACTTTTGTCCTTCTGTTCTTAATGTTTTTTATATATTTCTATTTTTATTTTATTTTTTATTTTTATTTTTATTTATTTTTTTCTTTTTTTTATTATTATTTATTTTTGTATACATTCATAGGCCCTAATCAGCTAATTCCATTGGCCGATCCTGATCTTTCCGATAATAAATGCATCTGTGCTTGTTAATGCGCGATATTCCCAGATATACGTGTATATATATATATATATATACACATTTACTTACAACGTTAATATTAATTAAATATATGTACACACAATTGTTTTGCCTACCTAAGCTAACTAGTTTTGCAACGAGACTATAGTAGCGAGAATCGATTGCCTTTTTTTTTTTGTTATAAGTTTGATATTATCAATGAACGTGTTATGTAAATAAGTACATGAAGTAATTACTTACACGTGTATTCTTAATATATACTTTGTTTTTTTTTCCTTTCCAATTCTTTTTCCCCCTCGGTTTAAAATTTAAAATAAAAATATCTTCGTACACTTCCGTCGGCCATGTTGGAAAAAAGTAATCGAATATAATCGTTTCTCGTTAATTTCTATATCGTCACTGATAATACTCGTATATATGTATAGAAATGATATACCATACGTTGTTCACACTTAAATGAAGCAATCAATCACAGAAGAGTGCATATATATATATATATATATATATATATATATATATATGTATATGTATATAAATATATGCATGGATATATCGAGAAGCACGGTGTTCGTAATGAATTTTTTTTTCCTTTCCAATTTTATATATATTTTCCTTTTTATTAATTTACTTATTTATATATATTTATTTTGTTAACGATCGAGCAGATGTGTACGAAGCACCCTATTGTTATGCATATATATATACGAAGTAACGAGTTTTAGTAAAACGATGATGGCTGACTTTCCGTATTAAAAAAAAAAGAAGAAAAGAAAAGAAAAAAAACCAAAAAACCCACTATTATCATAAGAACAAATATTTCATCTGCCCCTTGCGAAACGTTTCGCGTAAAATTCCTATAAGTGTTTCGATAAATACGTATATCTATGGCTTTTGTGGTGTATTTATGTGTTTTTTATTCGCATTGTATTATTTCGTTCCATTCCGTTCCGATCCGTTTGTTCGTTGATTATAAAACGCGTAAAAAATCTGGCGAAAGATTCGTAGGAGGCAAAGAAAAATTATTTTACGATACACATCCCGTTTGAAGATACGCAAATTATGTGGGCGTCATTTAATTCACCACCCACGCATACGTTTAACATAACAACAACAGATATACATACATACATACATACATACATACATACATGTCACACACAAATTCTTTCGTTCTTAACCATGGTAAACGCATACACATACACACACACACGCGCACACATATGGCGCACCTAATTCGCATAGATATAAATAAGTGCGCGTTATGTGGAAGTCGAAATGAATAAAGAGTTTTAAAAAAATACAATCTTCAAAATAGAAACTATAACCGTCTTTTTCATTTTGCTACTGCACTATTGTGTTACTTATGACATTTTTTAATTTCTCTCTCACTCTCTCTCTTTCTCACACACCTACTCACTTCCTCTCTTTCTTTCTTTCTTTCTTTTCCTTTTTTCTTATTCATTTATTTTTTATATTTTTATTATTCTTTTTTTAAATTTTTTTATTTTTTTATCGTTCGCCCTTTTTTAATTATCTCATTTTCTTGATTACTTTTTATTCTCGAAAAACACATCGAACATTATTTTTTGTACGGAATCATATGATCTATCCGCTAATCGTACGTACACAAACACACATACACACACGCACGCACACACATACATAGGTAAGCATATGTGTACATATATACTTGCTTACGTTTTTTTCGTTCAGTTGGAAATTAAACAATGGTAGTAATATTATTTCATAAAATATAGAAAAGTATTATAACAATATCGTAATCTCGAGATAATATCCAACGAAACGAATATTAAACTAATACAGGATGATTCGCGATTTATTCGGTAAATTTGAAATAATTTTAGAAATATTATTTGTCCAACGACTATATTATATTACACGATTTAAAAAAAAAAGAAAAAGTCAACTTTTTCCTCGTACTCGAAGATATTTGACAAATTTTCAAAACTCAACTTTCTTTCTTTCGAACGAAATATCGTACATAATTTTTTGTTTGGTTTGTTTTCATCGCAGAGATAAAAAGAATAATAAATTTCAAGTTTATAAAAAAAGAACGTACAATATTAATATCAACAAAATTGTCTCTATTGATAATGTTTATAACAATAAAATACGTCCTTGTCTTACAATTAATAGATTCGAACAATCAATCAAATATGATATTCGACAAGTTTGTTCATCTTACAATTTTTAATAATTTAAAAAATTTAATTATTAATTTTTCAAATATTTTTAAAGTTATGCGAATCGTCTTGTGTATAAAAAGAAAGATAGCTATCTAACGTATTTAATCCAGTCTCAATGAGATCGTTAAAATGAAAAGATATTTAAAAAAATTCAAATTTAACATTCGTCATGTGAGAATAATATCCTAAAGGTGGTAGACATACATAGTTATAGAAAATCTATATTCTCTCTCTTTCTCTCTCTCTTTCTCTCATTTTCTCTCACTCTCTCTTATTATTTTCTCATCTGTTAAAATCGTCATCGTCGTAATGTGTGCGTCTTAGAGTCAATAAATGGGCGTCCATTAAAAAATTATTGGAAAAATTCAGTCGCGAGGTAAAGGATCAATATCTTCAGGTTTCATTGATCGGTTCCTTTGATTAATCCTTATCCTCAATCTCGTGATTATCAGTACCTAATAATGTTGATTTATCCTCTTCTTGTATTTCTGTTTCTGGTTCTTCAATGTCGTGCCGTTGCCGTCGTGACGCTTTACGTTGTACATAAAACATTAATACGATGCTGAGAACAGCTAATCCTGCTAATCCTGCCAGAAGGATGTACATAGACATTGGCATCTGATTTGGACCCTGTGAAGTTGGTAGTCTTCTTAATTCGAGATAATTAATATGTTATTTAATAATAATAGATATTATCTATATATAAATTTATCTATAAATAGATAGATAGATAGATAGATACGAATAATTTTGTTCGTATTAATTAGATAATAAATATATATTATATGTTATTTATTAATCATCGTATTATGAATAATTTCATATTAATTTAACCAATATAAGAGAGAATTTATTCGTTATTTATAATAATAATAATAATTATTATTATCTATCCGTTTTATATGTATGGTATTACGTTCGAACAAACAATGTCGATATTTTCTATATAAAAAATTACTAGAATTGTTTATTTCAATATTAAATATTTAATAATATTTATATATTTAGATATATTAGATATTGATTACTTTTGTATTGAAAAATAACAATAATATACATATAGATTCAAAATAGTGTTACTCGTTTGAATATAAAATATTAAATATTTTTCCAATCAGAAATACAAGAATGTTATTTATATGTTTCAATATAAGATGCTTACAAAATTTTCTTCGAACGTTCAAATATAAATTAATAAACGTTTCAACATTATTTATTGTCCAATTCCGACATATGTACGAACGTACCACACAAAAATTTATATATATATATGAATTTATATATATTATATATGAACAGGTGTATATATATATATAAATTTATCCTTGTAATTATATTTTTTTTTTAATAAACATTATAGTGAATATAGAAATAAATGATCGTGTATGAGAAGCGTCGTGTGTTCTAAATCGAAAATGAAAAAAAAAAAGAAAAGAAAAGAATAGAAAAGAAATATAAAGATATCGATAGGAATGAGTTCTCATCGGAAGAATGTTTTTTTTTCATTTGATATATTATTATTACGCGTTTCAATCTTTAACAGGAAAGGAAAGTAACGTAATCCCCAATGGATAGGACACATACTAAAAGAAAATAAGAAATGGATGCTATTTCCTCGTTCGTTTTTAGATTCACCTGTCGTGTTTATCGATCGTACACCGAACGTGACTGTTTAAATGTCTGCTGCTACTGCTGCTGCAATGGGATCGATATATATATATATATAGTATAGAAGTACTTTAAATTAATAGCTTTGAAAGTGAACGAGTTGAGAATACGTTAAGACTTTAACCTAAGATCGCATTCGAAATTCTTTAGAACGGGTTGAACATCTTACGGAATTTCAAATATATTGTTTTCCTTGGCTAGGATAAACCCACCTCCACCCCTCACCTCCCAAGGATCAATAATAAATTATTTCTAGATATTAGAAAGAGAAGAAAAAATATTGAATGAATGATAGGACAATCGTATTAGTATTGTTTCTTTTAAATTGTTATTGAAAAATAATTTAATAAATATATATTTAATAATAATGATTAAATGAAAATTTGTTTAATTCGATAATATATACCTGTTCAAATTTATTTATAAATTGTTAATATAAAAATATTGTAAATATAATAATAATAATAATAATAATTTAAAGAAAAAATTTAATAATTAAATATTATTATTACAAACTAAAGATATTTATTGAAGTTTCTCTTTACTCGTATTCAAATGATTATTTAATGAATAATTAATCATTTAATTCTTATCATTTCAAACTTATAGCGTATAAAATGTATTATATATAATATTAAAAATAGAGATTCTACGTTATTCTGAAAGAAAATATTTGTTTATTAATAAATTTATATAAATATTTTATACCAAAAAGAAAAGAAAATTTTAACAAAATTAATATTTGGTAGAAGTGAATTGATGAAAGATTGATTAATTAATGAAATCATTTTAATCTTTAATTGAAGAATCAAGAAAACGTTCTTATAAGTATCTTACGTAAAAAGAATTATTAGAACTTAAATCCCTTGTCACCTGTTGAAACCGTATGACCTATTTAACGAATAAATTCTCGAGATAATTCAATTATCGATAATCATTTATGTATATACATATCTATGTAAATATCTATCTATCCGAGTGAAATGAACAATGTGTAAAGAGAATAATACGAATGCAAAGAATAAAGAACGAATGGTGAGATGATTAAAAAAAAGAAAAAAAGAAAAAATCCATTTAAGGAATAGAATTCAAATCGATTTATGTAATATTTATTGAATAAATTAGTATTCTAACAATTGAATACGAATGAATTAATAAATTCAACGTTATCTTATTTTCCTAAAAGTGATAGCATATTAATAAGAAACGTTAAATCAAAAAAAATATATAATGAATGTTTAATGCAATTATTCGATTAATTGAATTATTTTTTTTTAATGAGATGAATGAATTTGAATCGAGTTAATTTAATTATTCATAATATGACAAGTTGAATTTTGTCAGGAAATGTTACTCGTTAAAATTTCATTTGACGAACGATTTTTAATAATAAATCTTCAATATATATATATATATATGTGAATATTTTGTATAGTATAAATAATAATTAAATCGACGGATAATGAAATTGGATTTTGTCAATACAATATGTTATTTTACATACTGTTATTTAATTATAAATACTGACAGTTTATTTAAAATACCGATTAAAATCATTTAATCGCGTTGACCCGAAAAGTACCAAACCATAAAATAATATTAATCGCGATTTATTTGTAGATTATTATTTATAGATTATACCGAGTTCGAGTCAGAACAAAAATATGAAATAATATAATTATTATTTAACAAAAATACTGTAATAATATTTATTCATATGTGTAAATACGATTAAATATTATAATTTTTCTTTTCTTCAATATATAATTCTAATCCATACATTCTAAACACTTTTAATAGATGAAAAACTTAAAAAAATAAATAAAAAAATAATATAAAGTAATAAAATAAAAATATATAAATAATTAACAAATGTGTGTGTTTGATTATAATATAGCAAAATAATATAGATAAATCTCACCTTCCATTGGAAATCCGAAGAGGGATCGGAAAAGAACCATTTTTGTTCCCACGGTTTAATAGTTCCTTCGGGTGTTTTAAAAATCAAACCTTCTAAGCTAAGTCCGTGTGCCAAAACGCTCGTAGTAATATTACCCTTTTTATAAGAAGCTATACCAGCTTTCATATACATTTGTGGTATCGTCTCGTTTTCTCGTAATTTCAAGGTCACCCGTGGCATTTTTGTCTTCCTACCGGTACCAGACGACACCTTCGTCATTTCCGAAGGTTCAATGCTGCTCAAAGAGGATTTCGAAAATTCCGATGATGGGGTCGAGGATGAGGACGACTGAGAATTCAAATAAGAACTCGTCTGTCGTATATTCAACGACGAATCAGTCGGAATTCTTCCTTCATCCACGATTACTTCATCTGGAAATGAAAACAACGATGTATAACGCGATAAAATATATTATTATTTCTAAATGAAAATAATTTATATATCATTATTTATATTAATTATGAATGAAATTATATATTATTATAATTAGAATGAATGAAGATAATAACGCAAGACATTATACTATTGTAAATTAAAAATGCTAGGCAATTTGTATTGATTCATTTTCTCTTGCCATTTAGCATGAAAATTTGCCAAGAAATATAGTACAAGAAGAAAGACACTAGAGTTTAAAAGTAAATTCAAAAGAATAAAAATCAAGGCTATTAGTTCTGATAATCTTACAAACATTTCCAATTTTCAATCTAATTTCAAAAGCAAGCGTTTCAACACCAATATATATAAATATATTTGTGGGATACTACTATCTACTTGTTCAGGGGACCCTTAAAACTTATTCCCAAAGTTTGTACAAACAATTTAATATATACCATCTACTATTTATATATATATATATATATTAATAAATATATATGTACATATATACCTGGAGATAGGGTGTCAGAAGATTCAAGCTCGTCGTCCTTTAAGGAATCGATGGGTATCGTTAGATTGTCAAAATCTTTGTTCTTAGAAGAAGAAGAAGAAGAAGAAGAAGAAGAAGAAGAAACAGTAGTAGTAGAAGTTATCATTACGGTAGTTGTCCTTGGCCTAGCTGTCTTCCTAATAGGAATTTGATATTTGCTCTTGTCAATGATCATCTCTTCTTCCTCGTCATCTTCTTCTTCCTCGTCCTCTTCTTCATCTTCACTGATCTGATCACTTTTCAATGCGTTTTCGATGGTAGTTGACGTACTGGTGGTGTTGTTGCTGTTGCTGGTGCCACCAACACCACCACCAACACCACCACCACCACCACTGCTACTGCTGCTAGTCGATGATGCAGTTGTCGATGAAGTTGACGTTGTTGTTGTTGTTGTTGTTGACGTTGTCATAGTCGTTGTAGTAGTTGTTTCATATCCAACCCTACCCATAACTAGTATAGTACCGGCAAATAAATTGTGATCGTTTTGATTTATCAATAATGGTATTCCCACGCATGATAATACGATCAACGCTAATGTAAATATCGTATATTTGATAATTTTAGCTCGTGATTTTCCATTTGCCGTGTTATGTGACGTTGATTGTGACAATCCGTTAGAATTGAATTGATCGCTTTGTGGTAAGATCGTGTACTGTAAACTGGCATCGCCTTTTCTCACGGTTTTGTACATCATTAGAGAAAGATGGGATAATAGGAACACCTGTATAAACAAATCTATCGATATAATTTTCATTATTTTTTAAATATTATTTTTATATTGTATTAATACTTTATTATTATTATTATTATTATTATTATTGTTTCACGATATGTAGATATGTTAATTATATTATAGATAGATCAAGTAAATAATAATGAAAATAAATATCTTTCGTTATATAATTTTAATATTATTCTAATTAATTAATTTTTCACATCGAAATAATATTATATATATATATATAGAATACGATTATAAAACAAAAGAAAGGAAAAGTGAATAAGGAAAATTTTTGATTATAATTTGATAAATGGTTAAATTAAAATATTATTACTATATTAATGAATAAATTATTAATATGCGTAGATAAATAAATAATATTTAATGAAATAAAAAGAAACAAATGAGGAAATAATCAAAAGAAAATCATTTGCATTTGAAGATTTACGAATGATATCGATGATTAATAAATATCCGAATACGATCTCTTCAATAATTATATATATAATATTAAATTTAATAAGTATTAAGATCATTCGTTAATTTATTCGACAATAAATTTTTCCTTTTTTTCTTACTTTTTTTCGTAGAAAGAGAAAGAGAAGAGAAGAACAAGAGAGAGAGTGAGAGAGAGACGCGTATTCGCGTCGATATGTTAACAGAAAAAATTTGACAAAGATGTCGTATCAAATCTTTAAAAATTAAACAAACAAAATATATATACATAATAAAACTATAAATAAATAAAATAATCGTATTTATATACGTAATTATAATAATAATAATAATGATAATAATACGTACTCACGAGTTAAAATTTGTGTGTAACAGAAAATTTGATAAAGATGTTGTACTAAATCTTTAAAAATTGAACAAATAAAATATATATATACATAATAAAACTATAAATAAATAAATAAATAATCTTACTTATATATAATAATAATAATGATAATAATATATACTCACGAGTTAAAATTTGTGTGTTTCAACATACAGAGAGAGAGAGAGAGAGAAAGAAAAAGATAGAAATTCGTTTGGTTCAATTTGTGTTACCTCGATGAGGATGATTCCACTAGACGATTCTTGGGAAACGCAGGCAGGTAGAACACAGCCTTGTGTCGGCGGTCGTGTGAACGAAATTATCCACCATCGGGCTTTAGGAAAATGCGCAGATGCGAACCAAGAAAAGGGGGATGATGATCAAGAAGTCTACCACCAAGTTATTAAGGCGCATGCGTTACTTGGAAACTTCCGGAAGTGGTATGTATGGTGTTTTGAAACGTTTTTCTTGGTAAGGAAGAAGAGTTCAAAGGTTCACGACAAATAGAAAGAGAGAGAGAGAGAGAAATAGAGAGAGTGAATTCTAACTTCAACCCCACCCCTACTATTTTTCTCTCTTTTTTTTTTTTATTTTACTTCCATTCAATATTACAATAACTATAATAGGAAGAGTGGATAAAACTTTTTGGTCCAGTAAAATAGAAGAAAAATAAAAAAGAAAGAATTATACTTATATCTTTTATGTTTCCTGGGTTTACGTTTAATCGCAACTCGGTTAAAATCTTTTGCGAGTATTTAATTTCGAGAGAAGGAAATGTATATGTGTGTGTGTGTGTGTGCTTGTTTTTTTATTTTTAGAAGGTTGATAAAAATGAAATGGAAAAATTATCGATCATTTTGTTATATCAAACTTTAACGTGTACTTTATATTTTTTGTTTCTCTCTCTCTCTCTCTTTCTCTTTCTATCGTAATTTCATTTTCCATATAAAACTTGAGATTCTATAGATCATTTGTTAATGTACTTTTTATTTCAATCCTGATAATCTTTTTTTTTCTTTTCTCTACAATTTCAGTTCAATCCAATTTTAATTAATAAACGATAATTAATATCGACGCATTTATATTTCTTTTCTTCGATAAAAAAATATATACATATACATATACATATACATATATATATATATATATATATATATATATATATATATATATATGTGTGTGTGTGTGTTTTAATACAATGTATCGTCGATGATATTTATAGATAACAGTACGAGTTTTTAATGATACAGGTACGAAAATTAGTATAAATTGATATCATCGTATAATATATATCAAAATAATTTCTTTAATATAGAGTAAATGTTGTAGGAACTGTGAAAAGATCATTTTTCTTGGAAGACTTTTAATAAGCGTAAAATTTTTGTTAAAAATCTATTTAAATGGAAATATTATATATTATATATATATTTTTTTTTTTATTGCATTGTAGGCATTGCCGTTGACGATGCAATATTACTCGCGTCACTTGATCGCCATAATTGAGTTATTGTCTTCGTTTGCGTGTAGAAATTGACAGCCTAAAATCAGAATTAATCAAAATAATGCATTTGTTGTAGTATAATATTTTCAAATTAAATAAAATAAAAACAAAAAAAAAAGCACAACACAAAGAAATAATTAAAAAGAGAGAGAGAGAGAGAGAAGAAAATAAATAAATAAATAAATTTATGTTGTTTTTTGATCTTACGTTTTTTCCGTAAAAATGATTGTCCCCAAGAAACGATCCTTTATTACCGGTGAAACTGAACATAGGTAATGGAACTGGTATAGGAACGTTAATGCCAACTTGACCTGCTTCAATTCTATCAACGAACGTTCTTGCGGTTGCACCGTTGCTCGTAAATACGGCAGTACCATTCCCATAAGGATTTTTATTGATAATATCTATGGCTTCGTCCAAAGTATCAGCGAACATACAGGAAAGTACTGGACCGAAGATCTCTTCCGTATAACATTTCATAGATGACTATGGTATAGAACATAATATCATGAACATATAATTATTTATAAAATCCAATATTGTGTGTTTATTGTATATAATATTTTTTATTTTTAACAGCGAACGTTTAATTTAATTTATTTTAATTTAATTCTTTTTAGAAAATAAACAATTTTGTTTTTACATATGGAAATTTGGATTCTAATTTAAACGTTATAATTGTTACAGGTTTCAAAATTATTGTGTTAATTAATTTTTGGTTCAACGAATTTAATGATTTTGTGTTTGTTTTTTTTTTTTTTTTAATTCGACACGAGATGTTATTTATTCGGTAAATATTGATAACTAATATATTAAAATGAATATTCATTATTTGTAATAAATATTGAATAGATTGAATATATCATTATTTGTAATAAATATTGAATAGATTGAATATACGGTCAATATCACACCAATTAAGACAAAAACTGGTAATATTTTAAACAAATTGCTTATCTTTGTAATATAATATCAATATTTAATTGAGATACGACATTAACCCTTTTTAATAAATATTAATTATTTATTACAAATAATTTTTACCTTTATTATTTATACGCTGCAAAAAGTATATTTATATATATATATTTTTTTTTTTACAAAATATTGACCAAAAATATTACAAAAAAATTAAACAAATAAATGAAAGTATATAAACGTTAAAACTTTAAAATACAAAATGATTAAGCCAATATAAAAAATAAAATTTATTTACCTTGACATTTGTTAAGACAGTAGGGCCAACAAAATTTCCATTTTCGTATCCTTGTACAACAATTCCTCTTCCATCTAACGGAAGACCAGCACCTTCTTTCACACCTGATTCGATTAAATTACATATCCTTTGTTTCGATTGTGGCGATATAACTGGCCCAAGGTCAGTACCAGGTACATGTCCGGCATTGACCTTCAACCTCTTGGCAGCTTCAACCAACTCCCCTATCCATTCCTTTGATTTACCAACGAAAATTGCCACGGACAATGCCATACACCTTTGACCAGCTGCACCGAATGCCGCACCAGTTATTTGCGAAAGTGTTTTATTTTTATTCGCATCCGGTAATACCACGCAATGATTCTTTGCACCCATGTTGCATTGTACGCGTTTACCGTGTGCACTACTCTCCTTGTATATGTATTTACCCTGAAATGTAAATAGATTTTTAATAAAATCACTCATCCTATATTAAATGGTAATTATATTTAAAACATTGATAATAAATTTAAACACTAAAATAAATTTTAAAACTGCTGTAATCGTACTTATTTTCTATGATCAAGAAATTTTCTTACAATTCTATTCTAAATAACGAAATATTTTGTTTATACAATTTTTCAAATCCAATTATATAACTCTACGTAATTTAATTTATTATTATTATTATTACTATTATCTATACAAAAATAATAAAACATGTGTGACAAGGTTCTGGTATATAATTAGTGTCACAACAAAAAATTGAAAAATATTCAAATGGAAAAATTTTCATTAAAATTATATTAAAATTTTGTTAAATTTATTTAATGTTGCATCAAAAGATAACTAATAATCGTAAAGACAAATATTCAATACTAATACGACGTCCAATATTTTGTATAATATTTAATTCATTTAAAATATTTACTTACCGCTTGATCCGAACCAACAAATGATACAGCTTTGATGTCAGGATGTTGACAAATGAAATCAACTGCAGCATGTTGACCATGAATGACGTTTAGAAGACCTGGTGGGGCACCTGCTTTCGTAAAAAGATCAGCAAGTATCATCGAAGCTCCCGGTACTCGTTCGGAAGGTTTTAAGATCGTTGTGTTGCCACATGCAACTGATACCGGAAAGGACCATAATGGGATCATTGCGGGAAAATTGAACGGACAGATAGCACCTGTCACGCCAAGTGGAATTTTGTATGAAATAATGTCCATGTCTGTGGCAATGTTTGGAGTTGATTCACCCATTTGTAACATTGGTATTGAAGTGCATGCATCTACGACCTCTGCAATTAATTACAAAATAATAACTTTAATTTAAAAAAGAAAAAAAAAGATTATTAGAGAGTAGGGTTTTTTAAACTTTTTTACTTGTCGATCCCTTTTTTTTATCCCTTTATCCTAATATTTTTACGCCACCCACCCTGAGTATAGGTTTTTTTTTCACTGTCATAAAAATTCATTAAAACGTGTAATAACTGTACGTGTAAATTTTGTCAAACATCTTTGAAATTAATTTTGAGTCGTTGGGTAGTCCAAGAATTTTTTAATTTTTCCTACCAAATTTCTGTCCGAATAAATTTAGTTTAACGTGAACCCCACCCCTCCCCACTCCCTTCCTCCACATCATGGGTTCGCGACCCACTCTTATAGAATATTAAAAATAATTTTAATATCTCGATATTATTATATACTTATTATATTACTATTATCACAAGCCTACGCGATTTTTATGGATCATTAATTCGCTCGTTATTTAAATTTAATCGTTAATTAAAAATACACTTACGCAGACCACGTAGAATATCACCTTCGGCATCGAGCATGGTCTTGCCATTTTCCCTCACCATGTTTTCTGCAATTTTTTTCTATAAATAATTATAAAAAAAAAAATAAACTAATTTATATCGACACATATATTGGATCGGTTTTTATCTTTAATTTTTTTTTTTTATATTATATTATATTTAAATCAATTAATTGTATTAATTAAAATTATTATCACTCGAAAGGAAAACATTCTAATATTTTTAATAATATTATTATTATTTTTATTATTTTTATTAATGTATATATAAGTTTTAATATGAAGAAGAGAAAAATAAGAAACGAACCGAGTGCTCTCGTATAAGAGCTTGATACTTGAGCATTAAATTTTGCCTGGTGAGTACGCTAGTGTTACGCCACTTCTGGTAAGCGTTTTTCGCACTCTCGACAGCCCTTTCCATTTCTTCCTTCGTACATTTTGGAGTACGGTAGAGAAGTTCGTTCGTTGCTGGATCATGAACATCCGTGAATTCTGTTGCCTTTGATTCTGAAAAAGAGATCGCGATATATCGGTAAAGAAGATTCCTGCACCAAGCCGAAAGTAATGAACAGAATTTATCAAATTTTTTCAGTTAATTGATTTCAAATATTTTTTTGATTAAGACTGTTTATTTCGTTTCTAAAAATAACAAAAATATATATATATATATTGGATTGTGATATTTTTTTATTGTTTGAAGGTGAATCGAATTTAAAAAACAATCGTGGACATTCGTTAACAATGAAATAAATTAACATTTAATTAGAATAATTACCCACGAATTGTCCGTCGATATACATTTGAACAGTCGATGAACTTGAACCGTATAACCTAGAGATATAACGTGCCTGTAAAATTATTTATATTGTTTTTGAAATAAAACGTTTCGTCAAAAGACAAAATATATATTTTTCAATATTATGTTGCAATTGTAAGATAAGAACATTCTATCTAACTTATTGTTTGTTATGTTATAGCTCGGTATAATGATAATCATTTCATTGAAGATAACAGCATGTAATTCTCTATGGAAAATTAATTTCAACGATTCGCGTATTTATAATTTATTTGAATAAATCTTTTGATAATTGTTTTTCTCTCGTTCGAAAGAAGATTTGTCTGAATGCATGTAGCCCACTTTGATTACAATGTAATAGAGCCAATTGAGTTTGCGCACAAGTTTCTACGTCAATTACTCTACCACGAGGGATGAGAAGCATTGATTAGAGAAACATGTATCGTACCAATATATATTCAAATATATCAAACATAAAAAATTATCTTGACATTCGACAAAAAGAAAAAAAGAAAAAAATAGAAAAGAAAATTGTGAAATACAATCGAACGAAGTTGAAACTATTTCTCCTATCTCTGAGATAATATTACCCATACGATTAGTTTTGCATTCATATAGTCAACGTAAGCAAGTAAATAAAGATAAACTTTAAGATACATATATAATTTTAACAATTTTATATCCATTATTAACTATTTCAAATGTATGAATTTTACTTCTTTTTTTTTATAGAACCTCTCCTACCTCGCATTTAATGATCCTCCTTAAAAGCGCCATTTTTGTTTTGTTTAGTTAATGTCCCACTACTATTGTTTCCATAAAAACTGCTACGTACAGAACTGAACTAAACCACGGATAACACTGTGACTGTCTTGTTTCGTGGATCGAATTCGACGACCAATGTTTTTAGAATGATTAATTCGTCCTTGTGTTTACAATACTATCCTCCCCACTGCTAAACGAACTGGTCTACCTTTCCACTTGCGATCGATGTTTTTCTACCGAGGTTTATAGCTATACTTAATTTTGTTTATCGTTATATTATATCACAAGTGTTTTCTACATTATTTAATTTTTTTATTGTACAATTATATCATAATACGGAAACCGTAAAACAATTTCTCAATTAACTACTTGTTCTTACGTAAAGTATTTGATATTCGTCCATTTATCTACAGATATGTAATACAAACACGTGTATTTAAATGTGATCATTCGTTGTTTTAAACAAAGATAGATGTCACTAGTAAAACGATATTTTTAAATAGAAATCTGAATTACCGATCGACAATAATCAAATACCGACGCATGGTCGGTAAATTATCACATGAGTTTATATTTATTAAAAAAAAAAAACAATGATTCTCTCTTAATCATTATTATTATTTCTTCTTTCGTAATAACTTAAGACTCTCTTTGTTTAGATAATAACTAGACAACTACTGCGCTATGATTATTAAAATGATTTTTAAACGAAAAGGAAAAATATGTACTTTATCGTATCGTAACAGAAGTAAACAGTAAAAAAATAAAAAAAAAAAAAAAAAAAACAACGAGAAAGATAAATAAAGACTACGAAAAAAAAAAATATAGAAGGTGAGGAAAAAAAATAATATATAAAACGTATATCGCAGGTGAGTCAACAAATGTCAAAAGCGACGACGACACTTTCCCGATGGAACTTTATTTATTTATATATTTATCTTTTTTTTTTTTTCTTCTTCCGCATTAAAACAAACGAGCGATAAACAGACTGGACACTGTCAAGAATCTCATGCTTTTCTACGTAAATACGTGGGCGGAAAATCATGGCACGACTACGGGACATACAACCGAGTCGACGTACTTTTTCTCACTCTTTATCTTTATCTTTATCTTTCTCTCTTTCTCTTTCTCTCATAAACACATACACAACACACACATACACACAGGTATATATATACACGTAATTATTTAGTTGTATACGTATGTGTATATATATAAATATGTACATACATTATTGCATACATACATGCATAGATACATACATACATATACATATGTATATATATCGATAAGTAAATGAAACGTATATCTGAAACTGGCAAGAACTTTTGCGCATTCGATTTGCCTCATCGAATCATCGGAGCATGTTTTTCACGCTCACAACTTGATCGAGTCCACTTGAAAATTGTATACTTTATTCGTATTAGTATTATATAGCTCGAACCCTCGGAAAAACTATCCTACATCCATATGTTCAAACACAGAAATACATATTATAATAATATACACGTGTATCTATAAGTATGTGCATTGAAATATATATGAATCTCTATGCAAATAGAAATAAAACCCATCGGTTTGTTGTATATATAAATATATATATAAATAAATACACGAATATACGCGTATTATATACACGGTGTGACTCAGAAAAAGTATGATATCATACCTTTCTTGTTTTTTTTTTCCAATGTTATAAATCCCAATCTTTATATGCGAAACCAACGAAAAATATTGACAAACTGTTGTGTTACCGAAATAATATTATAATAAAAGAAAAAAAAAAATAAAAAGGAAAAAGAACTATTTATAAATATTTCGAAGATTCGATTATACGATAAAAATTCGTTACAAAATTTGAATTTACAATTTTACAACATACCTTTTCGAACTTGCATCACAAATGCAATTTCTTTTTCTTTTTTTTTTCTTCTTAGAAACTATCTACTTAAATTTAAATAACAAAACTTTAAACGATATGCTATTTGACTCCAGCTTACATTTAAATATTTCTCGAAGGTTTATTTTTATTATTTTTAGAGATTCTTTAACTCGGGTTGAATTTATTCTATTTAATTACTGTATCGAGACGGCTTTTCACTTTTTTGAGGAGGAAATTTTAATAAAATCAATTAGAAACGATACTACGATAGTTTTTTATGAGTCACTCTATGTACATACGTAGTATCTATATATGTATTAAGTATGTATGTAGGTAGTTATGTTTCTATATACATATATATGTTACAACAGTGTACAGGTCGCTGACTCGGCGAACTCGACGATGACGGAAGTCGTCTCTCGGTGGAACGTTAAAAGGTCGTCATTTTTAAACAATACGGAGACCTCCACTTTGTTAGTCCATTCGTTTATGTTTTTTTTTTTTATTTTTTAATCAACAAATGAACTACGAAATATAAGAAGATTCCGAAAAAAGAAAAAAAAGATACACGTTTATAAATACAACGGAGTTATGTTCGTCAAAGTACGACATTTAATTAATTAATTTATTATCCATTCAACTATCATAAACAAATTTTCTTCGTTTAATAATTATCATGAAAATATCGGTATCCGATTTAAAGAAGGTAAGAAATCACAATCGAATTATTTTACATATTTTAAATTAAACAACAGAACAATATTCTAACTGTCGTAATTTTAAATAATAAAATGTACGAATGTAAGAATAATAAATAAATAAATAGTTTTACTAATAGTTAATATATATAATTATATAATATATATACTATATATTTATAATATATATAGTTAATAATAGTTAGTTATAAATAATTAGTTAAATAATAGTGTGTAAATTTAATATTGAAATTACTTATGTGATTTATAAGTTCTATACTTATGTTTTATATATATAATATTATAAGAAGAGTATATTAAATATTATATAATTATTTATTATTATATATCATTATCATAATTATATTATATATTATATAAACTTATGATTTATAAGTTTCCATAGGGGTGGGGGGAATTAAAGAATATTTTCACACGATATCGTCAATTTTGCATGATTATCGTGATATGTGACGATAATTAAATTAACAAAAAATCAAACGACGTTTATAATATTAATGGACACCGATGAGTGAAGAATATATTTTGGCCAATAACAAAAAAAAAGAAAAAAAAAAAAAGGGAAAGTTCCAAATTATCGATTGACTTTCAACGTTTCTCAATCACATCCTGTAAAGATTATTATGTTATCGTCGTTGGCAAAGCAAATAACTTATACTACTTATCGTGTAACGTATTTTGTAACGAGTTAGGCTTCTTCCTTCGTGTGTGCTCGTCGGTTCGAATGTTAAGCTCGTCGAAGCGTCAAACCGACTAGATTATGCGAATTAAGTGGCCTTCCTCTCTCCCTCTTCCCACCCCCTCTTTCACTCTCTTTTCACCACAATACTAATGTAAGTAAATTCCATTTCTGTTCGGTAAATAAATGAGAATACGACTTATGTCAGTGATAATAATAGTTGTATTTGATTATCTTGTAAACAAGTTATGTTACACGTTTAAGAGAAATTCGTGTCTAATTATCTGGATAATAATAATAATAATAATAATAATAATAATAATAATAATAATAATAATAATAACAATAATAATAATATAATAATAATAATAATAATAATAATAATAACAATAACAATAATATAATAATAATAATAATAATAATAATAATAATAATAATAATAATAATAATAATAATTAATCATAACGATGACGAAGAGGAAGAATAATTTTTATTTTTTTTTTTTTTTTTTTTTTAAATAATACCCGAGATAAATATAATTTTATATATTAATATAAATTATTATTAATATAATATAATTTATTATTAATAAATAGAATTTTCCTATTAACTAATTGTCGCTATTGTAACAGAATTTTTTTTATTAGCAACGAAAAAAAAGTTTGCTTCACAATCCTTGAAATTGAAAAGGTTAGCGTGATATATATATATATATATATCTAGAAATTGTTTTTCTTTACGTTTAATAAACGCTGCTCGTGTGTGTGTGTGTGTGTGTGTGCAAGAAAGAGATGAACAATAGGTAACGCCCACACCTGTTCAACTATGAACAGCTGTCTCAACTATGAGAAGAGACGAGTAAGTAGCTGAGAAACCTGATTTCAGAGACGAATCTAAAACGTGTCTAACGTGATAATACATTGGCGTCAAAGTGTTTTTTAAAAATTAGAAAGTAAGTTAGGAAATTGTAAAGACGTTCTCGTTAAATTCTCACGCATGCTTAATTAGATTTGTAAAATTTTTTACATAATTTAATTACCGTTTTAATCGTTTACTAAATTTGCTCGATACTTAACGGTTATATTTCGTTCGAATAAATTTTCTTTTAACGATTGGGTTTAATGTTAATTACATAATTACGAGCTGTTAAATTGTTTTCATTCGTGTGATATTTTTGATGACGACAAGTCCGAAACAAAAGTTCAATTATTTATTAATATGTTACAAATTGATTTTAAAAAGAAATTGAAAGATGTTTTAAATGTCGTGTGTTTTATGATATTGATATATTATAAATTATATTTGACGGATATTATAAATTACGTTATCGTGGATCTTTGAAAAAAATTTTCTTTGAATTAAATCTTACAGAATTCTCTATTGTAAACTATTGTAATTATATTTATAATTAAAAGTATTTTGATTTTTCGTTATGTTTTTCGGACAGAGAATTATATTCTGTAATATAATAATATTATACATAATTAGATATTATTTTTGTGACTTATTCGACGCCAATGCGTTAAAAAAATGTGAACAAGGTGAAAGAAACGAAACGAAACGAAAAGAAAAGAAAAGAAAAGAAATGAAACAAAACGAAACGAAACGAAATGAAATAAAAAGAAAAGAAAAGAAACGAAGGTTAAAAACGAAGGGAAATCTAAACGAAATGCAAAACTATTTCGTGCTCGTTATCCGCCTTAAGTTCCGGTTCGTACGATATTCCATATAGAGACACGTGAAAGTTCGATTCGGATTCCGGATTAGATCCTAGACCATAAACTTTGAATACGATCTAAACTTAATCAACACCGTGTATATATATATAAACCTGACACTCTTTTATTTTGATACCAAAATTTATGAAACAATACAGAAGATGGGTTAAGAAAGTTTCCAATTGTCTGCAAGAACAAATACTTTTATTATTTTTTAATAAAAAGAAAATTTAACCGAAATTTATAAATAATTGTTTCTATTTTATATTATATATATATATATATATTATATTTATTAGATTTATTTATATTTTTATTATATATTATGTTTATATATATATATTTATATATTTATATATTTATATATTAGATTGTTTGAAAAGTAAGTGACAATATTTTATAACTAAAATTTGAAAATATTTTGAACATTTCCATATATTTATACGACATTTGAAAATGATATAAAAGGAAAATCTAGTATATACCCAAAAAATATATATATTCACGTTGTAAATTAATATATAAATTTTACACGAATTTGTTTATTTTTTTAAGTCAATTTATTACTTACATTATCGTAGCTATTTTATCTATTTTATATCTATATTCAATTTTTTTTGTCTTGTTTGGATATTTGCGTGGAAATACAATAATACTATAACAACTCAATAATAATAATAACGACTCAAATCCCATTTAACAAATTTACCATCAATTTATTTCAAATTAATCTCCGTATTAAGAGTACAAATATATTCTACGATATTTCAATCAACGAATCAACCATACGATTACGAACTTTTTTTTTTCTTTTTTCTTGTTGTTTCTATTCCAAATGAATATACATATATATATATATATTACCCAGTTCGAAACACACATTCAATTAAAATCAAAACCTCACAAATGAAGTTTCCTATATTTCTATACCGAGTTTTCTATCATAAATAATATCATCATCATCATCATCATCATCATCATCATCATCATCATCATCATCATCCTCATCTTCATCCTCATCATCATCATTATCAACATCATATACAGGGTGACCCGAAAAGAATGTACATTATTAATTTGAAACGTGATTTTCCTTTGACTTCGTAGAAATAGGGAATTCCATAAAAGAAGAACGAAAATTGCTCGAAAGAGAAGAACGCCGGTGGGTGGTGGTGGTGAAGGAGAGTAAAGGGGGTAGGGAGGGGGGTAAAAAAGAAGCCGAGACATCGCGAACGTTCTCGCGTAATACCGGCTTAATATTCCGGCCGACGAAACGACCCGATTACGAAAGCATGTTGCAAGATACCTGGTAATTCGATAATAACGTACGTGGTGGCTTTACGTACTTACTTATATGCACATACACATATAGAAATATATATATATATATAGAAATATATAGGAACAACGACAGAACGTTGACGGAATCATCATTGAAAAACTTTCGAAATTCGAAGCCAAGTTTCTCACGTTGACTTTGGTATAATACTATTCGCGATGATCATTCGTAATGATGATAGTGATGATGATAATGATGATGATGATGATGATTACGTGATCGATGTTTCACGTGTGCGTATAATTATTTATTTATTATATTATGTATCGGTAATTATGACAGCATATTAAAAGTCAACAAATATATTTTTATGTTCTTTTTTTTTTATATATATTACACATATTTTTTTATTTTTATTTAATAATATTAATATCTTTCGAATATTATAATATAAATTTAAGAGAATAAAAATTTGGATTATATAAATTAAAAAAATAATATAAATTAATTTTTGTACTTCTATAGTCAGTTAATCGTTGCTGCAGTTACATTTATTGATACGTAATATGTTGTCGCGATGAAATAAATTGGTGATTGAATATTGGTACTTAAAAAGAAAAAAAGATAAAAAGAAAAAATGTAAGAAAATCTGAGGTCATTCGCTCGGACATTTCGCGGACGCATTTATATAGGAAATGTTTGAAATTTTCTGGCGGTCATCCAAATAAACTGAAACGTACAAGTTCTTCTTCATCTTTATCTTCATATATATATGCTGATTCAATCTATTGAAACGTAGAACAAATTTTCTATTTTAACCTGATATAAAAAGAACATATTTTCCCCCACCCCCTCACACACAAAAGTTTCAATGTAATAATTATGGAAATATGTGGGATAGAAATATTAACGAAATTAATTATACTTCCATTTATTTGTTTAATACTTTTCAACACTTATTAGTAAAAGTACTGAGTAAGATAATTTAGCCTGTACATTGTACAAGAATATTTTCTTTCATTACACAAATGAATAATTTGTCAAGTATATTTTTGTACATTAATAATAATAATATATAATATCATGATTGGATCAGAATTATATATATATATATATATGTATATAATACTCGATAAATTAATAATATCTTGTTAACAAACATTGACCATTTTCCTATCCAATCGGTTTAACAATAATCACCGATTATTTTTTCATTACGAATAATAATATAAATTATTTTAAAAAACCTAATTAATATTATTAAAAATTACTATCAATGTTAGAAGGAATTGAAAGTTAATTCTTCGAGTTGTTAAAAATTTGAGAGAAAGGATGTTAAATCTTCATTATGAGTTTCCTTCAGAATAAAAATTAAAAAAAAGATACAAAAATATATATATATAAAGATTCTTATACACACGGAAGAAAATAACATAGGATAGACGATTCTTGATCATTCTCCAAAAGGTAAACGAGCCGCGAGGTCGCGTTCCTCTTGCTCCGTTCTCCAGTCGTCGTGATGACCTTGAGGCTCGTTTCCCTGTTCCGCATTCTAAAAATATTTACCCGCTCGAAGGGTTTGCGTCAGGATGGACGGACGGACGGACGGACGGACGGACGCTCGAGATCATCTTATATATTTTCTTTCTATTATATTTATTTTTTTCTCTTTCACTCTCTCTTTCTCGAATTATTTTCGAAAAATACGATCCAAATTTCGATCCATCGACGATTATTCGATCATAATGTTATTTCAATTATATATGTCATTGCATTTTATTTTATAGTAAAAAAATTACAATAAAAATAATACGACGCATAAAATAAAAAGGATATGTTAAATAATTGAAATGTCATTAGGGTGAACCAAAAGTTTGTACGTTTATTGTGTTGTTTCAGATTAATTCAATTTTTTGAAGTGAACAAAATTATTTTATATGCAAGCTAAATATTAATTAAAAACGCACGAACTTTTGGTTCACCCTAATAAGAGATAATAAGATAAGAAAAATATATGTATGTATATATATATATATATAATGCATATTATTTATTATGCACATTTTAAACGAATCATGAAATTTGAAGCAAGAATTTTGATAACGACAGTTTGAAAGCAGTCATTTATATACAGATTGCTTAATTTAGTGTTAATAATATAATAGCTGTTACGTTTCATTCTTATATTTATTTTTTTTTTATTTGAACATTTTATAACTAAACTAATTACGTGTAAGCTAAAATTAACAATAATTCACAGAGCTGGAATCTTAATGAGTTTTTCGAGTACATGCGATTATTTGCAATTTACCGTCGCCATTTTGTACGCAACATTTGTACGCAAGCTTGAAAAGTTAGATTTAAAAATTAAGAAAAAAAAAAGAAAAAACTAAAAAAAAAAAGAAAGAAAATACTTAAGCAACATGACTAATTACTCGAGTAAATAAGAACGATTCGCACTTTCCCATGCCGTGGTGCTGCATACTATGCACACTACAGTTTAAGCAACGTATTAACGTCCACCACACTACCTCTTCTTGGACGAGGTCAACCTAACCAATCGCTTTCCGAGGAGACGTACGATGAAGATGTAAGTAAAAACTCTTGCTGATCGTTTCTCGTATCTTCGTGGAAGGTCAACTGGTTTACCCTTCGACGACCCTGGACGAACTACGTCATAGTATGAGTTTTCAAATTCTCGTGACACCTTGACTTGTCCTAATCATTTCATTTAATTATTGTACTTTATTTCATTAATTTGTTTTGTTTCTTTTTTATTTACAAGAATGAACGAACTTGTTTTCACTTTACGTGACAAGAAAAAACAAAATATATTCTTCTGCTTTAATTCCATGATATTAGATTGATCAGAGAGTACATCCCCACTTATAAATATATATATATATATATATTTTTTTTTAAAATATTGATAAAACATAGATCAAAATATGCATATATTTACTCGGAATATTTCAGTATTATCTGCCAACTAATTTTTCTAACAATCAAATGCATTAATTTCCGATTTATCACGACGTGCATAACCAGAAAATTATTAGAAAAAAAATAAAAATTTGTAATAAAAAATTTGTGACGACTTCATTATTAAATAGAAATTAAAATTATTATAATTATCTCTTAAATTAAAAAAAAAAAAGGATGACACCTCAGTGCCATCACATGTCTAATGGGACTTATCCGTTCTTGGCGATCTCACCGTATAGGAACATATTTTTAACATACGCGTTCTGTATGCTCATTATTTTCTGCTTAATGTGGTCCACCCCATTCGTGATGGAACCTCTTACTCTAATACTCGTTATTTGCACCAATCTACACTGTATGCAGCGTAACGAGCTAACGCTTAGAAAGAAAATGCTACTACTCAAAGTTTGAGGAACATTTTTCTTTCCCAGTGATACACCAAGAAGTAGGGGCGGCCCCACAGCTAGTCACAAGACCCTACTTGGATTCGATCCACCGACGTTAGTAGTCGAGAGACAAGGTCTCTACCACCTGAGCTATTCAGGGACTACCGGTTAGGCTTCAAACGAATTTGAAATATAAGCTCTCACTCTCATTCATCATAAATGATATTTTTGTTTTTTCTCTCCCCCTCAAGTCATAATATAATTATAATATAATTGTGTTTACAGTTATTATTTATGCCAGATGATTAAAAAAAAAATAAATAAAATAAAAAAATTCGAATATAAAAAAATATTTAATCAAATATTTTATAAATATGTTTTTTTATTCTTTCTTCCTCTTAGGGGTTCGTGTTATTTCTCTAACAATTTGATACAATTATAGAGTTTTTTATTTTGTCTCTATCTGGCAAACAGATTTCTTTTCGAACGAGTCACCCATCCATTTAGTGACCGTGTCATTTTGCTGGTTGATCTTTAAGAAATTAGATTTTTAATATAGTTATAAGTTATTGTTAAATAGATTATACAAATATTATTATTATTATTGTTTCTTAAATGAAAAGAAGAAAAATGATGGTACCGATGTGCCACCCTAATAGATGCCACCCATGATATTAGACTGATCAGAGAGCACATGCCCACTTATAAATATATATATATATATTATATATATATATATATTTTTTTTTAAATATTGATAAAACATAGATCAAAATATGCATATATTTACTCGGAATATTTCAGTATTATCTGCCAACTAATTTTTCTAACAATCAAATGCATAAGCTTCCGATTTATCACGACGTGCATAACCAGAAAATTATTAAAAGAAAAATAAAAATAAAAATTTGTAATAAAAAATTTGTGACGACTTCATTATTAAATAGAAATTAAAATTATTATAGTTATCTCTTAAATTAAAAAAAAAAAAGGATGACACCTCAGTGCCATCCAATTTTTTCTTTTGACAACCTCACAGATAGGAAGGCGAAAACCTTACACCGCGTTACGACGTGCTTATTCTGCTTGTTGTGGTCCTTCGTGATGACCTTACTACTTTTGCTTACTCGTTATTTGCACCAATATCCACATTGCATGCAGCGTAACGAGCTCACGCTTTGTAAATGGGAACTCTCAATATTTTGAGGAACACATTTTTCTCTCCCAGTGCTTTACCAAGGGTACGGGCGGCCCATAGCCATAGACCCTGCTGGGATTCGATCCTTCGACGTTAGTAGTCGAGAGCAAAGCCTCTACTGCCTGAGCTATTCAGGGACTACCGGTTAGGCTTCAAACGAATTTGAAATATAAGCTCTCACTCTCATTCATCATAAATAATATTTTTGTTTTTTCTCTCCCCCTCAAGTCATAATATAATTATAATATAATTGTGTTTACAGTTATTATTTATGCCAGTTGATTAAAAAAAAAATAAATAAAATAAAAAAATTCGAATATAAAAAAATATTTAATCAAATATTTTATAAATATGTTTTTTTATTCTTTCTTCCTCTTAGGGGTTCGTGTTATTTCTCTATTAACAATTTGATACAATTACAGAGTTTTTTATTTATTCTTTATCTGGCAAACAGTTTTTTTTTCGAACGAGTCATCCATCCATTTAGTGACTGTGTCATTTTGCTGGTTGATCTTTAAAAAATTAGATTTTTAATATAGTTATAAGTTATTGTTAAATAGATTATACAAATATTATTATTATTATTGTTTCTTAAATGAAAAGAAGAAAAAAGATGGTACCGATGTGCCACCCTAATAGATGCCACCATGATATTAGACTGATCAGAAAGCACATGCCCACTTATAAATATATATATATATATATATTTTTTTAAATATTGATAAAACATAGATCAAAATATGGATATATTTACTCGGAATATTTCAGTATTATCTACCGAATAATTTTTCTAACAATGCATTAGCTTCCGATTTATCACGACGTGCATAACCAGAAAATTATTAAAAAAAAAATAAAAATAAAAATTTGTAATAAAAAATTTGTGACGACTTCATTATTAAATAGAAATTAAAATTATTATAGTTATCTCTTAAATTAAAAAAAAAAAAGGATGACACCTCAGTGCCATCCAATTTTTTCTATTGGCGAGCTCACAGATAGGAAGGCGAAAACACCCTTACGGACCGCATTACGACGTGCTTATTCTGCTTGTTGTGGTCCTTCGTGATGACCTTACTACTTGCTTACTCGTAATTACACTCGTTATTTACACCAATTATCCAAATTGCATGCAGCGTAACGCAGCCAACGCTTTGTAAATGGGAACTTCTCAATATTTTGAGGAACACATTTTTCTCTCCCAGAGCTTTACCAAGGGTACGGGCGGCCCATAGCGCCATAGACTCTTGATGGGATTCGATCCTTCGACGTTAGTAGTCGAGAGCAAAGCCTCTACTGCCTGAGCTATTCAGGGACTACCGGTTAGGCTTCAAACAAATTTGAAATATAAGCTCTCACTTTCGTTCATCTTAAGTAATATTTTTTGTTTTTCTCCTTCTTGAAGTCATAATATAATTATAATGTAATTATGCCAGTAATTATTGTTGATAAAAGTGACTTAAATTAAAAAGAAAAAAAAATGAAAAATATTGAATCTACGAATTGAATATAATTATTTCATGATTATAATTATTCATGTTGCAAGATAAATCGTGTAATCAAATTTTTAACGATTAATTTCAAATCAAATTTGTTTCTTGAATCATTATATAAAGAATTGACATCGTCGTTCGATTTCTAATTACAATTTTATAGCTTTTTTTTCATTATCTATATTTTAATTTTATATCGTTTTTATATTATAAACAGACATTTAATAAACATATTCGAAGTTTTTAGTTAACGAGTCGCATTGATAAAGGAGAAATAATAGTCATTAAACGAAGTTACGGGAGTTCGAGCAAATGTAATTAACAGACACGTCGGAGCTACTTTTTATTAATATATCAATCGTTCGTTCACCCCAAACGATCGCAAAAACTACACCGTCCTCCCTTTTAATATCGTTGCCAACATTAAGAAGAATCGTCGTAGTAAAATTGTCGACCGTTACCATTTATCCGTACATTTCCGTATAGCGTGTTTGTCGGTTTCGATAAGAGGTAGTAGGAGATAGAAAGATAGAAAAAGAGAAAGAGCGAGAAAGAGATACATATAGTATACATAGATACCATAAGTCTATATAGGTATATATGGAATACCGTTGGTGAAACTGAAGTGGTCGTCACGCTCGATCGAACATTGTAAAAAGGGTGGGGTGAGCTTGAAAAGCAAAATCATAACACACACCTTCCCTACTTTGTAGTTTACTAATACTGTGGCTAACTTTTGGCTAACTTTAAACCTAATTGTTAACGAATATTAACGCGTTAAGTGTCACGTCAATCATCGGTGACTGACATTGAATTTTCCGTTGAGGCCCAGTTAATCTGATTGACTATTAAACTTTTTTTTTTTTTTTACTTATAATGTAAGCAGCACGCTCAGTATAACGGGGATCTTTTTATAAATTCGATTGGTCCTCGAAAGGGTTGAAAAGTTTCTATCCTGACAGACGAGACTGGATTGAAAAACTTTGAGCTTGACAAACGATAAAGGATTTCCTTATAAATTCTCGTGGCGTTATACGCGATAATACGTTATTTATACCATCCTTTATCTTTATTTTGTTTATATAATTTTAGTTAATGTATTAGCCGTCACATTATTTCTCCCTTTAAATATAACTATTCGAAAATTATTCGAAATCAAAAATAAATATCGTCGATTATCGATAAATTATGAACATAATATTTAATTATAAAATACTATGAATTGAAAAAAAAAAACATGTCATTATTAATCAACGAAGAGATTGTTAATCGAAACATTCTAACGATTAAATATATTTACATACTTTATTATTTACTTTTGATCCTATTTAAAAGCATACCAATGGAAATCTGTCAAAGCACATCAATTAATGCAATTAAATAGAACAAATTTTTCGCATCGGTCCTTTTCTTTTACAATGAAAAAGCATTTCAGTTTAAAGATGAGACAAGTTCGAATGGAAAGACGAGTGCTGAGCGTTTGAATGTAACCGAGTCGAGATCCGGTGGTAACGACGACGACGAGATGGGAGAAAGGGTAAAGATAGCGCATTCGTGAGAGTGAGAAAGACAGAGAGACACAGACAGAAAGAGAAAGAGAGAGAGAGAGAGACTGAGAAAGAGAGAAAGAGAGAAAGATAAATGCATTCGAGAAAGAGAAAGAGAAAGAGAAATGCAAAGCGAAACGATGAAAGAGAGAAATAAAGAGAGAGAGAGAGAGAGAGAGATGACTGGAATATGCAGGAGTAAGAAAGATAGAGAGTGAGAGAGAGAGAAATATAGAGAAAGATGGAGAGAAAAGAGAGGCGAGTCAAATGTTAGCGAGTGCAAGCCGATGGAACGTCTTTAAGAAGACCAAGGAGGGACTTATATAAGAAACCAAGATGGCAACCGGTTGTCCCTGAGACTCACGACCACGCCACGTCGATTTGCCTTTATTATTATTTCGTGGATTTCTCTTTTTTTTTTCTTTTATCTATTTTTCGTATAAGCCAAAAAAACGTCTCCGCTAAACGTTAAACCATTCCTTGCCGGATGATGGCCCCCATATGGGTCCAACTGTTTCTATCATCATTGCCATATGAGTTTTTCTTTTGCCCCCTACCACCCGTACCCCACGTCCCCCCCCTCCACCCTCCATGAACGAATAAACGTTTCTTTAATTTGATCCATAGCTCTCTTTCGTATGTATATTACTGTCAATTCGTTCGAATTCATCTCTCGACTCGTTTTACCCTAACACTCGTACAGCTATCAATCGTTCAACTTGCTGTTAAAAACATATATTTTATTTTTTTTTTTTTAATACTGAACCTAGTTCATGTATACCTGTTTTTACCGTGAACGATCAAATGACTGTTTAAAAAATAATATATGGAATGAGATTATAGTTAATTGGATAGTGAACAATATATTATACCTACTTTTAACTTAGAAATGAATAATGTAGACTTTATGGGTTTTCACCGAATTTTTGTACAAATTACAGGACGCGGTTATTTTGATCGGACGTGATAATAGGTTTAGTGTTAATCGATGATTTCGTTTCAAGTTAAGAAAATTTTCTTTTTATACGACAATTTATTTCGAATAATTTTCTTTCGAGTAATGAGTACCTATCTAAACTAGGTAGTTATTTTTTAAAAGGAATATACATATATGTACATCTATATATATATCTATATGTATGTATGTATACGATAAAACGTGTTCAATGACCGATGAAAGTCGTTATTCGATAAATATCTAACACCTATCGTAAGGTTTACGATGATATGTGTCTGGTGCGCGCCTGCGTTAATGCGTGTATCTCTGTGTGTCCCCGTGTGTCAGTCGATAAGATAGAGACAGATAAATAGATAGATAGATAAACAGATAGATAAACAGATAGAAAAGATATGACTATTGTTTAAGTATTATTTTCACGTTCGTATATCTAATAAAAATTTTTCTCTCGAAGAAATTATTTTAAACGAGTATTTGAAATAAATAAATAAATAAATAAAAAAAAAAAAGAAAAGAAAAGAAAATGAAAAGAAAGAAATAATTTTTCTCTTCATTATCTCGTGCGACTTGTTAGTCATTGATTTTTTTTCTTTTTTTTATATTCTCCATCCTTTAATTTATCGGACAGTACAACTTTTATTATTATTAATTTTGTTCTCTCTCTTTCTTTATCTATCTATCTATATCTATCTTTCTTTCTTTCTTTCTTTTATTTTTCTCGGCTTTTTCACGCTACATTGGAAACGAGCATAAGTTACAAACGAGC